>NC_090748.1:55999217-56006717 GCF_036898095.1 Palaemon carinicauda | reverse complement strand
ACATAATGGAAGTTTTCTGCACATAGTGTTCGCTACAATCACACACTCATATTGTATATATATATATATATATATATATGTATATATATATTATAGACACACATATGTTCATCAGAGATCTGAATCCTTTTTTTAATTTTCGAGGTTGCAGAAGCTTTTTGAAAATATCTTAATAATGAGCTGTACATATAAAGCCTATCAAATAATATTAATAACGATAATAATAATAATAATAATAATAATAATAATAATAATAATAATAATAATAATAATGATAATAATATATAACAAACACATAACATATATATATATATATATATATATACAGACGCTAGTGGAAGGACATGCCTGAGGCGTTTGTCTTGCAGCAAACAAGTCACGGCTAATATATATATACATATATATATATATATATATATTATATATATATATATATATATACATATATATATATATATATATATGTATATATATATATATATATATTATATATATATATATATATACAGTATATATATATATATATGTGTGTGTATATATATATTAGCCGTGACTTGTTTGCTGCAAGACAAACGCCTCAGGCATGTCCTTCCACTAGCGTCTGTTTATTGTATTTATTTGGCAGTCTATGTTCGCAAATTTTCTTAGCTTGTCAATCCACGTCTTCTCTTCCTTCCCCGGCTTTACTTGCAATCTATAGGGGCCCATTCTGTTATTCCTAATGCTCATCTATCATCTGTCAATTTCATTATGCGGCCTGACCATGTCCATTTCTTTTTCTTACATTGTGTTAAAATATCCTCTACTTTAGTTTGGTCCCGTATCCATGCTGCTCTTTTTCTGTCTCTAGTGTTATCTCCATCATTATTCTTTCCATAGCTCTTTGAGTTGTAACGAGCTTATGTTCTAAGGCTTTAATAGTACTTCGAGTTTCTGATGCATAAGTTCATACTGGTAGGACCATCTGATTAAATACTTTCTTTTAGAGAAAGTGAGCTTTTAATTTACATAACGTTATTTTGTTCACCAAGAACTCTCTCTCCCATGTTTATCCTTCTTTTAATTTCGGTCTTATGTCTTGGGGAAACACTGTCCGTCCTAAGTACGTATATTCATTAACAATCTCTTAGCGGTTCGTCAATAACCCTTATTTGTGGTCTCTGCATTTTCATTGAACATTATCTTAGTTTCACTCGTATTAATTTGCAGTCCTGCATTTCTGCTTTCTCTATTCAAATCTTCTATCATCTTTTGTAATTCCTCTTATGACTCGCTAAATAGAACTATGTCATCTGTAAATCTTAAGCTGTTAAGGTATTTGCCACTAATGCTACTTCCTACATTTTCTCAATCTAAATTCCTAAAAACTTCTAGGCATGCTGTGAATAATTCATGAGAGATGGGCTAACTCCTTTGTCAAGTAAATTTTTTTACTATCATTATGCAGTTTTAGGATTACTGTACTTCCTCTATAGGTATTCTCAAGCTTTCTCGTAGTTTATAAATGCCATACAAAGTGGTTTGTTTAACTCTATTGACTTTTCCATTATCTGGTTAACACATGGATGTGCTCAGTTGTTCAATACCCGCTGCTAAAATCTGTCTGCTGCCTTGGTTGATTAAAGTCTAATATGATCTTTATAAATACGTTATAATTAATGAGAGTAAACTTAATGGCCGATAATTTTTCAGGCATTTTATGTCTCCCTTTTTGTGAATTAGTACTGTATAATGATACATTTTTTCCAAGCTGTAGGTATAGAGCATTCTTATAGACATATTTATGAAGTTCAGTTAGTTTTATAACTATGGAATCTCCTCCATCTATTATCAAGTCAATTGCTAGGCCATCTTCTCCTGCTGCTTTGCCTCTTATTATTTCTTTACTTCTCCTACAGCTGCTTTTGGTACCGGCTCAGGTGTTTCATTATTTATATTGACAAAGTTATTTCTTATATCGCTATTGTATAGCATTGTATAGAAATCATCAGCAATTTTTATTACTCCATTGCTTTTTTTATTTAAATTTTCATCCTTTAATGCAAATATGTGTTGGTGGCCATTTCTAAGTGTTCTTTTTAATAATTTGACGCTTCATCCTTTATTTAGTGTTTCCTCAATTTTGGTCTGCCTGTGCTTATAAATATCTTGTGTTTTTAGTTAGTTTATTGTTTTGGATAGTTCTGTTAACTTTAGTTCACCCCTTGTATTTTACCCGCATTTCCAGTTTTTCTTTATTAGGGTTTTTTGGTCTTTTCTAATAGTTTTCCTTGATCTTGTTTAGGAACTTTTCCACCTATCTTTGGTGTTGATTGGTGTACAAATTTTGTTAAATTGCTGTTCATTTTTTCTTTACTTGCTTCCATTTCATCATGAACTTATGAGTACCTAATTTGTATTGGTAAACTAAAGTTATCATATTTTTCTCTTATCACAGGAATGTTTATTTTTTTCTTAATTTAGTTTTTCTCTTTTTCTTAGATCTAGACAGATTTTACTTCTCATTGTGCTTTGGTCGCTTAACTTTTCAACTTATTTAACACTGTTACAACTAAATTACCTTTTCACTGAGAATAAAATTAATTTCAGTTTTGTTTCTCTATTTGGGCCTCTCCATGTTCATCTTCAATATTCTTTAAATAAAGAAAGAATAGAAAAAGTGTTCATGATTTTTAGACCGTTTCTTTCAGCAAATTCTACAAGCATATCTCCTCCGTCATTTCTTGTGCCTACTCCAAATTTGCCTGCAGTTTATTCTCCTTTGTTCTTTTGACCTACTTCAGCATTTAAATCGCCCCCCAGGAAAGGTAAATTTAGTCAAATGTTTTTTTCAAAGAAATCTCCAGATCTTTATCAAAATAAATTCATTTCTTAATCTGTATGAGATGTTGTTGGATCACGGTTGAATGATCTCCAGAGTATACTTACAGTATTTTTAGTTTGATAATCAATCCTGCAATTCTATCATTGATACTAAAAAATTCTTGTACATCACCTGCATGGTTTTTATTAATAAGAATATATATATATATATATATATATATATATATATATATATATATATATATAGATCAGAGCCTAATATGCTCACAATGCACATACTTACTCTAATAAGAAACAAATAAGATTGAAATTTATTTGGTCATAGTATCTTTTAACAATAACAAAAAGCTTTAGTTTTAACTTTTGAAGGATAATTTTAATAGAAATTATATATATATATATTAAAACAATTACAAAAAACATAAATATTGACCCATTGATAGAAAAAATATTACTTTTTTTATAACAAGAGAGCTAAAAAATTTAACTTCTAACAACATACAGGCCATTTCAAAACCTAACAAGATGGGCAGCATTAAACCATTTAATGCGGAAAATATACCCGAGGAAAGGAAAACAACGATATAAAGGTAAATGCGAAACAAAAGCTATTGAGGTCTATTCTTCAGTGAGGAGGTCAACTGACCTTTCAAAGAGAAGAGGTTCTAAGAATGATGAAATAGAAATTCTGAAAATTAGTGGTAACTGGGATAAAACAGTTAGTCTGAGTAGCTCAATTCTGGGATACAGAAGGGTAAAAATCCCGATGGAACGGGGGAAGAGTACCATAGCTGTTAAAAGATCTGGTGACAGCATCTTGTTGAACCCCATGACCCCCAGAATAAACAACTGGTCTAAATACGACCTAAATGATCAGGAGATATATACAAGGCAGGTGCACCAAGGGTAAGAATTCCATTTATAAATAGCTTGTTGGCGCCATGTTGGATTTAGGTTGTTGACAGCTACCACAAGATCCATTAGTTTCACTTTGAGGGTTAACTAACTGAAATTAAATGTTTTTGACCCACTAGCATTAATCTTTATTTATTTTTTTTATTTTTTTCATCTAGTGTGCACGTGTTTTTATATGTAGAGAGAGAGAGAGAGAGAGAGAGAGAGAGAGAGAGAGACTTACGTGCAAAGAATATCACTTGTATTGTTAGCAATTTTTATCGATTTTTTATGTGCCAAATTTCTCTCTACTGCGTTCTAACTTCCCGATATTGGTGCATGTCAGCACGTTGCATGTTGTTTACTACAAAAAAATAAAATCTTTATTTCATTTAATGCCATTGAAATGCAAACAGAGTATAATTTTTTCTAAGTTTCTTTTCTCGACTCCATCAATATTTTCCTCAATTATTATGATTGAATAAGTAGTAAAAATGAATGATCAAGAATGACCTCCTGGTTGACATTGAAAGGTCTGCATTGCAATGACATTCAAGGGAAAGTACACAAGTATCTTTGTCCATTCCTGAACAGAATAAGTAAAATCACTGTTCTACCTAATATTTTAAGACTGGCAGAACCACAGATCTTGGACGATATATGCGTTCATGAATAAAATGCATGGTTATTCCGAGAGTCTGTTTATCGGCTTTGCATTAAGAGGTAAACAATCTTAGATTCAGGAGTTCATTAAAGAAGCTAACTCTAGCAATTCACCTTCATAATTACACACCTGTTGAAAGCAACGACAATACATTTTAATAGTTGTATCTTAGAGGGGTGACTTTCAAATAATTCCATTTTAATCTTAGGTCAAAAAATATATTATTTCATTGGAAATTGTGTACCTTCACAGACACGCTATAAAAACGATCAAAAAAGACTGACTAACTCTTTAAACTGACTTTAATTTTGATTAAAAGCACATCAATCACTTGAATAGGTATATAAAGAGAGACGGACTTCTTTCATAAGAGAAAATATACTCTAACAAGGATATCTCCATTCTACTTGATAATCGGTGAAAGTGATGATATCCGTTTCTTTTCGAAAAAACTTTATGATCAGTTATCAGAGTTATTTGATGCTAAACCACATACTTCTGCAATGTGTTTATAAGAGCATGATATGATATCAGAGAAGGATACACACATAATATATATATATATATATATATATACATATATACAATATATATATTCAAAATATATATATATATATATATATATATATATATATATATATAAATGTATAATGAACCCTATACATATATATATATGTATATATATATATACATATATACACATATATATATATATATATATATATATATATTTATTTATATGTATATATGTATATATATATATATATATACATATGTATATATATATATATATATATTACAGTATATATATATATATATATATGTATGTATATATATACAGTATATACATTCTGATTATGCATATATAGATAGATAGACAGATAGATAGATACATAGATAGATAGACAGATAATGTGTATTATATCATTCATGATGCAAGCAAACAGCCAAGGATTCAGACGAAAATGCTGAAAAGAGCTTTCGACAGCTTCCGCAAAATCTTTATCTTTCATCAAATGGCGGTGGTATTAACTGACAACACAATGCATCTATGGCTGGGCATTACGTACAAAAGTTACTTATGCCAATTAAGGATAGGACGAAAACAATATTCCCCTCCCTTTTTTAGACGGAGTTGTATCTCAAAATTACATGAATGATATTCTATTTCGGTGGGGCTATTTCATGTTTAATACATCTGGAATAATTACAATAATAGTGACATCTTTCTCAATATTAATATCTTTCCTTTAATTATGAGGTTGGCACTTCAGAAACACACAAAAAAACCCAATGATCTTTGCTGCATTCATACTTTAATTTTTGAATCATGGCTGAATCCTTATGCAGAAAACTTCCATAAACTTAGCAGCTTTATAAACATAAACTGCGGAATGTCAAACACTTCCACACATTGCTCAGTTTATAATTGTCTTGTCGGCACTTAAGCACCTCCTGAAAATTAGAATAATTGCTCACCAATAGGTCTTTCACTCCATCTATTATACACTTCTAGGTATATTTATATTTCTCACACAAATCATTTGATCAATTCATGTTTGACAAGTTCAAACTTTTTTTCTTTTAATCCATTCAACATCCTCACATCGACTCTCCTCAAAACTCCCAACAGCTTTAACAGGCAAATACTCCTTCCCTCGTTAGTACTGTCTCTTACACCTGACATTTTAAACTCTATAGAAAATGGTGGTGAAAGTGATGTGGGGTGTGGGACACTTTTACCGCTGCCTGTACAACAAGAAAAAAATGGACTGGTTAATATTTTATTATAGTGAACATTTCGTTAAGTACTTTTCAGCATTTATAATTTACCCAATTTTAACCATCTATTCTTTGTTGTAACATCGCTACATAATCTTTACCATTTACAACGTATTTTCGTTTTCTTCAACACATGTAATATGGTCATTTTCTCATTAACATTAACAATGAACCCATTTCCTCAATGATTTTCATGATATACTTGAATTCTTTTGGATATCTACATTGTATTTATATTCTGATTAACAAATAAATTCTACCAATTTCATACTTAACATTAAGAGTAAAATGTGGAAGATTATTTCTTTCATGCTGAGAATAACAGCCCAAAAATTGACTGCATAGTACCAATACAGAATTATTTTGGACTTTAGGATTTAAGACTCATACTAAATATGTTTCTCTCCTGGCAATACATAATTTTGTATGTTACATTTTATGACTTACCAAATTCAGTTTTTGAATTTGAATGAATGAATTTATTATCACTTTCAAAATTAGTTCAATAAACAAAAGTGGCCGGGTTTTGGAAACCCACAACGTTTTACTTGGGTATGTTAACTTTTTTTGTTTTTTCTAATAATTGTAAATGCTAAAATATTCTGCCGAATTCTTCTTATTTCTACTAATAATTCACATTCCTTCCTAGCCTGACATCTTAACAATAACCTTCTCTTTAGAGCAGTTTTGATCTGGAGCAGATAGGGGAAAGCTAGACAATTTTCAATTCCATGTGTAATTTGTTACGTGACATAAGGCAAATGAGATTATGTTGATTATCAGTATTATTAGAAATGTGCACAAATTTACATAAAATGACGTAAAAGGACCATGCTTTTCCCTAACGAAATTCGTCAGAGCAACTTGGCCATGTGTAAAAAAAAAAAAAAAAAAAAAAAGGAGAAACAAAAAATAAAATAACGATGAATATGACCAATGAAAACAAAGTATCAAACAAATATATACAAAATGTGTGTCAGAAAGATTAAGATAAATAAATAAAAATAAGATTTAAGAAAATCTCACGTAGCCTACCTGGGAATTCCCCTTCATGAATACAGGCAAGAAAGTCTCAACAACCTCATGCATGGGATTTCCCTATCTTTATTTTTTTATTTTTTTTTTTTTTTCAAAATATCAGGTTGGGAGATACCCTTCATCGTTCAGTGGTCCTAAACATTACTAAGAATTTATGAGAAGGAAAAAAGCCAGATGAATGTGGGATTATTGAGTTTGGGGTGGGGTGAGCTAATTAGCTCTCTCTCTCTCTCTCTCTCTCTCTCTCTCTCTCTCTCTCTCTCTCTCTCTCTCTCTCTCTCTCTCTCTCTCTCTCTCTC
>NC_090748.1:55969217-55991717 GCF_036898095.1 Palaemon carinicauda | reverse complement strand
TGAAAGCAGTAACCCAATCATCGGGGCAGCCCAGCAACCAACTGTCTTTGACCACCTCCCAAGGATGGGGTGCCCGTAGCAGTGGACCTCGAAGAGGCAGAGGTTCAAGAAGTGGAAATGTGGCGGTAGGCGTTTGTTGGAACTGCGGGTAAAGGGGACACCTATGGGCTCTATGCCCCTTCAACGATCAGTGGTGGTGTATTGGATACCATGACACCGACCATCTTCTGAAGAGCTGTCCAAAAAACGGCGTCAGCACAAGAAAACACGTTCCCATTGCACCAACGAGAGAAAGAGGATCAAGGGTCCCTCGGACCGTCCGTTAGACCAACCAGGATCGGGTACAGAAGTGCCAAGAAGTCAGCCTACCCAGTCCAGAGTCGGGGGAAGACAGTCACTCCCCCATCCAGCAGTAAGGAATATCCCTTTGTCCGGGAACGCACTTTACCAGGGAGTGCATAAGACAGGAAGGAGGGTAGAGCAGCCGCCCCTCACCGCTGTTCTCGCACATGAGAGTAGGAATGCTGTTCCCATTCTTGGAATAGAGCAGGGATCTTGTGTGCAACGTGCTCTGCTTGATTCTGGGTCCAGCATATCCCTTATGGAAGAATACCTGGTGACGGACGCCATTCAAACATCGAAGGAGTGCCTGGTGTTTAACACGACTGGAGGTCACAAACTGATGACCTGACGTATCGTCAGACAACAATTCAGCCTTCAGGGTCGAGAAGTGACCCATGCCTTCTATGATATCCTGACATTAAAAATGAAGGATATTCCCATTATTCTCAGGATTGATTTCATCAACGAGAAGCAAGCGAATATACAGGTGCCCTATGGGGAGGGGTTAGAAGTGAGGTAGAAAGTGGGACCAGGGGCGGAGACCGAGATGCCTGTTATGGGGGAAACATGATCTTGATTTAGGGTCGCCCTTTGCTGCTAAGTGGATAGCGGGAGTGGTTCCTGCCGGCCCCGAGACAGGGGAATCAATTCCCTCCTCCACCTTCTACTCCCTATCAGTGGCACCCGCACAGGAAATGTATGAAGGCAACCTAGTTTAAGTAAAACCACACCAAAAGTGTTAAAATTTAATGTCACCAGGAGTCACCTTCATCACTAAAGGAAGGGTCGAAATTCCCTTTATAAATGTAAGTACCCAGTGGTTCCATTTAGGCATTGAGTCAGTCTGCAATGTTAAGTTATGTTCGCTTTTGACAGTCAGATGGACACTGGCGACCTTGTCTTTTCATGGTCAAGGTCCCAGTATGGATAGGCTGAGAAAGCTCCTTTAAACAGCTGTTGGAGTTAGCCCAATTAATTATCACAAAAGAGTGGGAAATATTGTAGGGGATTTTTTGGACGCAATTGCAATTGGAAATGAACTACGTGTAGATTATAGGAGGATAAATGCTATTACCAAAGATAACGCACACCCCTTACCCTATATTGAGGAACTGCTACTTAAAGTCAAAGAAAACAGGTTTATTTCTATATTAAATTTAAATTCTGGGTATCATCAAATTTCCTTAAATGACGAAAGTAAAAAGAAAATGGTCTTTAGAGATAATGATCAATTATTTGATTATAATTATTACCCTTTCTGACTGAAGAATGCTTCAGCCTATTTTTCTCATGTGATGATGGCTGTACTAGCTTCATTATTAGGGCACAGCGTCTTTGTCTACTTGGATGACATAATTGTAATTGAGGCTATGGCAGATGAACATGAAAAAAAAAAATCTTATACAAGTGTTAGAGGCCCTGAGACATCAGGGGATGAAGATCAATTTAGACAAATGTAAATTTTCTCAACACGAAGTAAAATTTTTGGGGCACATAGTAACACCGGAAGGCCTTAGGCCTTGTACTGATAAAGTAACTGCAATTAGAGAATTTCCAGAGCCAAAAACAAAACCACTAAGGAATTAGCCAGCTTTCTCAGGCTCGCACGGTATTACTATAAGTTTATACAGAACTTCGGTCACTTAGCACGACCTTTAGATTTAATGAAGAAGCGGCCCGAATTTAAGTGGGGAGAAAGAGAGAAAGCTGCTTTTCATACATTAAAGAATCCACTCACGTGTGACGAACTGGTGGCTTATCCAATGTTTAACAGGCCATTTTTGGTAACAACCAACGCGAGTCAGATCGCGATTTGCGGAGTCCTTTCTCAAGTTGCTGATAAAGGAAATGAGAGACCTATTTGTTTCCCTTCGTAAGCTTTAAAGGAACTAGAGGTTACAAACAATCACTTTGATAGAGCGACATTGGTAATTCTATGGATGCTGGAGAGTCACCCTAACTTTTTGCTTGAGTATAAAGTTAAAATGAATACCGATCTTCAGCTGTTGTGCGATTTGTTGGAAAAAGGGGAGTTAAACACTCGGCAAGCTCGGTAGATCGAGAGGTTGTTAGAGTTTGATATTATGAATTTCAGGTATCATTGGAGAGAAATCAAAGAAAGTAGCTGAAGCTCTCTTCAGGACCACCATAGTAGCAGTAATAACTATGTCTGTAAAGCAGAAGGGACTAAAATGGAATGATTTAGGTTTAAGAGAGAGAGAGAGAGAGAGAGAGAGAGAGAGAGAGAGAGAGAGAGAGAGAGAGAGAGATATTGTGACGGGCCGAGAGAGGAGTTGTGAAATCAAAGGCAGATTGGAAACGACTGAGTTATATTGTTGTGGAACACTCTCCTTATATACAAAACCTCAAGGCAACAGGACATGACAAGTTCACAAGACAGACAAAATCACAGAGGAAAAACCAGACTTGAATTTTCATGTTCGTTTTAGTGCGAGGGAAGAGCGAAGATACAACCATAATATATACAAAAGGAATTATGTACAATTGTGTGAAACACGGTTGGTACATGGCTCCCCCCCTAAAAATGACATACTGTACATGTTAAATAGGGCGCCCTGATCTAGAGAGGCGAACTGTAGGCGGGTCATCTGGCAGAAGATAAGCAGGTTTTAGACGATCAATGGAGACCCAGTCTTCTTTGCCCCGAATGTTTAGGAGGAATGCTTTCGGACTGCGTCGGATCACAAGGTAAGGTCCCGTGTAAGGGGGCGTTAACGGTGGCTTGCTGGTGTCGTTGCGCAGGAAGACGTGCGTTGCAGAGTGCAAGTCCGTTGGTATGTGATGCTTCGCTGGGGGCTTGTAAGTCTGGCGGCACGGAGTAAATTTTCCCACGACGTGACGTATGCGCTGGAGATCGTCGGAGGAGGTTGTAGAAGGAAAAAACTCGGCAGGGACGACCAACGGGTCGCCATACACCATTTCGGCTGCCGAGACGTCGAGGGCGTCTTTAGGAGTGGTCCTTAGTCCAAGGAGGACCCAGGGAAGCTGAGTAAACCAGTTGCAATCCTTGCAGCGGGACATCAAAGCTGCTTTGAGGGTGCGATGAAAACGTTCAACCATTCCATTGGCAGCGGGGTTGTAGGCCGTTGTGTGATGCAGGGTGATGCCCAGGAGATTCGCTAATGACGTCCATAATTGAGAGGTGAAAGTGGTTCCCCTGTCAGAAGTAATATGCTCAGGGATACCGAATCTTGAAATCCATCCAGAGAGTAAGGCAGATGTACATGAGGCGGACGTTGCAGTTTCCATGGGAATGGCTTCAGGCCAACGAGTGGAGCGGTCGATGACGGTAAACAGGTAACGATGTCCTTGTGATGTGGGTAGGGGGCCTACAACGTCGACGTGAATGTGTGCGAAACGACGCTGAGGTTGAGGAAAGGTGCCCACTCCTGAATCCGTGTGTCGATGTATTTTGGAAGTTTGGCAAGAAGTACAGGCACGGACCCAATCCTTAGCATCCTTAGAAATGCCGTGCCAAATGAACTTTGCCTTCAGCAGCTGTGCAGTAGAACGGCACGAGGGATGTGAAAGGCCGTGGATGAAATCAAACACCTGTCGGCGCATGGGAGCAGGAATCCAAGGTCGCGGTCTACCAGTACTGACGTCACAGAGGAGGGTGGTGTTGGAGTTTTCGAGGGGAAAATCCTCCCAACGGAGGGACGTGCAGGATGTCCTACAAGCTTGATACTCTGGATCCTGTCGTTGGGCTTCAGCCAGGGCGTTGTAATCCAATCCCAGTTGAACGGCAGCCAACGTGTTTCTTGACAGGGCATCGGCAACGGGATTCATTTTCCCAGGGACGTATTGGACGTATTCAGCCACGGCGGAGAGATGTCGGCGTTGACGGGCGGACCAGGCGTCAGACTGTCGAGTGAAGGCGTGCACCAGAGGCATGTGGTCTGTGCGAATGACGAAGGGCGTACCTTCTAAGAAATGGCGAAAGTGACGGACAGCCAGGTGCACCGCCAGCAATTCTCGATCGAAGGTAGAATAACCCGATTCTGCCTTGGACAGTTTTCTGCTGAAGAAGGCCAATGGGCGGGGCGAGCCTTTGACCACCTGCTCGAGTACTGCACCAATAGCGACGTCGCTGGCATCGGTGGAGAGAAGGAGAGGGGCATGTGGGATAGGAAAAGTGAGAGCCGCAGCAGTTGATAGGGCCTTCTTTGCATTGCAGAAGGCCGCTTCTTGAAGGGGACCCCACTTCAAGTCCTTTGGCTTGCCCTTGAGGGAGGCGTAGAGGGGAGCAAGAGTGGCGGCAATGGCTGGCAGAAAGCGGTGATAATAGTTGATTATGCCCAAGAATTCCTGCAGAGCTTTGACGGTCGAGGGCGTGGGGAAATTCTGAACTGCTGCTACCTTCTCAGGGAGGGGATGGACTCCTTCAGGAGTGATACGGTGCCCTAAGAACGACACTTCGTTGGCGCCAAAGGTACACTTGTTGTACCGGACTACAAGGCCGTTTTGTTGCAGGCGGTCGAGCACGATGCGCAGGTGACGGAGGTGTTCCTCTTTTGAGGAGGAGAACACAAGTATGTCGTCCACATAACATACACAGAAAGGGAGGTCCCCTAAGATGCCATCCATGAGACGTTGAAACGTTGCCCCAGCATTACGAAGGCCAAAACAGGAGTAATTGAAGGTGTATGTGCCAAACGGAGTGGTGATGGCGGTCTTGGGGATGTCTTCTGGGTTCATAGGCACCTGATAATACCCCTTCAGGAGGTCGAGCGTAGAGAAAACCTTTGCTTTGTGTAGGTAGGAGGTTACATCGGCAATGTTTGGGAGGGGGTAGTGATCCGGTTCTGTTTGCATGTTCAGGCGCCTGTAATCCCCGCACGGACGGAGGGAGCCGTCTTTCTTCAGAACGATGTGTAAGGGTGACGACCATGGGCTGGAGGCCTTTTGGCAAAGGCCCATTTTCTCCATTTCGGCGAACGTCTGTTTGGCGGCTGCCAATCGTTCCGGTGCCAGACGTCTAAATTTTGCGAAGACTGGGGGTCCCGTCGTCTTGATATGGTGATAAATACCGTGCTTAGCAGGAACCGTGGGCGTTTGGCGAAGTTCTGGACGGAAAACTTCCGGGTACGACGTGAGGAGGTGGGCGTAGGCATCCGTGGGTGCGCTGATGTGGAGAGCGAGGTTAGAGGGGGCGGGTTGAAGAGGTGTCGACAAGTACGAGTCCGCGTTGACCAATCGTCGGTGGGCGACATCGACCAGAAGGTGGAAATGAGAGAGGAAATCCGCACCGAGGATTGGCATTGTGACGTCAGCAACGAGAAACTTCCAATTGAATTTACCGTTTCCGAACGATAATGTGAGGCTCTCGTAACCGTAGGTGGGTATCGCAGATCCGTTGGCAGCTACCAAGCGGACGTCGGCAGATGTAGACAGACTACGTCGTGCCTTGAAGAGTTTCCTTGGCAAAAGAGAACGACAAGCACCCGTGTCTACCAAAAATCGCACGCCCGTTCCTGCATCCTGTGAAAAGAAAAGATTAGAAACATGGGAGGCCACCGCCACAAGCGATGGCCTACTTACACGTTTTTTGGCCACTGACAATCTTTGGCACATTTCTTTGCGGTTGCCCCGAATCTGAAGTGGTACTAGCAAAACTGCGGTGGATGGGAGGTAGTAAGTGGCTGTAGAAGTCGTTCGTTGGGGCGCGAGCGATTGGTGGGTGGTGGGCGGCTTTGTCGCCGCTTCGGCACGTCACGGGGTAGGCGTGTATGTCCTACGGCATTCATGTCAGCTTCGGTGTACGTTGAATAGGCATCCTCGTCGTCAGGGGTGGAGGCGTTGATGGAGGTCTTGAAGTGGCTGTCCATAAGGGCGTCGGCTTTGGTCATCAAGTCCTTTATGGGTAAACTATCGACATCGGGTATGGCAGCGCGCACAGGTTCCGGTAAACGGCGTATCCATAGGGCACGGAGTAGGTTTACCTCACGAGGAGAGCCGTCTGCGGCAGGTTGAAGGCGAGCGATACTGGTCATTTCCCTGAGGGCAAGCGAAGCCCTTTGGTCCCCCAACGGTTGTTGCGAGAGCTGAAAAAGCTTTGCTATACGGGTGGCTGGCGACGGCGAGTACTGTTGCAGAAGGTATGATTTGAGGTCGTCATACGCTATTGGGGTGTCTCCTTGTTCACAAAGCCAGTCGGATATTTCTGGGAAGGTGTCCTCGGGTATCGCCGCGAGAACATAATCCGCTTTGGTGGTTGAGCGAGTCACGCCCCTGATACGAAACTGGACTTCTGCGCGCTGAAACCAAGCAAACGCCTCTCCGCTGGCAAACGATGAAAGTTTGAATGGAGAGGCCGTAGCCCCAACTGCCGTAGAGTCCGTCATAGTACCAACGATGGAGTGGCGAGGGGGTGGGGGTGGAAGGCGGTGGAAGCGAGTCGACTTCCGGGGTCACCAATGTGACGGGCCGAGAGAGGAGTTGTGAAATCAAAGGCAGATTGGAAACGACTGAGTTATATTGTTGTGGAACACTCTCCTTATATACAAAACCTCAAGGCAACAGGACATGACAAGTTCACAAGACAGACAAAATCACAGAGGAAAAACCAGACTTGAATTTTCATGTTCGTTTTAGTGCGAGGGAAGAGCGAAGATACAACCATAATATATACAAAAGGAATTATGTACAATTGTGTGAAACACGGTTGGTACATGGCTCCCCCCCCCCTAAAAATGACATACTGTACATGTTAAATAGGGCGCCCTGATCTAGAGAGGCGAACTGTAGGCGGGTCATCTGGCAGAAGATAAGCAGGTTTTAGACGATCAATGGAGACCCAGTCTTCTTTGCCCCGAATGTTTAGGAGGAATGCTTTCGGACTGCGTCGGATCACAAGGTTAGGTCCCGTGTAAGGGGGCGTTAACGGTGGCTTGCTGGTGTCGTTGCGCAGGAAGACGTGCGTTGCAGAGTGCAAGTCCGTTGGTATGTGATGCTTCGCTGGGGGCTTGTAAGTCTGGCGGCACGGAGTAAATTTTCCCACGACGTGACGTATGCGCTGGAGATCGTCGGAGGAGGTTGTAGAAGGAAAAAACTCGGCAGGGACGACCAACGGGTCGCCATACACCATTTCGGCTGCCGAGACGTCGAGGGCGTCTTTAGGAGTGGTCCTTAGTCCAAGGAGGACCCAGGGAAGCTGAGTAAACCAGTTGCAATCCTTGCAGCGGGACATCAAAGCTGCTTTGAGGGTGCGATGAAAACGTTCAACCATTCCATTGGCAGCGGGGTTGTAGGCCGTTGTGTGATGCAGGGTGATGCCCAGGAGATTCGCTAATGACGTCCATAATTGAGAGGTGAAAGTGGTTCCCCTGTCAGAAGTAATATGCTCAGGGATACCGAATCTTGAAATCCATCCAGAGAGTAAGGCAGATGTACATGAGGCGGACGTTGCAGTTTCCATGGGAATGGCTTCAGGCCAACGAGTGGAGCGGTCGATGACGGTAAACAGGTAACGATGTCCTTGTGATGTGGGTAGGGGGCCTACAACGTCGACGTGAATGTGTGCGAAACGACGCTGAGGTTGAGGAAAGGTGCCCACTCCTGAATCCGTGTGTCGATGTATTTTGGAAGTTTGGCAAGAAGTACAGGCACGGACCCAATCCTTAGCATCCTTAGAAATGCCGTGCCAAATGAACTTTGCCTTCAGCAGCTGTGCAGTAGAACGGCACGAGGGATGTGAAAGGCCGTGGATGAAATCAAACACCTGTCGGCGCATGGGAGCAGGAATCCAAGGTCGCGGTCTACCAGTACTGACGTCACAGAGGAGGGTGGTGTTGGAGTTTTCGAGGGGAAAATCCTCCCAACGGAGGGACGTGCAGGATGTCCTACAAGCTTGATACTCTGGATCCTGTCGTTGGGCTTCAGCCAGGGCGTTGTAATCCAATCCCAGTTGAACGGCAGCCAACGTGTTTCTTGACAGGGCATCGGCAACGGGATTCATTTTCCCAGGGACGTATTGGACGTATTCAGCCACGGCGGAGAGATGTCGGCGTTGACGGGCGGACCAGGCGTCAGACTGTCGAGCGAAGGCGTGCACCAGAGGCATGTGGTCTGTGCGAATGACGAAGGGCGTACCTTCTAAGAAATGGCGAAAGTGACGGACAGCCAGGTGCACCGCCAGCAATTCTCGATCGAAGGTAGAATAACCCGATTCTGCCTTGGACAGTTTTCTGCTGAAGAAGGCCAATGGGCGGGGCGAGCCTTTGACCACCTGCTCGAGTACTGCACCAATAGCGACGTCGCTGGCATCGGTGGAGAGAAGGAGAGGGGCGTGTGGGATAGGAAAAGTGAGAGCCGCAGCAGTTGATAGGGCCTTCTTTGCATTGCAGAAGGCCGCTTCTTGAAGGGGACCCCACTTCAAGTCCTTTGGCTTGCCCTTGAGGGAGGCGTAGAGGGGAGCAAGAGTGGCGGCAATGGCTGGCAGAAAGCGGTGATAATAGTTGATCATGCCCAAGAATTCCTGCAGAGCTTTGACGGTCAAGGGCGTGGGAAAATTCCGAACGGCTGCTACCTTCTCAGGGAGGGGATGGACTCCTTCAGGAGTGATACGGTGCCCTAAGAACGACACTTCGTTGGCGCCAAAGGTACACTTGTCGTACCGGACTACAAGGCCGTTTTGTTGCAGGCGGTCGAGCACGATGCGCAGGTGACGGAGGTGTTCCTCTTTTGAGGAGGAGAACACAAGTATGTCGTCCACATAACATACACAGAAAGGGAGGTCCCCTAAGATGCCATCCATGAGACGTTGAAACGTTGCCCCAGCATTACGAAGGCCAAAACAGGAGTAATTGAAGGTGTATGTGCCAAACGGAGTGGTGATGGCGGTCTTGGGGATGTCTTCTGGGTTCATAGGCACCTGATAATACCCCTTCAGGAGGTCGAGCGTAGAGAAAACCTTTGCTTTGTGTAGGTAGGAGGTTACATCGGCAATGTTTGGGAGGGGGTAGTGATCCGGTTCTGTTTGCATGTTCAGGCGCCTGTAATCCCCGCACGGACGGAGGGAGCCGTCTTTCTTCAGAACGATGTGTAAGGGTGACGACCATGGGCTGGAGGCCTTTTGGCAAAGGCCAATTTTCTCCATTTCGGCGAACGTCTGTTTGGCGGCTGCCAATCGTTCCGGTGCCAGACGTCTAAATTTTGCGAAGACTGGGGGTCCCGTCGTCTTGATATGGTGATAAATACCGTGCTTAGCAGGAACCGTGGGCGTTTGGCAAAGTTCTGAACGGAAAACTTCCGGGTACGACGTGAGGAGGTGGGCGTAGGCATCCGTGTTTGCGCTGATGTGGAGAGCGAGGTTAGAGGGGGCGGGTTGAAGAGGTGTCGACAAGTACGAGTCCGCGTTGACCAATCGTCGGTGGGCGACATCGACCAGAAGGTGGAAATGAGAGAGGAAATCCGCACCGAGGATTGGCATTGTGACGTCAGCAACGAGAAACTTCCAATTGAATTTACCGTTTCCGAACGATAATGTGAGGCTCTCGTAACCGTAGGTGGGTATCGCAGATCCGTTGGCAGCTACCAAGCGGACGTCGGCAGATGTAGACAGACTACGTCGTGCCTTGAAGAGTTTCCTTGGCAAAAGAGAACGACAAGCACCCGTGTCTACCAAAAATCGCACGCCCGTTCCTGCATCCTGTAAAAAGAAAAGATTAGAAACATGGGAGGCCACCGCCACAAGCGATGGCCTACTTACACGTTTTTTGGCCACTGACAATCTTTGGCACATTTTTTTGCGGTTGCCCCGAATCTGAAGTGGTACTAGCAAAACTGCGGTGGATGGGAGGTAGTAAGTGGCTGTAGAAGTCGTTCGTTGGGGCGCGAGCGATTGGTGGGTGGTGGGCGGCTTTGTCGCCGCTTCGGCACGTCACGGGGTAGGCGTGTATGTCCTACGGCATTCATGTCAGCTTCGGTGTACGTTGAATAGGCATCCTCGTCGTCAGGGGTGGAGGCGTTGATGGAGGTCTGGAAGTGGCTGTCCATAAGGGCGTCGGCTTTGGTCATCAAGTCCTTTATGGGTAAACTATCGACATCGGGTATGGCAGCGCGCACAGGTTCAGGTAAACGGCGTATCCATAGGGCACGGAGTAGGTTTACCTCACGAGGAGAGCCGTCTGCGGCAGGTTGAAGGCGAGCGATACTGGTCATTTCCCTGAGGGCAAGCGAAGCCCTTTGGTCCCCCAACGGTTGTTGCGAGAGCTGAAAAAGCTTTGCTATACGGGTGGCTGGCGACGGCGAGTACTGTTGCAGAAGGTATGATTTGAGGTCGTCATACGCTATTGGGGTGTCTCCTTGTTCACAAAGCCAGTCGGATATTTCTGGGAAGGTGTCCTCGGGTATCGCCGCGAGAACATAATCCGCTTTGGTGGTTGAGCGAGTCACGCCCCTGATACGAAACTGGACTTCTGCGCGCTGAAACCAAGCAAACGCTTCTCCGCTGGCAAACGATGAAAGTTTGAATGGAGAGGCCGTAGCCCCAACTGCCGTAGAGTCCGTCATAGTACCAACGATGGAGTGGCGAGGGGGTGGGGGTGGAAGGCGGTGGAAGCGAGTCGACTTCCGGGGTCACCAATGTGACGGGCCGAGAGAGGAGTTGTGAAATCAAAGGCAGATTGGAAACGACTGAGTTATATTGTTGTGGAACACTCTCCTTATATACAAAACCTCAAGGCAACAGGACATGACAAGTTCACAAGACAGACAAAATCACAGAGGAAAAACCAGACTTGAATTTTCATGTTCGTTTTAGTGCGAGGGAAGAGCGAAGATACAACCATAATATATACAAAAGGAATTATGTACAATTGTGTGAAACACGGTTGGTACAATATCGTCCGGAGAATGCTAGTGCTGGGAATTCCGTGGGGAAAATTCAGTGTGCATGTCCCGTGAATAAGTGAGCAATTGATCTGTGTGGCTGGAGTGTGGGTGAATTTATTGTGGGACAAAGTCTGAAGCCTGGATTAAACAGGTCAAGGCTTGTGTAAGAGATGTGAGTAGCAAGTTCCCAGATTTCTTGCACATACATAGGGATGTGTTCTTCATCAAAGATGATATCTTATTTTGTAAATATGAGAAGAGACCGGGTGATATCTGATCTTGCATTGTTCTTCCTTCCCCTTTGGTAGAGAAAACCATCCATGTAATTCAAGTAAGTCGTTACGCAGGACATGTAGGTATAGAGAGGTACCTGAGAAGGGCCGAAGTCAATTTTTTTTTTAAACAGGGATGAAGAAAGACATTGTCAAATTTATTTGTAAGTGCCATGTGTGTAACTCGATGGGGGACCAAAAACATGTGATATCAAAGGCCAGAACATGGTCAGTAGTGCTTGTTAAGTTTAATAGAGTGCATATGGTCGTCCTGGGGACAGGCAGTTTAAGTACGTTTGTGTGTTTGTAAAGGCATTTACATGCTTCACACACACGTATGCAATGGTGGAAAAAACCGAAGTTGCGGTTGCGAAGGCATTGTGTTCCTTCATAGTGAGGTTTGGATGTTCAACTGCGTTGATAAGTGACAAAGGCAGAGAGTTTGTGAGTGAAGTGTGTAAAGGGGTAGCCAAGATCATGAAAATAGACCATTTCATTATCGCCTCTTATTGGCCATCAGCAAATGGGCTCATCGAGTCCCATAACCAAGAGAGGACAAATATTTTAAAGTATCTAGTGGGGGACAGACCAAACCAGTGGGTGGAAAAGTTGGCATGGGCAGAGTTCGCCCTAAACACGGCCTATAACATTTCCATCACAGACACCCCGTTTTTTGTAGTTTTTGGGCAGGACCCCGTACTGCCGTATACCGTTGTCATGAACCTTGCCATCATACAACATAAAACAATACTAAGTGATAATGTGTAATTTGTTTAGGAAAGTTTTTCAGATAACCTACAGGTATTTGCTGAGGGCCAATGAGAGGTATCAGAAGAGATACAATTAGCGTTTCCGAATGTGAACGTCTGATGCACAGATAGGGTACAGAATCTATCTTAAAAGATTGTAACCAAGAAAGCACAAACTGGAAGCCTTATATGTTGGACCGTACCGTGTAAAAGAAATTAAAACCGATGCGGCGATCATCCAACATATCCCGACTGGGGCTAATGGCGAGCTCTGAATCATCTTTTGCATAAACAACCAGTACAAGAAGATAACTCGGTGTGGCATTTAAATAAGCCGATACCCCCTTACCCCAGACTACCTGACTACCTGGGAGAGGAAATTGAGGAGGAGACATAGGCAGATGTCAGTGATATACTTCGTGCACGAGTGAGAGCGAGAGAACATGGGCCATGAAATAAAGAGTAATCCGCCACAAGGTGATCGAGGTCATAAAAATCTGGTATTTTGCACGTCTCATTTCAAGTGCTTTGTGAAAAGATGTATTGGGTTTTGCTTTAAGTTTTATATTTTCTAAGCATATCACAGGCATATTTATATATTATGTGGATAGTTTCTGTTGTATTCACGTTTATATTAACATTCGTTCAAATTTCATTATTTTATGTTGATACCAATTTTGCTATTACAAATAATTTTATGTATATTTTTCTTTGTTGTTGTGTTAAAATGTCTCTGTTTAGGATTTCGGGGCTGTGACAGGTAATTGCTAATCATGGGTTGATACTGGACATCATTACTAATCCTTTATTTTTCAGTTTTCACAGTAGAAATAATATTATTCAGTCATTAAATTTTTTTTATTATTATTCTCTATTTAAATTTGCTCTTTATTGCAGTGTCACGGATGTGTTAGAAATTTTACTCTTGGGGTTTTAGATGTGACAAACAAATGTTGGGACTGTAAATCATTCTTTTTATTTTCCTTTTTCAGTATAATTTTTCCTTGTTTGTTTATCTAATACTTTTTCTGGCGATATGAAAATTTTAATGCATTGAAGCAACTGTTGGTTATGTTCTTCCATACATTTTGAAGATGTGTGTATACCTGAATTTTGCGTTTCTGTTATGATGTATTGTGGGCGTGAGATATATCTTTGTGTAACCTTTAATTGTAACATGCCAACCAGCCCTATGATTTTAATTTTAAATTTTGCATGGATACAACGAGGATAGTACTCAAATGGCAAGGTAAAGAAAAAAAATAAGTACGGTAAGAATTTTTCTTAATAGCAGAAAACAAATGATAAAAATTAGAAAAAAAGAAAATAAATGTGAATTCTGCGGGACACAGAATTTGAGGAGGGAGTGATGAATTGATCGTAACCCTGACGACTAAGGTTGCCCTGTTTAAGCGCCAACTGTCGTTTTTTCTTGGTGGCAAAGAATAACAGTTAGGCTGTGGTTTGGCACTCACAAAAAGTCTGTTACAAGTCGGCTTGGGCATTGGCATCATTAGATCACCTCCCGATTGATTCTTGAAGAACGATGGGGAAGAACAACCAATCATGATCAGGTACAGCCATGCTGGTGTTATGGGCCCTTGAATAAAGGGACCCATAGGGCAAGTAGTCTTCCTCGTAGGCCTAGCCCTAGAGAGTGTGTAGCGAAGGGAACAGGTGCCAAGCATGTGTGCCGGACCTAGTACCATTTTCCTGAGGGAATTTTCATACACGCTCGTTCACTGTAACGCCTTTGCTTTATCTTATTGCTTGTCCTTCCTTGCACTGTTAATAAACCCAGAATTCATGAGCTTGATAGTTCAAGTTTAATTTTGTTGGATTTTTTGTGATGTTCTTGCTTGTAAAATCCTGGTATTTAAGCTCGATGTCTGTTTAATAAAGTTTAGGTCCATTAACCCCGCCTGTCAGTTACATGCTAACTGCTTGCTCGCACATTGGGGACCAGTGGAGTGACCGCTCCCTCCAGCACGTCCTTTCACTGCTGTGCCCTACTGTTTGAAGATGCCGCCCAACGAACCTGCCTCCTCGGCACAAGCCACCTCAATGAAACTGCCAGCCTTAGCCAGAGGAGAGGTGTTCACCTGGTTCCAGCTTGCTGAATTCCAGTTTTGCATCAAGGGCATGACTCAGCCTAGCACTAAATCAGATTATGTTCTCGCGGTGATCCCCAAGGGCACTTTCCCGGAAATATCAGATTGGCTTTGTGAGCAAGGGGACAGCTCAATAGCATACAACACCCTAAAAAAATTCCTCCTGGAACTAAGGATCACTCTCAAAGACACCCTGGATGTCTCGGCAGTTAAAATGGTGTGTGGCGACCTGTTGGTCGTCCCTGCCAAATATTTTCCTTCTGCAACCTCCTCTGACAATCTCCAACACCTAGGTCACCTTGTGGAAAAATTTTACCCCAAACCGCCAGACTTACAAGCCCCAGCTAAGCAACACAAACAGACAGATCTGCACTCGGCAACAAACGTTTTCCTGCAAAATTGACACTAGCAAGCCACAGCTAAAGCACCCTTACACAGGTCCTTTCCTCGTAATCCGTCATACGCAGAAAACTATCTGCATCAGCATTCATGGCAAAGAAGACTGGGTCTCCATTGATTGAATAAAACCTACTTTTCTCCTGCCAGAGAACCCACCTAAAGTACACTTCTCAAGAGCAGAGCACCCTATTTCACATTTATGTCTTTTTTAAGGGGGAAACATGTAATGCACGTGTTTCATACACGAGCGTACACTGTAACGGTTTTGCTTGTTATCTCATCACTCGGTCTTCCCTGCACTGATAATAAACCAAATTGTATGAACTTGATGTACTTGTTGATAACTTCCTTAACCTAAATTGGTGGGGCAAGGATACAACTTAAAAAGTAGGTTCTCAATGTCTATTAGAGTTAATACACAAGATACGTGGGACACGAGGAAAGATAACTTATCAGCTAAGGGGACGAAGACGAACAGACTGCATCATGGCAACACAACAGATAAGTGTTGCCAATGCTGACTAAATGTTGCCATATCATATCAATAACATTACAGGAATTAATCTGATGATATGCAACATCTGAAATAATGTTGAAAGTACATAATACAGTTAATAATACGTACAATAATGGTAATCATGATAATGCAGTAAATAGTACATACAATAATAATAATCATGACAATACTGGTACATGTGAAATGTGTCTTTTCATGTACCTACACCTCCCTCCCCCTCACGCTCGTAGTGCATTCTCGAGCGGACTCCTTTTCTATGAGTCTTTGGGAACGACGTGGATTCACAGGAGGAATAGTGACTAAGGACTCTCATTCTAGGTCCTGGCAAGGGGCCACTGGGACAGGGAGAGAGGGGTCACTAATAGTGGGTGGCACTGGACGAAGAAAACAGCGATTACGCCACCACACACGACCACTAGGGAGACGAATTTGATAGTCTCTTGACTCTCCATAGCCCATGACGATGCCAACTTTGTCCCAATGATGAGAGGTCGGGTCTTGAATCCGAACTTGCTGTCCGACGCTCAACTTGGGCAGGGAGTGGGCATGCTGGGCATACTGGGTTTTTACCTGCTTGTAGTGGGCGGCAGCACGGCGGTCACAGTCTTCAATCTTGACCTGCCACTCCTTGGAGAATGCATTTGGATGGGCAGGAATACATGACCTCAGAGGACGGCCATACAGGATCTGGGCAGGGGAGCGTCCTGTAAAGTTAGGAGTATTCCTGAGTTCCAGCAATCCACGGTCAAAATCTTCATTATCGATGTTGCCAGACGGGGCTGTTTTCAGTATGAGGTGCTTAATTGACTTCACAGCGGCTTCGGCATGACCATTCGATTGTGGGTAGTGGGGTGAGGTTACCATGTGTCGAACTCCCCATCTCTTCATGAAATCCTTGAACTCTGCGCTGGTGAATTGTGGCCCTCCATCTGTCCTAAGGCGAAGAGGAACACCAACTTCACGGAAGTAGCGGCAGAAGATCCTAATGGTATTAGATGCGGTAGTATCGCCTTTGCAGGGGGCGACAACAGGCCATCCTGATAAGCGATCGACGACGACTAAGAAAGACTTCCCTGCAACAACAAAGAAGTCAGCTGAAACTGACTCAAAAGGTCTTGTTGGATTGTCGTCATTCAGTAGAGGTTCCTTCTGCTGAGATGGCTGCAATGTCTGACATGCCTCACAAGCTCCGACTGTATTGGCGATGTCAGAATCGATACCGGGCCAGAAAACTGACTGCCTTGCTCTGCGCTTGGTTGCTTCCACACCCCTGTGGCTGTCATGCAAGTGGGACAAGGTGCGGCGACGAAGGGTGGCAGGAACTACAACTCTTGCTCCGTACAGGACGAGGTCACCATCAGCGTAGAGATCTGCACGTAGTTTCCAATATGGGAGTAAAGAATTGTGCAAGTCATATCTGTTGCGAGGGAATCCTGATGTGACACAATTGAGTAGACGCGTATACGAAGGATCTGTTCTCGCTGCGTCACGAAGATCCTGAAGTATCCGGTCGGCATCCTGAGCTGAAGACTCGTCTGAAAGAGTAACGGTGTTCATGGCTATGACAGTCCGAAGATGAGCAGCAGAAGAAGCACCTGAGATTTCGTCCTCCTGTGTGGGGTGGCTGACTGGGGCTCGAGACAATGCATCTGGAACACAGAGCACCTTCCCAGCACGCCACACAGCTGTAAAGATGTAGGGCGAGATCTTCTCTTTGAGGCGCTGGAGACGAGAGTTCTCGATGGCATCCAGTGTATAACTGTTCAGAATAGGGATGAGGGGTCGGTGATCCGCCATCAGAGTAAAGTGCTGTAGGCCAGCTAGGTATAGCCTACACTTTGACATTGCCCAGACAACGGCTAGCATCTCGAGCTCAATGGTCGCGTAACGTGTCTCTGCATCGGCGAGAAAACGAGAACCACACTGATCTAGACGCAGGTGTCCATTACCATGGTCCTGCAGGAGAGCATATCCAATGCCATTGAGGCGTGAAGCGTCCGTCTGAAGAACGACGGGTAGGTCTGGGTCAAAGAGGGCGAGAACTGGTGGACTGGTGAGGGCTAACTTGACGCGTTGAAAGGCTTCATCATGGTCAGAAGTCCAGACAAATGTTCTCTTGGGACTCATCAGGGGGCGTAGAGGTTGGGCTGCAACGGAGATGTCAGGCGTAAACTCTGCTAACTGGTTGACCAATCCCATGAACGATCTGAGGTCCGTCAGGTTAGCAGGGGTCGGAAAATCTTTGATCGCACTGACTTTCTGGTGGTCAGCTGAGATGCCGTCTCCTGAGAGCGTGTATCCGCAGGAGTTCACAGATGGGGCAGCGACCACAAATTTGTCCTTGTTGAGTGTGATCCCGAACTTGCGGCACCTGGTGAGCACTTCGTGGACACGTTGAAGGTGGGTAACGCAGTCTTCGTTGTAGAGAAGGAGGTCGTCTATCACCTTAACACAGTTTTGGACACCTTGAAGGGCCATATCACCTCGCAGGCAGAAGGCATCTCCAGTAGCTGCGAAGCCCATCGGTCCTCTGCAATGTATGAACCGACCATATGGCGTAATAAAGGTGGTTAAGTGACGATCCTCTTCAGCCAGTTCCATCTGCCAGTACCCGTAAAGAGCATCAGCTGTGGTGAAGAAACGAGACTTCCGGTCCACACTACGAATAGCCGTGTAGAGTGTGGGTGAAGGGTGGGCTGGACGAGAAACTTGGCTGTTCAGCTTTGTTAGATCGACGGTGATACGTACACCTGTTCCATTCTTGGCGACGACGACAAGAGGGTGGCACCAAACTGAAGGGTCATCACCAGCTGGTTTGATTATCCCTTGGGCCACCATAGAATCAAGCTCTTCTTTGACTTGGTCCTTAAAAGCAAATGGAATCTGTCTTGGGGTGTGGATGGCGAAAGGCACTGCACCATCCTTTAGGTAGATTCTCATGGGAGGACCAGCCCTAGGCTTGAGAGGAGCTGTCTTCAAATCTTCTTTCGAGACCAGCACATCTTTAAATTCCCGAAGAAAGTATTCCTTGGCTGCTGAAGGGGATGTAGTTGCTGAGATGGGCAGCTCCTTGCATCTATTGACATGCTTGACTTCTAAAATGGGTTTGGGGAAGTCTGGAGATATTATGGACAGTTCCTGGCAATGGCCATAGGATAAAAGTGGAACTTCCACATTTTCGTGAACCTGAATCCTGGCAAGACATGATCGCTTGCCTAAGGTAAGGGTAGCTTGTAATATACCCAGAGCAGGTGACATCGGAGATCCATCCGCTGTGAACGTCACATTCAGCGGAGGTGGTTGCAAGCAGCTCCTGGATATACCCTTGGTGTCTAGATGTTGCTGTCCGATAACGGTGACGTTGGCACCTGTGTCAGGTAACATCTTGATGCGAGAGTTAACATCGCCAGATGATAAGAGGACACAGATAGGTTTGGGCGTCTTGGAGATGGTGGAAGGTGATCCTAAGCGACGACAGCTGGTCCGTGAATCTTGTTGCTTGTTGGAGACTGCAGAGGCACCACTGTTGCTTGAAGATCTGTCTCGATGACCATTTTTCTTGTTCTCCAAGCAGCATTTATCGAAGTGTCCAATACGGTGACAATGACAGCACTGGACTTTGCTGGCAGGACACTTCAACGTCCTGGACCAATGGCCAACACGGTCACAGTTTTTGTAGGTATTGTTGGCAGCAGGGCATTTATCAGGTTCGAGCTGACGGGCACAATACTGGCATAAAACGGCAGGCTTAGAGGACTTCGGCGATGGTGGAGGCTTCCCGCTTGATTTCTTGCTTCTCCTGTAGGCTGAAACGGCACACAGCTGGCTGGGTGGGCCACGTATGGCAGAAGTTGCAGTTTTAGCTGCCTCATACGATCGACAGGTTGTGACGAAATCTTGTAGAGGAGAGTTGGCGTCCAAGGCAATCAACTTCTGAACCAACTCTGCATCTCGAATGCCCATCAAGATAATCATTTTCAGTTGGGTCTCTTCATATGCAGCGGCATTACCTGGCCACAAATCAACTTCTTCTGCGATGCGTCGAAGTCTCACGTAGAAATCAGCAAAAGATTCTCCTTCCATTTGCTTACAGCTAAGCAATTCTCTTCGGCGAAGGACTTCATTCCTTAGTTCCTTTATAAGCAACTGTAGAGCATCCAGGACTTCGTCTACAGACTTATCTGTAGAGAGAGAAATCTGTAGTGTGTGTTCTAAAACACGCTGTGTTTCAAGGGTTAAACACATCCTCATCTGGATCATTTGTTTTTCACGTGGAAGCTTAGAAAGATCCACCATAACAGCGTAGTCATCCCACCGGCGTCTCCATTCCCTGAACATTTGGAATGTTGCATCAGCCTTCAGTGGGGGTGGCATTTGGGCTGTTGCCTTCTGTGGAGGTGGAAGAGTGGGTTGATTGGAGTTAGAATTCACCTCTGTGCCAGGTGTATGGTTGCCTGGATGAGAATGGATGATCGGGGCAAGAGTTTGAATGAGAGCTGTAAATCTTGCATTTTCTTCTTCTCTTCTAAGATCATCCTCTCTTAGGCGAATTGCTTCTTGTTCCCTTCTTCTTTCTTCTTCACGTTGTCTTTCTTGTCTTCTTGCTTTGTCTTCCCTTCTTCTTCTTTCATCCTCATACAGGCGAGATTCCTCTAAAAAACGAATTAAAGCGAGGAAATCAGTCCCGGTAGCTTGAGAGGCAGACGGGGGGTAGTAGTGGGGACTCAAGAGTGGTGGGGTGGGAGAGGCAGCGCTCTCCAACACTCCCCCAACACTGTGGGTGTGGGCGGCATCGACACTGTGGGCACCCACATCGCTGAATGGTCCCTCTTCTGTGGGGTCTTCTAACTGTGCAGCAAGTATATCTTTCGAGGCCATTATTACTTTCGATGTGCAGTGGGTAAAAATACAGTTCCAACATAGTTATAAAAAACAACACGAACTGTTTTAAAACACTAATAATAAGAAAAGTTTAATGCAAGCAACTGTGTGCGCATGTGCATGAATACGTCCGCCAGCGACTCCGTGGGTTGAGGGGAGCAGCAACTCTGCCTCAGGCAGTCACCCCGTGACTATGAATGAGACCGGATGTGGTCATGCATGCTCCGACAGAGTCCCAACAGACTATTTGCTTGCTTCTTGAAATAGCACAGCAAAAACACTGGGACGTAAAAAAGAGAGCACTATAAAAGCACAATGCACTGCACAACACTTCACTGTTAACTTGCATCACTACACTGCACATGAAATATGAGTAAATCGAATTACAGCGAATTCACATTCAAACTGAGAGTCCATTAATGGCGTCGGCTGGTTCCCGTTGCCCACGTCTTAAAGAAAGTTCTCCTAATACGACAGTGTAAGTTCACTGCGCCATGTACGTGTTGATAACTTCCTTAACCTAAATTGGTGGGGCAAGGATACAACTTAAAAAGTAGGTTCTCAATGTCTATTAGAGTTAATACACAAGATACGTGGGACACGAGGAAAGATAACTTATCAGCTAAGGGGACGAAGACGAACAGACTGCATCATGGCAACACAACAGACAAGTGTTGCCAATGCTGACTAAATGTTGCCATATCATATCAATAACATTACAGGAATTAATCTGATGATATGCAACATCTGAAATAATGTTGAAAGTACATAATACAGTTAATAATATGTACAATAATGGTAATCATGATAATGCAGTAAATGGTACATACAATAATAATAATCATGACAATACTGGTACATGTGAAATGTGTCTTTTCATGTACCTACACCTGATAGTTGAATTTTAATTTTGTTTTAATTTTTGTGAAGTTCTTGGACGCAACCCCCTGGTATTGAAGCTCAATGTCTGTTTAATAAAGTTTAGTTGCATTCACTTCGCCTCACAATTACAACCTAACTGCTCACTCACACAGAAGAGAAGGGGTAGGAGTGATGTCAACACCAATAGCATAAAGGATATTAACTGAGTATTGAGCTGTAAATAGTAGAGTGTTACTTACAAAGTTTTACTAAAAGCAATGTAATAGGAGTATCATAGTTTGCTATCCACCAACAAATGATTCCCTTGAAGAAAGAAAAGATGATTACTGTGAAGAATTGCAGAGTGTAATAGATGAGATCCCAGAGAGAGATATGAAAATTGTGATTGGTGACTTCAATGCTAAAGTTGAAAGGAATAATAAAGGTATAGAGAATGTGATGGGTGTTGAGGATCTTAGTGAAGATACAGATGAAAATGGAGCACATTTTATAAGTTGTTTGTTCACCAAACATTCTTGTACTCTTTTCTAGCACAAGGACATACACAAATTTTGATGGACTTCACCATGTGGCAATTATAAAATCATATAAATCACATAGCCATTAAAAAAGAGAGAAGGAGGACTCTGATAAATGTAAGATATTGGGAGTGATCACCACCTCCTCATTGCCACACTGAAATTAAAACTGAGAGCACCCAACAGAAATGTATATAAAATACCTAGGTTCGATACAATTAAGGTTCTAGAAGATGAGCTCAGAGAAACATTTGCAATGGAATGTACGAATCTATTTACTGTCTTAAAAACTTTAAGAGACGAAGAGCAGTCAATTAATGAAAATGATGTGTATTAAGAACATATAACAGTAATGAAGTTTTAGGACCTGCAGTTACAAGGAGAAAGCCAGGGATATCAAATGATACTTGGGGTACTATAAAAAGGAAAACATAAATTGACTTTTGAAAGTTTTCGTGGAAGTAATGAAAATTACAAGGTAGATCATGTTAAGTATTCCAGTATTCATAGTGAGGTCAAAAGAAAATCCAGAAATTACTAGAGAGAGTATTTAGACAGGAAAGCAGATGAGGCTGAAAAAGCTATGAATTCATGGAGTGGCCATGTAGAAAGAATCTCTTATAAGATCATTAATGAAATTTATACGGGGGCAAAGAAGCACCATATAAGCTACGCATAAATAGAGAAACGTATCTGTTATAACAACCGAAGATGAAGAAAGGTAAAATTGGATGGAACAGCTTATTGAGGCCATGAATAGGGGATATGAAGGCAATAATTTGATTGATATACCTGAAGGTGAAGAAGACCTTGATATGCCCATAGATTAATTCATTGTGATCGAGGTCGAAGCCATCATTAAAAAACTAAGGAGATGGAAATCCCATGGATATGATGGAATAACTAGCGAGATGATTTTGGCCTGAAAATGCGACTCCAAAAATAATTGCAAGATCATTTTGTAGAAAGAGGCAT
>NC_090748.1:55921717-55964217 GCF_036898095.1 Palaemon carinicauda | reverse complement strand
GGATGTCTTGGCTGTGACTTGGGTAGGAGGTTACATTTGGACGGGTGAGGAGCGGGGAAGGTTAGTTCGCCTGTGGCTAGCGTAAGGTGAATGCTGAAAGTGAAAGAGAAGCTGACGATCTAGCCTAGCCTACAGTCCAAAAAATGGGAATGTTTTCAACATTGTTTTGGGATTGATCATTTTCTATTCAGTTAACATGACAAGTTTCAAATGAATTGAACCTCCACATTAGAAGAAGAAAAAAAAAGACGAAATAGTGTTCACTAATCATTGATACTATGAATGATTTTGGACTCCATTCCCAGATACTAACTTTCTATTATATGTAGGGTATTCACTGAGTAGTATATTGAATAAAAATTGCATAGGTCTGGATAATCAAACCTTTAGTACTACACATTGAAAAGTATATTGCACATTCCACACATGATCGGTAATTGCAAAACGAATCCAAGATTTCCTGTGATTGTATACGAACGAAGAAAACACTCAATAAGATGGATAGGTTAGCAGAAAGAAATTACTGAATAATAAAACCATGTTAAAAACATCCGTATTCCTAAAAATGTATAGTTTGGCGCTGATTCCCTTGTCTAAGTTTTCAAAATTAAGCAAACTATACGTGTTAATAAAGTAATGATGTTAACTATTTAATAAGTAACTGCAGGTGTGATGGCAAAAATAACATATTAGCCATATATATATATATATATATATATATATATATATATATATATATATATATATATATATATATATAGTTATATATATATATATATATATATATATATATATATATATATATATATTATAGACCAGTACAGTGGACAGACAGAGAGAGAGAGAGAGAGAGAGAGAGGGACTAGTCAACTGTTAACCCACAATAATTAATCAGTTCATATCGCCCAACTTATAGTTAGAGTCATGAATATCAGTATCTGCAAATATCAAGGAATTATCCATATGCACACTCTTAGATATATCATCATCATCATCATCATCATCAGCCGTTGCAATCCCACTACAGGACAAAAACCTCAGACAAGTCCCACTCGTGTCTGTTTATGGTCTATCTATGCCAATCTATAACCACAAATTTTCTTACCTCGTCTATCTATCGTCTTTTTTTCCTTCCCTTGGTTCTTTTGCAATCTCTAGGCACCCATTCTGTTATTCTTCTTGCCCATCTATTATCTGTCATTCTCTTTACTTGTTCTGCCCATGTCCATTTCTTTTTCTAACTTGTTAGAAAATCTTCTACTGTATTTTGCTCTCATATGCATGTAGCTCTTTTCTGTCTCTGTGTTATTTCCATCTTTATTCTTTTCTTGACTCTTTGAGTTATAACTAGATTGGGTTCTGAGGCTTTAATAAGGCTCCAAGTTTCCCAAGCTTAAGTTAATACTGGTAGGACTATTTGATTAAAAATTTGCCTTTTAGAGGTGGCAGCATTTTACATTTCATAACCTCAGTTTGTATTTCATAACCTCAGTTTGTTTACCAAAAGCTCTCCGTCCCATGCTTATCCTTCTCTTAATTTCAGTCTCATGTCCGGGGGAAACACTTGCTGTTTGTCCTAAGCACGTATATTCATCAACAATCTCTTGAAGTTTGTCCATAACCCTTATTTATTATTCATTTTCACTGAACATTATTTAAGTTTTACTCATATTCATTTTCGGTCCTACACTTTTGCTTTCTATATTCGAATCTTCAATCACGTTTTACAATTCCTTCCATGATTTACTAAATGAAATATGTCATCTTCAAATCTCAAGTTGTTAAGTCAGAAATTGATTGTTGAAATTTTTCGAGGAAGTAATGAAAATTACAAGGTAGAACATGCTAAGTATTCCAGTATTAACAGTGAAGTCAAAAGAAAAGCCAGGAATGACTTGAGAAAATATTTAGACAGGAGATTGGCAAAGCTATGAATTCAGGGAGTGGCTATGGTGTAAGAATTGCTCACATAATTATTAATGAAATCTCTACCGGGGCAAAGAAAAAGAAGCATATACCCATCAAAAAGAAATATGGATCTGTTATAACAACAAAAGATGAAGAAAGGCAACGTTGGAAGGATCAGTTTAGTGAGGTCATGAATAGGAGATATGAAGGGAATAATTTGATGATATATCTGAAGCTTAAGACCTTGAAGTTTGAAGTCGACGTTATCATTGAAAAACTCAAGAGATGGAAAGGAACTGGATATGATTGAATAACTGCTGAGATGATATTGGCCGAAAATAAAGTGACTCACAGGATACTTACAAGATTATTATGTAAAATGTGGCGTGGAGAGAAAAAAACATGATGAATAAGAGCTAGGAGTGTTGGTGAAAATGGTAAAAAAAGGATATCTGACTGATTACAATAATTACAGAGACCTTACACTTACATCAGTTGTCATGAAAATATATAGTATATGCTTAATACAAAGAGACTAGAGAGAAAGATTCATGAAAAGCTGAGAGATGAACAAGCATGAGTTAAAAATAGGTAGTAGTTGTACTGACCAAATTTTCATTTTAAGACATGTACCGTAATGCGTAGAATATAGAAATCCACTTTTGATGGCATTTGTGAGCTATGAAAATGCCTTTGATAGTGTGCCCCAGCCAATTTTGTGCGTTATTATGAAGTTCCTCTTGAATATATAAATTTGATTAAGTCTGTTTATGAGCATAGCAAGTGCAAAGTTAATATTAATGGAGACCTATCAAATGTATTGCCAGTGAACAGTGGAGTACTCCAAGTCAATGTGTTGTCATCTATGTTGTTTATCCACCTCATGGATTTTGTAATGCATGAAACAGTAAAGGATGGTGGAGAAGGAATGGACTGAATTGGTAACAGGAAATTACCTGACCCAGAGTATGCTGATGACGCTGTCCTTATTGGCTAAACAACACAGGACTTGAAAAGCTTGCTTACCAGAATGCATGAAATATAACAGGAGATTAAGCTCAAGATCAATAGAAGGAAGACAGTGATGATGATAACGAGTTATGCAATGGATGATGAAATATTATTGGAAGGAGAAAGGATTAATGAGGTGGAATCCTCTAACTATTTAAGAACTATGATATTTAATACAGGAACTTTAGAATTTTGAGTTTAATGAAAGATTGAAAAAAACAAGTCAGACAATGGCTAGATTAAGGAAAGTCTGTAAATTAAATTGCCTGAAATTACATATGAAGCATGAAGTAGGAGATGATGAATGGAGAAGTATTGATTTAAAAGCTTAAGATAGAGATGACTGGTGAAATACAACCGAGGCCCTTTGCGTCAATAGGCGTAGGAGGAGATGATGATGAAGGTATTCTCCATTGATGTTAATTCCTACATTTTCCAAATCTAAATTCTTGAAGACATCTTCTAGGCATGCTGTGAATAATTTATGAAAGATGGGGTCTCCCTGTCTAACTCATTCACCAACTGGAATTTTCTCAATATCCTTGTGTAGTTGTAGGATTGTTATACTTCCCGTATTGATATCTCCAAGTGCTGTGACATAATATTCATCTATTCCTTTCTTATAGTCTATAAATGTCCTATATAGTGGTTTGTCATAACTGTTGTGTTTTCTATTAGCTGGTTAATTACATGAAAATGCTCTCTTGTTGAATACCTGCTTCTAAAGCCTGCCTGCCCTCTTATTTGATTAATGTCTACTTGTCTTTATATTTGGCATAATATGATCTTTGTGAATATTACATATATTATTGAGAGTAAACTTGCTTGGCAGTAATTTTCTGATCTTTTGTATCTCCCTTTTCGGGAATAAGTATTCAGTAACCATAAAGTTTTTCCAAGCTGAAATTATAGACCATTCTTACATATATTTTGTGCAAAGTTCAGCATGTTTTGCTATTATGAAATCTCCATGTACTATTAAATCAATTTTTATCTGACTGAAGGATCATATAAACTTACAATTATTAATCTCAATGAAAAATACAATTCCTCCGATCTCGATAGGCCCTTATTGTATAACAAACTATTAAGCGTGGATTCTTCCATTAATAATGCACATGATCTTAGATGTTTCCAAATGGAATTGAACGATGCACAAGAAGAATATGCACGAATAACTAAGGTACTCTTGATAAAGTACCTGTTAAAATATCCCCTTACAGGTAAATTAAATCCTTCCTCCTCAAACCCATTTACCATCAATATAACCGAACCACAATAATTTTGTTGGAACTAAAGGATGTTCTGTGCGAGCATGCACACATGGAGCTGGCGGAATTATCAACCGACACTGGTACATCCAAAGTTTCTACTTGCCCTTCAAATACTGATCACCCAAATAATTTAGGCCCTCATGGCAGACACCCAAATAATTCCTCAAGTAACATTAATAAACCTCAATTACTAAAAAGGAATGGTTTTACCCCTAAGCCTAAACCTAGACCTGTTCAACCCCCGTTACGGTGAGCATTGCAACAACCCCTAGACAAACTCATGAGTGCCCAAGAGGTCCCGTCTGTAATGACACTACTCATAGCAAATGTGTTTTCTTTAGACATACTAGCAATGCCCAAAGTAAATGGCCCCATTATCCTGACCTAACCACTTGAGTGTCGAGACAAAATTTTTCTCTTCACACCACGATACCTACTAGCGAGCCTCAGAAATTACATGCTTGAGTTGTGTCCAAATTCCCTGGCAGTAACCCATCAGTATAGTCATTTGATTTCAATTCCCCATACTATTCAATCCACTTGTTCTAATACCACGTTGTCAGAACCCAGTCAATCTCGTCCCCCTCCGTCAGTGCCGGCTTCAGTAGCGGGTCCCAGGAGCAGCACCAGTCTCAATCTAATAGCTGACCCCTTGTGGTAATGTCCTTACTGTTAACCATAATCAGATGGCCTGGTAGCCTACAGTAAGGGTTCAAATGTCATGGTTGATCAACTGCACTTACTGCTTTCACCTCTTATAAAGGTGACCTTAGCAGTAATATTTTAAATTTGACTCATTTTTCTAGATTTTAATGCCCAGTGCACCTTTGTTACACCCTAATGTAGTCAGGTCTTTAAAGCTTACTCTAATTGGAACAATTATATTCCAACTTTTCTCGTTTAACTTTTATGAGCCTGCCAGATGTTCAGACTTAGTTCAGTTTAATTTAAATATTGATGAGTGCAAGCATAAAATTGTTGCCCAGTTAGTCCTAATATGGGTAAAAAAAGCCTAGAATCCTAGATAGACCAATGCCGTTTGCACAATGGAGGCTAGTAGTGTCCGCCTCATAGACAAATGGCAAGACTATAATGTTGCCAGAATTGAGATCATTGTAGGTGTGGAATATCTTCCTAGGCTCCCCATACATATCAATAACATAGTACTCCTGTTGGTTATGTGGTTTGAGGAGAATTACCAGAATGATGCATAAGGGAGAAATCCCTGAGAAGTCAGTGCTCTATCAATTAACTTTAACTGCATAAAGACAGAAATCCCGTAATGGTAGGAGAATTACCATTGAGAATGTACTGCATGTGTTTCATCCATGTACTCTGTAATGGTTTTGATTGTTATCTAATCACTCGCTCTTCCTGCACTGTTAATAAACCAGCCTGTATAAACTTGATAGTTCATGCCAAATGTTGTTTGAATTTTTGTGACGTTCTTGCTCGCAAGTCATAGTATTTAAGCTCGATATGTTTAATAAAAGTTTAGTTGCATTCACCTTGCCTCTCAGTTATCACCTAACTGGCGCCTTGCACATTGGTGACCACCAGAGTGTCCAACTCCCTCCCGCATTTCCCCCTCACTGCTGTGTCTTACTGTTTGATAATGCCGTCCTCTGACATTGACTCTATCATCAACCTCACACCCCTGAAACTATCGTCCTTCGCCAGATAAAATTTCTGATTGGCTCTGCGAGCAAGAGGACAGCCCAATAACGCACAACGTCCTCAAATCATATCTCCTGGAGCAGTACTTGCCATTGCCAGCCGCACGCATAGCAAAACTTTTCCAGGTCTCACCAACAGTTGGGGGACCAAAAGGCTTCACTCGCCCTCAAGGAAATGACCAGTATTGCTTACCTGCTACCGGCCACAGACTGCTCTCTTAATGAAGTGAATCTACTTCGTGTCCTATGGGTATGGCACCTACCCGAACCTGTACACGCTGCCATCCCCGGTGTCAATATTCTGCCCATGATGAATATAATGACCAAAGTCGACGCCCTTGCGGACAGCCACTTCACTACCTTCAAGACCTCCAAAAATGCCTCCACTTTGGACGAAGTGGGCAGCTATTCAACATCGATCAAAGCTGATGTGAATGCGGTAGGACACAGACGCCCACCCCGTGATGTGCTGGAGTGGCGACAAAACAGCCCACCGCCCACCACTCACGCGGCACACCCCATCGCCTCTCAGTTATCACCTAACTAGTGCCTCACAAAAAAGTCTCTGGAAGCTCGACACTGTTGCTATTATCTCTATAAGCATATCACACAATATAAAAACCAAAGGTATGTAGTTCAGTTGCCTTTCAATAGCAATAAACAAAAGATTATTTATACTGTAGTAGAGTTTTTGCCCAATTGATGTCCCTTAAAAAATCCAAAGACCTCCAATTGTTTCCTAGGTACTGAAACATCCTTGATGAATAGGTCACTGCTACAAGTAAAATTCTCTGGTATATCACTCGCAAGAAATATCCAAGTAGAAAGCTGTCTGGAGGAACTTCCCTTAGGACACATGGCTCAAGCCCTAAAATATATTTCAGCAGATTTTCTATTATATACTGTCTGTGATATGTTTGATTTAAAATCGGTAGCAAATATCTAATGAAATTTTGCATGCAAATATCTATTGGAGAGAAACTCTGGCGTTAAACTGTAGCAGTCTTTATAAAGAGAAGCCTCCAAAAAGGATAGCCATGAGTAGTTTTCACATAATGTCAGTGAACCTTAGCCATAGTGCCGTAAAGAGGTGAAGCAGTATTGATAGGATTTAATGAACAAGTTATCGAAATTGGTCTCCCACAGGTTAAGGTAACAGATTTTCTTTTATAAATGGAATTTTTCAATGCTATTCTTAACACTGTAATACAAGTAGATTTTCACTGCAATAAAAAAAAACATGTGATACTATTCAGAATAGTAATAAAAAAAAAATACATTGTTCCGAAATACAATAAACAATGTTATACTTTTCAGAAAAGTTCTAAACAAAATTATATTTCTCTCTTTGATATGATTAGTACCATTTCTCTATTATCTACTTGTAGAAATTATCATTGCATTTTACAAACATCACACTCAAAATTCTTGTCAGCAAGATGACATCTGTCTGGGTGAAAATTTTTTCTTGTAATAATGAAAATCCTTTCTGCTGGGGCAGAAGCAGCAGGGACTGATAGGTAGCCTACTTTTGTGCCATCTTAGCAAGAGCTGAAAAGGTTTCTCTATGATCTTTCCAGTAAGCTAGCACATCTCTCTCTCTCTCTCTCTCTCTCTCTCTCTCTCTCTCTCTCTCTCTCTCTCTCTCTCTCTCTCTTCTGAAATGCATGACTGACTCGAGTATCTTTGAAATTTAATATCAATAAGACTCCTGAATCTGTATTACATCTTTTGGTTATCGAACTGTTACCCAAAAAACTAAACAGTTTTCCTTTTTGGTTCAGTTGAGCTAGGTTCCGGTGTACCTTCTGTACGGTCTGTGATATGACCCATGCTTGCATGATCTGTAGTATTTTTGTACATAAACTGGGCTGTGGTTATGACAGTAGATTCACCTTTTCCTATTGTATAGAAAACCAATCTAATTTAAATCTTGGATCAAGAATGGTTGCCATTTCATATATTTTCCTTTCTTCGTATACCTGGGGGCATTTCTGTAATGACCTCTTCAATCCAAATACCAAACCCTTGTAATTAGATTGTATTTTCTTTAAGTGAAACTTGAACCCTCGCACACATGGAATGACTAGGTTAGAGGAAACAAAGTTTTGACTTTGGGCACAGTCGGTGGTCTCCTCAAATGGCTCATAAATTTCTAGCATGTCATTCAGAATGTTTTGGTCATAAGCGTCAAGTTTTGGTGCACTATCCAAACCTTTCTTGAGCATGATATACCACAAGTACACTGCTTGCAGATTGCCTTGAATGTCTCAGAGGTATCCTCTGGTAACTAGAAGTGGCTCCATATGCCCGAGTCCTTAGGTGATGCCATAACGACACTAGAACTGTTATGAATGATGGCTAAAGAAAGACTAAACACGGTACAGTACAGAACTGCTCATGATAAATGCAGATACAGACAGGAAGAGAACAGGTTGTCGTAGATTCATTCACGAATTGTGCACGAAAATTTACTGATATTTTGTTGATACACATCAGTAGATGTTGACTGACTTCAATTAAACTTGATAGATCTTTATTATTGACATACATAATTCATAATGACAAAAACTCCACATATAGTCTAGTTATTGTCACTAATGATGCATTTCTTGTTATACAATTAGTTATACAATACAGCCTACAAAGTATGTAATGTACTTAAAAAGTACTTGAAAGTATTTGATTTTTCAAGTATTTTTTGGCCAAGTACAAGTCCAAGTAAAGTAAATTGAATTCTAAAATTACAAATACAAGTACAAGTACAAATATTAAAAATTTCATACTTAAGGTCAATTCCAAGTACAAATACTTGTACTTGGACTCATATCTGATGAGGACAGATTAGAATGTGGAAAGGATAGGCCAAGCTATTTGGTTTATGTGTAGGCAAAGGAAAAATGAGCTGTAACCATAGAGTGGGATTTAATATAGTACTGTCTGACAAGTCAAAGGACCCAATAACCCTCTAGTGGTAGTTTTTCAATGGGTGGATGTTGCCCTGGCCAACCTACCACCTATGTCTTTTATCTACCTTTTTAACATAAAAAAAAATTATACATGGGATTTAGAAGTTTCCAAATACATTTTATCGAGCCTCATTTGATTGAGATATGAATAATATGGTAATATCATTTAAGCTTGTCGGGTGATCTTGGTGTATATGCCACAGAAGTATGTGGTTGAGTCACATTTGCGTCATAGAAGATCTCAAGTATCTCTTCAGTCTTCGTAAAACAGAACAGGCACACACTACTGAGCATCAATTAGCGGTGAAATTATGCCTATTCTCAGCAACTTTTCTATAGGTGGAAACATATGCCTCACTTCAGGTGTTATCCTGCAGAATAGTTTCTGGCCCTCAACAATGGATTTTGACTGGTACAGTACTGTGTTCTGAAAAATCCAAGCTGTAGTTTTAAACTCACACTCAGCAAGTTCTGGGTATCTCTTGATTGTGTCAGTGTCAACAGTATCATTGAGCAGAAAGTCATACAGTTTTTGTACTTTGATAAATCTGATGATGAAAAGTACTCATCGCAATTCACTATCAATGACCCATAAGAAATCAGCTCTATAACATCCTCCTTCTGATGCAGGGTTATGCTCAGTTATAGGTGTAGAATAATACTTTTTTTCAAAACTTTTTTGTCTCCTTGGTAAAGTTTATGATTCTAATTGCAGCTCATTGCACTTATTTTCAGCATGACAAAAATGTCATGAAAAGCTGCATTAGTCCAAACAGATCGCAGTTGTTCTCTGGCACTGTCAACTGACTTATGCGTACTGGATACTGTTAAAGATGATTCAAACACTCAAGATCATCTAACAAGTACTGTGAGTGGTGAGCTTAAAGCTGTGTTGAGGCCATTGGCATGTGAGGCAGTTTCTGTGCCAAACTCTTTGGCAGCCTTCTGCAGAGCGTAAAGAGTGTTTTCATAGTTTTTCAGCACAGATTTTATAACTTGTGATCTAGCCAGAAAGCAGCTTTGCCAGGTAGACTTAAGTGCACAAGGAGAATTTGCTTCATAATCAGATTCAGATGTATCATTCAAGTACACGCTATTGGACTTTCCAGAGTCCTTGTACAGGTTTCCCAGTTTTTGTACATTATCCAATGCATTCCTTGCTCTCTGTGATGCTTGGATTACCTAGGATGTAACCAATAACCAGTTGAGTGGCGTGTGCACCACAATAAACATACAATGCTACTGGCTGTGACCGAAAGACTTCTGTCTGAACCTTTATAGTTACTACTCAAGTTGATGGCATCATCAGAAATTTAGGAACGTAAACTGGATAATGTCAAATTCAACCTGATGATAACAAAAAAAATTGCTAAAAGAATTACTAGTAGCTGATCACGTCTCATACAAGTCTAGGAACATCTCCTGCACTTACAATTCTTTGTTAACATATCTAATACCAATGCACTGCTGTTCAGTCCCTTGAATATTTTGAGTTTAATTACTATTATGCCAGGCTAAGTGGAGCCTGTAGTTGTTGGGCCTGGAGGTTGTGCTGGGCCTGGCAGTTGTGCTTGACCTGGAGTATTGTTAGGCCTGGAGGTTGTTCCGAGTCTAGTTATCATCTTGGCCCTGGCAGATGTGCTTGGCCTGGAGATTATGCTTGGGTTGTAAGTTGTGCTGGTCGTGCCATTTGTAGTGGGCATAGATTAGCACCTCTTGCTCTCACTGCTTTCTTAGAACCAGAAAATTTTTTAATATCTACATTCTGCAAAATCATAAAAAGATAATAATTACAATAAGAGCCAAGGAGTAACACTGATGAGTTAGCCTCCTGGGTAGTACAGTGGTAAGGCATTTTCCTAGCATTTGCGTGACAGAAGAATAATCTCAGCCAAGGACTGTGATTTTAAGTAGTTTACAGAGGATGGCACTACTGTATTTGGGCACCACCATGGGGAGTTGAGATTGCCCGGCTGTCGTTCCGGTGCGCATCTATTGTGATGATACTGGAACTGAAACCATACCCCTTTACCTTTATCTTTTTGGGCTCGAGCCATGTCTTCCTGATGGAAGTTCCCTTCGGCAGCTTCTTACTGTATAATATTTCTGCGAGTGATATTACAACAGAATTACTGTCAGGTATCACGGGGTTCTAACCCCTGAAATGACTATCCGAAGATATCGTGTATAATCAGGGACGTATCCGAAGATAACCATAGATATCTGCACCCGCAATAGACTTTACCCAGTCAAATCAACTAAGGGGAAGGATAAGTGAGGAGCCGTTACATATCCTCTCTCCCTAAGGTGCCCGCGTTTGTCTCTGAAGCTCCATTCCTTTGTTCGCAGTGTAGATCTACTGTTGTTGTTGTTTCGTTGTGCACTCTTTATCAGCTTTTTTGAAGTTTTTCTTCGTATGATAGCTTCCTCTTCATCGTCTAAGTTGAGTACCAACCTCTCTTTACAGTTTACTTTAGCTGTAAGTGTTTTGGATCCCTACGGGGAAAGTTATTTAGCTTTTACGATGAGGGAGCCGGAGCGCTCCGAGTCCAGCTAGCTTGGGCGTCTTGTGTTTGTACCCGATTGCCCTTATTTTATAATTTTCACGTTAGCTAGCATTACTTTAGCATTGCGATGCCTTGGGCTCTATTTTATGTTTGCATTTACATTGCATTATTGTATTTTATGTTTTCGATGGTGCGTGTCAGTTTCGGGTAGCCTTGCCTAGAGAGGGGTAACATTTCAGTAGTAGACATGCTCACCGATGGCATTTAGGTCTGTCTTACTGGACTCGTTGGCAGTGGCCTTTTCCCTTAGGGTTCTTTTACTTTTGTTATACTAGTTTACTGAGTTATTATGCCCACCTGTCTTCGATCCTCTGGTATTTTAGACAGTTTAGGTTCTTGGCCGTCGTGCTGCAATCACTTGTGATTTCCCAGGCTAGGTCTGCGCAGTACTTTGGAGCTCCCCTTTGCGAAGGGTGATCTAATTTTGTTGGTACGTTGACTTTCTGTACTGCTGTTCCTCTTAACCTTTGGGATTTTATGTTTGACTTCCTGCATCCAGGCCTAGCCTAACTTTTGCTGGCGTATCCGTTGGTCCGCCATGCTACATTCGTTCGAGATTTCTCATGCTGGGTCCTTGCAGTTCTTTGGAGTTCCTCTTTGCAAAGGGTAATCTCAAAATGTCAGTGCGCTGACTTTATTGTTCTGCCGTTTTCATAGCCTCTGGGATTTCTAGATCGAGTTGCATCCTTTATCTAGTTGCTTGTTAAAGATACTAATATACAGTAGTGCATGGGCATTCTACCCCATGTCGTTACCTCTATCTGTGGTTGGCCTTTCAGGGACTGACACCGCAAAAATCTTGTTTTTATGCTGCTGTGTTTTTGCAATTGTTGTTGGTGAGGGCTAGTTCCCTTTAGGTTCTGGCCCTCCAGAGCCGTCAGCATGCTTCTCCCTGAGGAATGAGTTGTTAGACTGACGGCGGTGCAGTACCTAACATCCTTGTCGCCTCTTAACGGCATACTTTCCTATAGTACCTGTAATGGTGATGCGTCGCTATTAACGGTAATGGCACCTCTAGCGACACTGCCTTCCTATACGGCATAGTGCTTCTGCAGAAACCATCGCCGTTTTTCTCCGCCGCCATGCACCTGCCAACATTGTCGTTACTGGCGGCGGAACTAGTATTAGTATGTGGAAATGATCACTGTGCCAGCTCCTTAGGCCGGTTTACACGTTGACGACAATGCCGTTACCAGAGCGGTGCTAGTACTTCCGGCAACGATAGTACATTTAGGGCACATGTCTTTCTGTCCTTTTGAGACCGCTTTATCTACTATAGGGTGGGTTCTCTACTGACTGTAGACGAATACAGCTACAGATTAACATAAAGGCCTTATTCCTTCCACTTTTGAGGCTTCTTTATGTATGCTGGTCATGGGGGTCTCTTTTACGAAAGGTCTTCCGTATCTCGGCATAGCGATAACCACTACATATGGTTACGTGTTTTCCATCAATTTGTCCATTTCCCTTTGAAGGTGTGCATTGGATAAATGATTGATAACTCATTGTGCATGTTGCATAAGATTTTTCATAACTCTGACCATCCTTTACATTCAGATCTCCCTGGACAATTCTATCCTGTTCGTAATACTAGGCAGGCAGTTATTTCTAATAGCCAGGCCTTCTCCATCATGAGGCTCAATACTACACAGTACTCTAGAAGTTTTATTCCAGCTGTTACCAAGTTGTGGAATGATCTTCCTAATTGGGTAGTTGAATCAGTAGAACTTCAAAAGTTCAAAGTTGGAGCAAATGCTTTTTTGTTGACCAGGCGGACATGAGTCTTTTTATAGTTTATTTATGACATATTTGTTTTTGATGTTGTCAATAGTTTATATGTGACATGTCTTGTTTGACGTTGTTAATTTTTTTAGAATGATTTATTGTTAATTTGTTCTCTTCATTTACTTATTTTCTTATTTCCTTTCCTCACTGGGCTATTTTTCCCTGTTGGAGCCCCTGGGTTTATAGCATCTTGCTTTTCCAACTAGGGTTGTAGCTTGGATAGTAATAATAATAATAATAATAATCTCTATATTGGGTTCTCTCTTATGAGATTATCAACCTGAATTTTTAGTCTCTATGTTGCTACAGACTTTTGCTCAGTTATCGATGCGTCGATTGTGTATTCTATTGGATACCGGTTCCATTGCCTTCTGATTGGCTATTTCTCTGCGGAGATATAGAAGCAACTGTTCTTTCCATGAGCATAACCCCCCCAAATTATTTCATTGCAGCCCATAGCAACTATCTTTAAAGAGGCTGATTATTCCAATCTAACGCCCTTAATAGGGGTTTGGATATTTTTTTCTTTATCTCCTGCTTTCTCACCAATTATAATTACACACAATTTGGAGATTACTATTCCTTTTATTGTCAGCATAGAATGTTACTAATCCATTCTTTTCAGCCTTTGGTGACTGTTAGAAACACACGTACTCATTGTACTTCTTTTTCTCTTTACAGGCGGTGTCTACGACGGAGATGCACTGTAGAGTGCAGATTTTTGCCAGGACCGTGAGACATCCTTGCCGTCACGATACTTGTCACACCCATGCGAAGTGTCGGAAGATGAAGGGTCCAGTCTCGTACTGGGTTCACAGGATTGCAGTGTCTACAAGGACATTCATCATTTGGGTTGGATCTCGAAGGATATCTCTGATGAGGCATTAAGTGCTATGAGTCTACACTCAGAGAGGATGTCCACGGTCTCCTCTCTCTCTCCGGGTAGAGAATCGGCTCTTCTCTCTACGGTGGTGTTAGATGAAGAAACCCTCCCTCCGGTGAATGATTCTTACCTGCTGGCGCTGGATGATGATAGTGTGGCGTCTGTTAAGGATTCAGTGGTGTCTGCCATTTCAGTCTCTACTACGACAGTGGCCTCCCTGTCTACAACGACGACTACATCTTCTGTGATGGGAGCAGTTCCTGCTTCTTTTCCATGCCATCCCCTGTGGAGCTTTTGGAGCCCCCTCAATTCCCGAGTACATCGGGTACTTCTGTGGATCCGACACTTTTGGCTGACATAAAGGCTTTCATGGAGGGGAATCAGCAATACCAACGCATGATGTTTAAAGCCTTGCATGAAGAGATCCATGCTTTGAAGAATCAAGAGGAACCGGTTAAGGATAAAGTCTTACCCTCCCAGCTACTTTACTACACGCAGCAGAATCCCTGGAGGTATGCTGGCCACGCGATGATTTCCGAGGGCATCCTCCACATTGGTGAAGGGATAGGCCCTAGACCGGTAGCCGATCTGGATTTTTATCCAGATATTGATGCCTATCCCTTTTGCTATGTGAGGTTAGCTGAAGGGGTTCCATTGAGGGATGACACCATCCCTAAAGAAACGATCCTTCTGGAACATACAAGGGCTCGGGTTCAACACCTGGCAGTGAAGGAAATGAAGACGGCAGGGTGTATTAATACACAGCTTGGTGCCTTTGGTAAAAGGTTAGCCACCTTTGTGGCTCCGGACACGATGATCTTCCCGTTTGCTTCAAAAGGCTTCGTGGCTGTGGAGAAGGCCATTCGTGAGGGTAAGTCTCTCTCAGTGTTGGAAGAGTGCAAACCAGTGTCACTCATCCTTCCACATGATGCTGACCACTGGGTAGATGTCTAGTTTACATTCTCCGAGGGTAAACTGGAAAAGGATGTAGCCAGCCGCCAATTTAATGAGAAACTGCCTAGGATTCCTAAACACCTTCTTAAGGCTGAAATGGAAACCAGAGCGAGGCTATCAGCTTCCATGTCTCTTCAGTGCTTCATGGAAATGATGATCGGGAATTTTATGGATGCCCCAGTGTTTTCCTTGTTAGCAGACTCATCTTGCTACCTTTATGAAGGATCTTTATGCTTTCTTTCAGGCTCGTAGAGCCTGTAGAGAACATGTACTTACTTCAGCCACTATACGCCATGAGCCGAAACGTCTCATCGATTCTTGCATATGGGGAAAAGACCTCTTTCCCCAGAGGCTAGTGAAGGAGGTTACGGATGAAGCTACAGCTGAGAATAAGAGCCTGTTCAAGAAGTGGGCGATCTCTTTGAAGAAGAAATTCACCCCTAGGGGAGGACCACAGCTTAAAGGTCCTGCAAATCGACCTACCTAAGAAAGTCGTTTGCTTAATCCCCGCTGCCATCCGTCAAACTATTTTTGCTGTACCTCAGCCCGTGATGACACAGTCCACGGTTTTCAACCCAGTGTACGAGCAGGGGTCATCGTCCTTTCAATCTCAAAAGAGAGAAAGAGGAGGCAGAGACGGCTGTGACAGAGGAGGCAGATTCAGGGGTCGCGGACATCGAGGCGGCAGAAGAGGAAGGGGTGCACGTCCTCAGCTCAAACAAGGAGGATCTCCCGGTAGGGGGACGGCGGACCTTGTTCAAGGACCGATGGTCATTCAATCCTTGGGCACAGAGCGTCATTTCCAACGGGTTCTGTTGGAAGTGGAAGCGACGGCCACCAAAATTCAGGAGATTTTTCTAGAAGTCAACACCTCATCTGGAACAATATGTACAAGACCTGCTGAAGAATAGAGTTATCCATTGCACAAGATCGATGATATTTCAAGGTCGTTTATTTTGCGGGCCAAAGAAAGATTCGAACATACCTGGAACTATTCTCGACTTGTCCCGTCTAAACCTGTTCGTTCAGTGCGACAAGTTCCGGATGCTGACTATTTCGCAGATATAGACCTTACTACCCCGGGAGGCTTACACCGTCTCTATAGATCTTACCAACGCTTATTAGCATCTTCCGATAGGGCGACGCTTCTCTCCCTACCTTGGTTTCAGCCTGGAGAGAAAGGGCTATGTATTCAGAGCTATGCCATTCGGGGTCAACATAGCTCCGAGGATTTTCACGAAGATTATCGACGCGGTCGTTCAGCAACTTCGGGCAAAAGGACTCCAGTAGCGGCATACCTGGACGACTGGCAAGTGTGGACTCCTTTGGCACCGTAGTGCTCGGAAGCAAACACTCAAGTTTAAAGGTTCCTTCAGTCTCTCAGATTTCAGATCAACTTCAAGAAGTCAAGACTGACCCCAGCTCAAGATTTCCAGTGGCTGGGGATTCATCGGAACATAAAGTCTCATTCCCTTTCTATCATTCCCTCCAAAAGGAAGGAAATAGCGAAGTCAGTCAGGTCTCTGATCAAGTCGGGGATGATCACCAGGCGACGCCAGGAGAGGGTTCTAGGATCTTTGCAATTCGCCTCGGTAACAAACCCTTTCCTCAAAGTACGTCTCAAGGATGCAAGCAGAGTTTGGAAATGAAGAGCCTCCTAAGCTCTTCGCAACTATCAGAAGAAGACCCTGGTTTTACTTTGAAGACAACTTCGACCTTGGTCCACTATCAAAAGTCTGTCACAGATGATACCGCTGCGCTTTCCTCCTCTGGTAGTGATACTTCATACGGACGCCTCATTGGATGGTTGGGGGGTTATACCCTGCTCAAGAAAGTGTAAGGCGGTTGGTCCCAGAAATTTCAACAATTCCACATCAATATTCTGGAGGCCATGGCAGTCTTTTTGTCCCTCAAAAAGCTACACTTGAAGAAGAATATTCACATTCGTCTAGTCCTCGACAGCAAAGTTATGGTCCATTGTATCAACAGACAAGGGTCGAGGTCTCCTCAAATAAATCACGTAATGTTAGCCATCTTTACGTTGGCTCAGATGAAAGGTTGGCATCTGTCAGCATCCCACCTTCACGGAGTGAGAAATGTGATGGCGGATTCCCTATCTCGGACAAAACCCTTAGAGACGGAATGGTCTCTCGACGAAAAATCATTCTCTTTCATGCAGAATCAAGTCTCTGAACTTCAAGTGGATGTGTTTGCGACAAATCTCAACAAGAAACTTCCCTGCTATGTAGTACCGAATGTGGATCAAGCAGCAGTGAGCATGGATGTGATATCCCTGGATTGGAATCGTTTGACGAGGATTTACCTGTTTCCACCCACCCTTCAATCTCCTCATGAAGGTCCTAGACAAGCTTAGGTCGTTCAAAGGGACAACGGCTCTGGTGGCTCCTCCGTAGCCGAAGAGCAACTGGTTTCCCATGGTTACGGAATTGAGTCCCAAGTTGGTGCCGTTGCCCAACCTGATTCTGTTCCAGGAAGTACAGCGCTTCCTCACGGAGAACGAACAACCTTCATCTCATGATTTTTTCGCCTTAGCTCTGGAAAAGTGATTCCAAATTCAACGTGATAAGTTGGAGTTTGCAGAAAACTATAAGACTTCTACTACTATGACTCAGTATGAAACGTCATGGAAGAAATGGGTCAAGGACAAGAATCCAGATTTAATTTCTATAGCTTTTTGTTTAGATTTTTTGATTGATTTACACACGCAAGGTCTAGCTTCCTCCACAATCTTGTCATACAAGTCGGCCCTTACTATACCTATACTATACGCCTTTGATATTGATTTTAACTCGGATCTCTTCAACAAAATTCCGAAGGCTTGTGCAAGGTTGCGGCTGTCGGCTCCACCGAAGCCTATCTCTTGGTCTTTAGATAAGGTTTTGAAATTTGCTCTGGATATAGACAATCAAACGGCTTCTATTCGTGATCTGACTCAAAGAGTCATCTTTCTAGTTGCGATGGCTTCCAGTGCTCGTGTTTGTGAAATTGTGGCTCTTTCTAGAGACGAGGGTCACATTGAATTTGTGGATAATGGTGAGGTTAATTTATACCCTGATCCCACTTTTCTAGATATGAATGAACTTCCCTCTAAACGTTGGGGTCCATGGAGAATAGTTCCCCTATCAAGTGATCCCTCCCTGTGCCCGGTGCAGTGTATAAAAGTTTATTTATTATACATGATATCTACGGATAGTCGTTCCGGGGGTTGGAACCCTGTGATACCCAACGGTAATTCTCTTGTAATATCACTTGCAGAAATATTATGCAGTAGGAAGCAGCCAAAGGGAACTTCCATCAGGACAACATGGCTATCTCACCCAAAAATAGATTTTTCCTACGTCAAAATTCCTTCTATTAAGAACAGTGCAGTTTAAAGGTGGTCAATTGTTTAAGGGGAAACGGTGGGATCAGATTTATCTTTGAAACAGTTAAGAGCAAAGATTACTGATTTAATACAAAGAGCGGACCCGGCTAGTATGCCATTGGGTCATGACCCTAGGAAGGTGGCTTCCTCTTTAAATTTCTTCCAGTACGTGTCCTTTGAGGGACTACACGCATATACCGGCTGGAAGTCCACTAGGGTTTTCTTAAGGCATTATCTGAAGCAATTGGAGGAGATACGTCATTTTGTGGTGGCTGCGGGAAGTGTTATCAAACCCACTGCATCGACGTAGCCCTCAAGTGCGTCGTAGGGCACTCCTCCGGCTTATTATTTATATTCCCTAATGTTACCTTTATGGGTATGGTAGGGATGTATTATTTGGTACAAACATATTTCCTTTATGCCAGTAATGTTATTTATTTATTATTCTTTGCACTGATACTTGTAAATAAAAGACTATGATCTTTTACATGCCTTTTATTTTAAGCCCAATTATAATTTTAGTGGCTATAAAATTAGTGTGCCTCTTGATTATTATCCTTCCTGGACAAGCTTGTTTAACATATTGATGAGTATTTGTTCCATACATTTTACTTACAATGCCTCCTTCAGTTGTGGATGTTCTAAAATCTCACTACTGAAATTGGATGCCTTTCCCATGTTGGAAGGTGGTCCTTTGGACCTTTTCTGCCTCCCTGACAGGCCATTATACTTATCAATACAGCTTCTTTATTGTTCTGGAATAGAAGTTTGAGATTAATACCTATGGTTTGACAGAGTAATCCAGTTAGCGCATTTTGGTATTGGAACCTCTCCAAAGCCTCCTACCGAGTAATAGGTAATTCTCTGGTACACTTCCATCAGGACGACATGGCTCGAGCCCAAAAAACGGATTTTGACGTAGGAAAAATCTATTTTTGGGTGAGATAGCCATGTCGTCCTGATGGCCCACCCGTTACGTTGTCCCTCCCCAATTCCTCATAGGATGCTCTTTTTTCGCAGTAGTTACGCTGCTATGGGGAATGGAGCTTCAGAGAAGAACGCGGGCACCTTAGAGATAGAGGATATGTAATGGCTCCACACTTATCCTTCCCCTTAGTTGATTAGACTGGGTAAAGTCTATTGGGGGTGCAGATATCTATGGTTATCTTCGGATACGTCCCTGATTATACACGATATCTTTGGATAGTCGTTCCGGGGGTTAGAACCCGGTGATACCTGACGGTAATTCTCTTGAAATATCACTAGCAGAAATATTATACAGTAGGTAGCTGCCGAAGGGAACTTCCATCAGGACGACGTGGCTATCTCACCCAAAAAAATAGATTTTTCCTAGGTCAAAATCCGTTTTATAGATTCCAGACAGTGCAAACATGTTTATTGGGATAACTTTGTAGTGAACCCTCGTATCAGTACAAGAATTCACTAGAGTGTATTACACAGTGTCCTACTTTATAAGAGTATCATGAACCATCAATTGTAAATAATAAAGACACTTGTCCCTTTACCAGTTTATTTCACCTTAATTCACCCTCCACACACCTTATTTGTTTATTGAGAAATTATACATTATTGCTTATATGGGCTTTGGGTATGAGCATGGATGATGGGTATTCATAGGAAAAGAAATACTATAAAAACCTTTATTTCACATATTGTCATATACTTTTTGCACAAATTATTATTATTATTACTAATACCAGCCAAGCTACAACCCTAGTTGGAATAGCAAGATGTTATAAGCCCAAGGGCTCCAACAGGGAAAAATAGCCCAATGAGGAAAGGAAATAGGGAAATAAATGAATGATGAGAATGAATTAACAATATATCATTCTGAAAACAGCAACAGCGTCAAAACAGACATGTCCTCTATAAACTATTAACAACGTCAAAAACAGATATGTCATATATAAACTATAAAAAGACTCATGTCAGCCTGGTCAACATAAAAATATTTGCTCCAACTTTGAACTTTTGAAGTTCTACTGATTCAACTACCCGATTAGGAAGATCATTCCACAACTTGCTCACCCAACCAAAAAATGAAAATTTCTATTAAAAAATTACTGACCTAACGAGTCAGCTGTTAATTGATGGGTGACTTGTGACTCTTCTTCATAAGTAAACATAAACAATGAAATGTTTGGTATTTGAGAAAAAAATACAGAAATTAATTCATTGTTTATTTTCATAAATAAATTGATATCTAAATAAATATTGAATAAATATTTAAAACATTTTCTAATATATCTATGCTCTTTCAAACATAAATATTTTCTTCAGATGTTCAAAGAAAACTTCAGGACACTGTTTTCAAGTGGTAACATTTCAATTAACTTTACTCTGTCTTCGTAGGAGTATGATATTCAACCATAATATTTATTATTATAAAGGGGACAGAGTATACTGTGTACCCCATAACTCAAACCTTTTGGCAGACATGTCCCCCTATTAAGTTATGGGCTGCGAGGAGAGAGTAGTTCCATGATCTGTAGCCTCTGTTATCAGAAGTCCAGAGATGGTTACCTTATACGAGATATTCTTAAACTGCCTTTAACACATATAACACATAAACCCATATGCATCAGCTAACCGGATGGTGACTATCCATTGTATTATCAGATAGAAAGGTTTTTTACTGGCCTCTAGACTGTCCTCTTTAGTTTCCAAGATATTGTATACAACCTAAAGAGTGTAGCATGTTGTTTTACTCGTAGTTGGTGCAAATCCATACGAATTTCAGTAATGTCATTAAACCCAGTTGGCCAACTTTATCAAATTCATGTCTTTTTTTATGATAAACGACTCTATTCCAGATATTAAAGGGTATAGGTCTATGCTTCACCTAGTACTGAAGCATATTGGATTTGATTTTTCTTCTTCAAATATCATTGCAAATGTTCAAAGAGCTTTCAATGTTGAGAAACCACCAGTCATTAAGGCAGTTTGATGGAAGTCAGATGTGGCGTTAATATTTAAAATAACCACACTTTCAACAAGGGGAAAAGTTTACATTAAAAGATCTTACAGCCAAAATGCTCTTCCTTTTAGCTTTGGTATCACTAAAGATTAGTGAGCTATAGGCTCTTTCTAAGCAATATGGTTTTGCTGTGGATAAAGTGGTTTTATCTCCCTTGCCAAATTTCAGAGCAAAGAATGATTAATATACAATTTTTACCTTGTTATTTCTATATTCCCTCATTAATTCTGAAAATAAACAGGAATACAAAAGATATGTATTTATGTCCAATTAGAGCATGAAAGTTTGATTTAGATATGACAGTGCCTGAATTTATTTTGTAAAATTAGAATGCCCTGTTGTTCTCCATCCAAGAATGCTATTGTATGTTCTTTCTGATTAAAGGGTTAGTTACTAAAGCTTATTAAGACCCACATGCGAAGCATGGTCAAAACTTGAAAGTTAGAGCACAAGATACTTAAGGGTATTGCTATTTCGATTTCTATAAAATCTTGTCTTTAGATATACTAAAGAAGCTGCTCGGAGGTGTATCAAAACAGTTTTTCCCAAACACTACTTGAAGAAATCCTGGTTTGCTTACAAAGACTGCTGTTATATTAAGGCCTATGGCTTAGGCAGGTGATGTGCTAATTTTAGTACTATATTTTGGTTTAGGAATGGTATATGTAAACCTAGTAGCAGTTATAGGTTACAGAGATTTTCAGCAGCTCTAAAAACATAATAGGGATTAGCTGGTGGGCATTTGTTAAGCCCTGCTGTATGGAAAAGGAAAAGAAAAAAAATACTCGGTGACGTATTATGAAGAAATAATTTTAGTTTATACGATCAAAAAAAGATAAAAAAAACATTCGGTGAGAAGGAATAGAAAAAGTTGATAAAGTTTTGTTGAGAAATTTCAGGTTGACAGAAAGAGGGATATAGTTAAAGATAGGCATATCTAGTCTCTTTCCCTCACATTTCCACCTTCATAAGTGTGGGATTCATCATTATGACCACCAGCTTTAATTAATAATGATATATGAAAAATTTTGAATTAATTTCAATTTTTCCTAACAATACAAACCTGTAGCTATTTATAAAGGATACTTTCAATGAAGGTAAAAGATGACCCATAAGACTTTTAACGGGGGATAACCATCCACCCGCTAGTTAGTGGGGGGTAGAGGGTAGTCTACTACCCCGCTTACTCACACACCTGGGCTGAGTAACCTCTTTTGCTTGCAGGTAGGACTTCTAGGGGGATAGGCGCTGGCAGACCAATCTGTATAAATAGCGACAGGTTTGTATCGTTACAAAAACTACAAATTACTTCCAAATTTGTCATTTGTTTGTCACGAATACAAACCGAAGTTATTTATAGGGGATAACTTACCCCTTAGGAGGGTGGAAGTCAGCGTCAACTGGCTTCTTGGCATTGACCTGGGGTTTCTCTGTACGTAATCTGCAAGTAGCTAGAGGAAACCCTACACCTCGCTAAACACCATGCTATGGACGGCCAGCGTCCTACGCAAACTGTGTTTGTGAGACTAGCAATGTGACTGTTTAGGTAAGAGTTTTACGAGTTGTTTGAATATTCCAAAGGTACCATAGACATTACCCAATCACCATGCAACAAGTATTATTCCAATACTAGATAACACAAGGAAAATGGTTTTACCTGCACATAAGTGAGGCCAGCTTACAGAGGTCTCTGGGAGCCGATTCCCAAAGAGGGGGGAAGATGAAGAAAAGAACAAGACTGCCTTTCTTTTGCATTCATCTCATACTAATCCCAGGTAGCCTTTACCCTCAACCCTTTGCTACTTGTCCATAAAGGAGCCTGAGGTGTTTAAACCACTTTTTGTGAAGCCACCACAGGACCAATGGAGAGCGTCTCTATGTTCCTGTGGAACAAGTCTCCCTAGGGCGCGAAGTGTCAGGACTTTTCCTGTTAACAGGAGGCTCCTCTTGATGGAGTGGAGATCGCTTACGTAAGAGAGGAGAACTCTCAAGGGAAGGATGACGGGAGTCATCTCTAGGGTGATCACCCGTTGGTTGAGTATCCTAAGCTGGCAAGCGGCAATCATGAGCTGGCCTGCGAGGGTTAAAATAAGGAGAGTGATGATAACGCTTTGGCGAGGGAAAATCGGGCTTTGGCGAGTGACATTCAGGCTTTGGCAAGTGACAATCGCGCTTTGGCAAGAGACGATCCGGTACTGACGATCGACGCTTACAGGCTGGAAGGCAGCTAAGCAAAGCAGAGGAGCTAGGTGAACAACGAGGAGCTGGCAACCGATTAGTTGGTACATGGCGAGGAACTGGTGAACGGTGAGAAGCTTTCGAATGGCAAGAAGCTGTCGAACGGCGAGGATCTGGCAAACGGCGAGGAGCTGGCGAATGGTGAGGAGCTGGCGAACAGTGAGGAGCTGGCGTAAGGCGAGTAGTTGAGCGCCGAGAGGTCTGCGAATGGACTGAGGGTGAATGCCGGTGAACTGCCAAACGATGAGCAGTTGGCGAGCAATGAACAGCTGGCGAGTGATAAGCAGTCGGGGAGCGATGAGTGACTGATGAATGCCGCAAAATTGGTCAATGGCAAGTCAACGGAGAGCCAAGTGAAGCAGGTGAGTGAAGAGTACGTGCTGGCTGACGGCGAGACTGTCAATGACGTTAGACAAGGCGAAGAGCGATAGTCATGAGGCGAGGAGCGATAGTCAAGAGGTGACGAGTGATAGTCACGAGGTGACGAGTGACGATCTCGAGGTTACAAGGACGGTCACAAGGTAACGAGGAACTGTCACAGGGTAACAAGTGACAAGCAGCTGGCGAATACGAGACGCCGAAGGCGAATATCTTGTGGGCGAGGAAGAAGATGGTCAGTCCTTGGAGGAACTGAAGAGACGTCTCCTGGAGACAGAGAACATCTAGAGCGTCGAGGACGACTACGCTCTCTGAAAGCTTGTCAGCGGCGTCGAGGTTCCTCTGCAGAGGAGGCCTACTCTGTAGGGAGAGGCGTCAGAGGAGAGGCATGATGGCATCTAGAAGTTCTCTGGAATGGTGTCTCTGGGGGAGACCTCATGCTCAGACGAGAGAGATGCCCACCCGCAGGAGAGATCAGCATCGGGCTTTGCTCCACCTCGATGGGAAGAGTCGCCTCAGCATGGAAGGAACACAGTCTTCAGCAACTGCAGCACACAAGGCGAGGGGTGGGGCCCTACACCGATCAAGATAGAAGACACTTTAGGATCAAGCTGTATCACACTCGATGGTGTAAAGGGCTCCACCTCAGAGAAAGCCAATGTACACTTCCTCTCAGCAACAACTAGAGGGAGTTCCAGCAACGCCTCCTGCAATACACCCGAGAAAGAGAGAGCTCCGCTTGCGGGGAGGGGCAGAACTGCTTCTCCAGGGAAAGCAGTCCTGTCCCCTGGGGTTTGCCTGGTGTTAGCCGGTCTATGCTTTTACTCGATCGTTCCTCAGGGGAGATCAATCGAGCAGGAGTTTCGGGAAAAGACCGGGGTTCAAGGAAGAAGTCCAAGGTTTCTTCGACTTCGAGGAAGACCCAGAAGATGAAAACTCTCTCTTGGATTTCTTCTTGCACCGGTGCCCAAACCTATCTCACTGGGAAGCAGACCACTCCCGGCATTCATGGCAGGGGAAGTCCTGATCCAAATGCTGCCCTCGGCAGGCCAGACACAACAAATTAGTGTCCTCCTCAACCGAGGACATGAAAGTTCCGCAGGAGCAACCACCATGTCCTGGATAAGTCCGTATGAAGGCAGTCAAGGAAAAAACACAAACACCCTGAAAATGAAAAGCTTAAAAAAGATTAAGTCAACAATGGCCAGTCAAAAAGGAGGAGGAGGAGAGCAGCAACGACTGTTCTCCACTAAGCCAAAGCAAAAACAGTTATTCCTCATAAGTGTGTGAGTAAGCAGGGTAGCAGGCTAACCCCCACCCCCTCGCTAACTAATGGATGGGTGGGTAACCCTCACAAAAAGTCTTATGGCTCATCTTTCAACTTCACCAAACTAGTATCCCCTATAATTAGCATTGACTTGTAGTAGTGATGGAACATTGTTATTTCAATACTGTACTCACATGTTCATCTGCATATTTTCCACTGGCCTCCCTCATTTACTAATGGCAAGAAGGTAATTATATTGAAGTGTTTTGACTTCAATGTTACGAAGATTGATGGTTTCAACGTCCAGGCACTGCAATACCATGACATACTAGGAGTTTGGAAATATAGGTATAGAGAAAGTTAAGAGAATCAATTTTTATTCTTCATTGAAATGGTCAGAACGTTGTAGCTTCAAAAGAGAAAGCATTACGAACCCAATGTAAATATTGAAGTAGTAATAGGTATTATAAAGGCAAGTAAAATATGTACAAAATATGACAAATTCGTAGATAATTTGTATTTTTCCTAACTTTACAAACCTTAGATATTTAATAGGGGTATTACTTTTGGCGTATCTGAAATGAAGAGCCATTAAATTTTAACGAGGGTTAACTACCCATACCGCTAGTTAGCAGGGGTTGGGGAGGGTAGCTTGCTACCGCTCCCCCTCACACACCTGTGATTGAGCTCATTTTGCTTGGAGGTAGCACTTCAAGGGGGATAGGGCTGGTGGGTAAGTTTGCTTAATAGCTAAGGTTTGTATAGTTAGGAAAAATACAAATTATCTACGAATTTGTCATTTGATCCGTAACTGGAATACAAACCACGCTATTTAATAGGGGTGACTCACCCATTAGGTAGGGTGGACGTCCCAGCCAATCTGTTGGCTCCTTATCTGAGTGTGTCAGTACTCAAAAATAAGGAGTCCTTGCACCTCGCTAAAACCTTGCTACGCAAGGTCCGCGGCCTACGCAAGCTGTGCGTTGAGGTATATAGAAGTGTGACTGTCCAGGTAAAGTTATTCCAAGTTTTTTAGAAGAAAAAACTGTGTAACTTTCCCAATACCACCTCGTCAGGGTATGGGGACGCAACAGTATTAGTTTTAATACTAGGTACACAAGGGAGCATGGTTTACCTTCAGTGGTTTGAGGTTAGCTGTGCAGAGAACCCAAGATGCTGCTTTCCCCAAGAGAGGGGAGAATGAAGAAAAGAATAAGGGCCAGTCAAACCTTTTCATTCATGCAGATTAAAACTGGGTAATAATGCCCTCAACCATCTGCTACTTGTCCAATAAGGAGCTTGAGGTTTTAAATCAGCTGTTGTGCAGCCACCACAGGACTGATAGAGAACGTATCGAGTCTCCTGTGGGTCACGTCTTGCAGGTAGTGGGATATGAATGTGGTCTGACAATTCCACAACCCAGCTTGAAGAACCTGTGTCACTGAGAAGTTTCTCTTGAATGCCAGGGACGTAGCTACACCCAACATCATGAGCTGTGGGACGACATGAAGGAGGAGGGTCTGGCTTCAATGCATGGTCTATGACCTTGGGAATCCATGCTGAGATGGTGTTCTTGGTAACCCTCCTCTTGGTCCTTCCTGAGCTGACGAATAGTGCAGGCACTCGGGGATGGGCTGCAGCTGTTCTCTTAAGATACAGCCTCAAACTCCTCTCTGGTCATAGTGAGAGATGGTCTGGGTCATCTGTTACAGTATGGAGACTAGAAATCTAGAAGGAGTCGAATCGTGGATCCGCTACTCCAGGGTTCTGAGTCTTGGCAATAAACTCAGTGACGAAGCTGGCTGAACGTTACCTCTCCCCATCCCTATGGATGGGTGATGTCGTATGAGAGACCATGAATTTCACTGACTCGTTTGGCCGAGGCCAAAGCTAGCAGGAACACCGTCTTCCAAGTCAGGTGGCAATCGGTTGCCTGGCGTAATGCTTCATAGGGAGGTCTGTTAAGAGACCTGAGAACTTGAACCACGTTCCATGGGGGAGGTCTCACTTCTGACTGGGGGCAGGTAAGTTCATAACTCCGTATGAGTAAGGAAAGTTCTAGCGATGAAGAAATGTCCATTCCTTTCAGTCTGAAGGTGAGGCTTAAGGCTGAGCGATAGCCTTTTACTGCCGAGACTGACAGGCGCATTTCTTCACGCAAATACATGAGGAACTCCGCTATTGCTGGAGTAGTGGTATCGAGTGGAGAGATATCCCTTCCACGACACCAACCACAGAAGACTTTCCACTTTGCCTGGTAGACTGCTGCTGATGACTTACGCAGGTATCCAGACATCCTAGTCGCAACTTGTTGCGAAAATCCTCTCTGAGAGAGGAGATGCTGGATAGTCTCCAGGCGTGAAGTCAAATCGAAGCTACGGCTTTGTGGAATATGTTGGCATGTGGTTGTTTGAGTAGATTGTGTCGTGGAGTTAGTTCTCTTGAGGGCTCTGTTAGGAGCTGCAGAAGGTCTGGAAACCATTCTGTGTGATGCCATGAGTGTCATTAAAAGATTGACCGATGTTCTGGTCTTGGTGAGTACTCTTCTCATCAGACAGAACGGGGGAAAGGCATAAACGTCGATGTTGTCCAACCGTTGTTGGAATGCATCTTGCCAGAGAGCCTTGGGGTCTTGGACTGGGGAACAATACAGCGGGAGCCTGAAGTTCAGAGCTGTTGCGAAGAGGAACATGATCGGAGAACCCAACGGTGATCCAAAGACCACTCGGTACTCACTATCTGAGATGCTCTGCTCAGGTTGTCGGCGAGCACATAAGTTTGTCTCGGTGTTGAAGAAGCGTTGACACCAAGTCTGCTAGGATTAGCCAGTCGTCCAGATAACGGAGGAGACAGATGCCAATCCTTTGTGCCTAAGATGACACTAGGGCAAACACTCTGGTGTAAACTTGAGGTGCTGTGGAAAGACCGAAGCACAGCATCTTGAAATGGTACTTTCTGTTGTCTAGGTTGAATCTTAAGTACTTCCTTGAAGATGGATGGACTGGGATCTGGAAGTACACGTCATTCAGGTCCAGTATACACATGAAGTCCTGAGGTCTTACTGCTAGTCTGACCGTGTCTTCCGTCTCCATGCTGAACGGAGTTTGTTTGACAAACTTGTTCAGGGCTGAGGGGTCGATGACTGGTCTCCAGCCTCCAGACGCCTTTCTTACAAAAAAGAGTCAACTGAAGAAGCCTGGGGACCCATCGAGGACCTCTTGGAGAGCGCCCATCTTCAATAGGGTCTGGACTTCTGCCCAAAGAGCCTGGCCCCTTGCCGATCCCATGGCAAGGGAGTCTATTGACACTGGATTCCTGGTCAGGAGAGGGAGAGATGTTAAGAGCGGGACGCGATATCCTAGACGGATCATGGAGATTGTCCAGGAATCGGCCCCGAGTTGCTTCCACTTGTCTGAGCAACTTTGTAGGCATCCCCCTACTGGTGGAAATGCAGGGGAGTGCCTATTCTAACATTTGCGGCCTTGGCTGCTCCCTCTAGGATTCTTTCCTCCCCTGGAGGACTTTTTGACATTCCTGTCCTGACAGGAAAGGGATTATTATACACCGTTGTTTTCACTGCTTGTTTCGTCGTCACGGTCTTGGTTGGACGGGACTGCTGAGGTGCTGGAGGTTAGGGCTTGGATGTCAAAGCCCTATGGAGGAGGGAGTCTCGATGAGACTTCCTCCACCTCTCAGCAGCAAGTTCCATGTCCTTAGGCTCAAACACGTGGGCCCCCTCTAGGGAGGAATGTCTGAGCCTATTTATCTCGATGCTGGGGACCTGTTGGAGGAACCCCTCAAACACTACATCTCGACATTTCAAGATAGTGTTTGCCCACAAGTTCGAAACTTGGTGGGCAAGAAACTCGATCGTGCGATTGCCTGAGAGTAAAAAGGTCTCCATTTCCTTCCTGGTACGCTCCTTGGAAAAATCCTTGGATCATATCAGGATACCCAAGTTCCCTAACCAGATGTCCGGCCACGAAGTAGCTTGCATCGCATACTTAGTGACCTTTTCCTGGTTAAGGACTTTGTCCGCCAAGAGCGAGACCTGTCGGCTGGAGAGTCTCTCAAGAGGGACTCCCCTGGTTAGTTCTTCCAGAGAGTGGTGAAGTGGAAGAGCTGAACAGGGCTCCTCCAGGATCTCAAAGTACCTCCTTTGCTGTACGCGAGGAGGTGGGGGGAGCTTGTTCGTTGAACCGACACTGTTGGAGGAGGCAAACTCGGAGAGCTGTTGGGTGATCTTGTCCCTAGTACTCTTCAACCCCTGAGACCAGGGCAGGGCTGCACTGGTCTTTGAGGGTTTCTGAGTGCCGAAGACGCGGTCTAAGACCGTGTCTTTGCCCTCCCGAGGGGGTATTTCTGGGTCAGAAAACCAATTGAGAACCCTCATTAGGGTCAGAACCGGCCAAAATGCATGTTCTGACTCTTGTTAGTCTCCTGATGTTGAACTCGCAGCAAAGTCTCCTTCTGTCCCCAATAGCTCTTTTTGGGGTGAGTCGCAGACATTCCTTGAGTGGCTGGCTGTCCCCGTCCTAGTCCTGATGGAGGACTTTGGACTCCTTCAGAGGAAGGAGGTAAGACTCCAACATCTAAGGCCTGAGTGTCATATCCCTCCTGATCTCAGATTGAGGGGAACCCTCTGCATGAAGGGAGATTTTCTCCAACGGTGAGATGGAGGAGTGCCTCTCCTCGCGCAATTCCCTTGGTGAAGGATGGTCTTCAAAAGACAGGGAGGGACAGTATCCCTGGGGAGATACTGGAGGGACTAGCCTTTATGGTCTAAGTGGAAAACTCCTCTTTTCCAGAGATATAGGTTGTTCTGACGAGCGGTCGGACAGGACAGGCTTGAATGCCTGTGTTACAGCTCTGACTATGGCAGTGAACCAAGGTTACTGACTGATGCACTGTCAGACAGATCCCCTGAAGGGAAAGGGACCGAAGGTTCCCTAAAAGGAGTCACCATAGTAGGTGGGTCCGCCTTAGAAGGCAATTTAGGGATCATGAACCAATCTGCTTATGCCTGTTTCCCTCCTCCCGCAGGAAGCACTGGAATGCGTTTACGGGGAGGGAAATGAGGCGATGGTGACCTTGCTGGGTGTAGATCCTGCGCCCGTGCCTGTTGGCGCACATGTGCCTGTGCCTGAGAATATTGGCACGCAGGAGAGTATTGGCGCGTGTGTACAGGTGAAAGTTGGCGCTCAGGTGAGTGATGGAGCATGTAAGCAGGAGAGACTTGGCGCGCAGGACAGCGCGGATGTCCAGGAGTACGCCGGCAGGCAGGGGAGTGCTGCCGCGCAGGTGAGCCCTGGATTGAACTTATGGGGTCCTTTGACTGGCCAGACAGTACTTCATTGGATGTTTATCTTTGGTTACGGTTCATTTTCCCCTTGCCTACACATACACCGAATAGTCTGGCATATTCTTTACAGATTCTCCTCTCTCATCATACACCTGGCAACACTGAGATTACCAAACAATTCTTCTTCCATCAAGGGGTTAACTACTGCACTTTAATTGTTCAGTGGCTACTTTCCTCTTTGTAAGGGTAGAAGAGACTCTTTAGCTATGTAAGCAGCTCTTCTAGGAGAAGGACACTCCAAAATCAAACCAGTGTTCTCTAGTCTTGGGTAGTGCCATAGCCTCTGAACCATGGTCTTCCACTGTCTTGGGTGAGAGCTCTCTTGCTTGATGGTACACTCGGGCACGCTATTCTATCTAATTTCTCTCTTTCTTGTTTTGTTAAAGTTTTTATAGTTTATATAGGAAATATTTATTTTAATGTTGTTGCTATTCTTAAAATATCTTATTTTTCCTTTTCTCACTGAGCTATTTTCCCTGTTGGGGCCCCTGGGCTTATAGTATAATGCTTTTCCAAGTAGTGTTGTAGCTTAGCAAGTAATGATAATAATACAGTAATAATAATACCTACAGAGTGTTGGTGCACAGGAGAATAATGGAGCGCAGGCATTTGTTGACGCGCATGGTCAATAAGACATTCGTGCATTTGATGACTTTATTTAAGGTACATGCAACGAATGTTTGAAGCTGCAAAAATAAATGTACGTAATCACCCACTTGTAATGGTTATAAAATAAAATATGCTACCATACCTGTGATAGGCCATCCTGCTAAATACATAAATATACATATAAATATGACCTTCCTATGGCATGCTTGGATATGGGATATGCACTGTCATATACAGTATATTAATCTATGTATGTACAGTGTGATGCATGCTTATATTTACTGCCAGACTTGCATAAAATTACTCATTGGGAGAGCTTTAAAATGTGCCCATGATTGGCCTATCCAAATGTGTGACTCTCATCTGGCTGCTATGTAGCCTGCAATATAAATAAAATATAATGCCCCATCTGGGCTCATAATAATGATGCACCGTCTTATACTATTACTTACAAATAAATCAAGATAATATTCCTAAGATCATTGTAGTATAACAGTTCCGGTAGCTGAGGCTTCCCTCGCGAATCTGTTTATATCCCTGTTTACCTTTTGCACCCCTAGGTGGCGCACATGCCGCTTGCCCGCCAGATTTGATCTGTCTTAACTCATTATTCCACATCCCCCCAGTTTTTCAGCTGAAAACCACTTATTCTGTGATATAGTCCCTCAGGTACTCAGGGGGTCGTCTGCATCTGCGTGGTCTGGTGTTGCCTTGAGAGGGTGTTTTGCTTTGTGTTATGGGTGAATTTGGGCTGGGTTTTTCTCTGGTTGGTGACTCGGTTGGCTTGCATTTTGAAGCGTCAGGGACGGACTTGATTATGGTGGGCGACCTGACAGGTGTCTGATCTTTGGCTTTGGGTGGTGTCTCCGTGGGGTTCCCTTCTTGCTGTGTGTCTGGTGGTGTGGGTGTTTCGTGTGGTGTATGACGGTTGCCCTGCACGGGAGTTATGCGCACTCTATCGGGTGCATATGTCTGCGCAGAGCTGGCGAGAGTTGGTGGTCCAACCTTTGATAGTCCTTGTATATGGCGAAGGAATTGGCGATTGCGGTGTTGATCGCCTGGACCCGTCTACTTTGACTAAGTATTGGTTATGTTGTCTGGTTTCCACGACGATACCTGTTCTGTCCCATTGCCCCCTGGCATTGCCTGCCTGATTCTGCAGCAGGACCCGGTCTCCTGGTTTCAGAGGCGGCAGTTGCCGGGTGTTGAGTGTCAGTTTGTCTACCTGCTTGGCGAATCGATAGCGCAGGGCTTCCTCTTGGTGTTCCCATGTGTCCCGCCATATTGGGTGGAATGCTGGATTGAAGAAGACCTGTGTTACAGGCGCCACAGGTAGCAGATCCTTGAGGTTTTTCCGAATATGATCTGGGATGGTGAAATGCCGGTTTCCTGGTCTGGTGTGTTCCTGTATTGGAGTAGGCCTGCTGCTACAGCTTCAGTATCTAGGCTGCCGTACGTATCGGGGTGTGATGTCAGGAGGCGTTTCATGGTCTTGACTGCTGCCTCCGCCCGCCCATTTGACTGGGGGATGTACGCAGATGAGTGACGGTGTCTGACTCCCCAGCGCTGTAGTAGGCTCTGGGTCTCCTTTACAGAGAATTCAGGTCCCCCATCAGTGCTTAGTTCCTGAGGCACTCCAATGGTAGCGAAGTAGTGCAGGATATCTTTGCTGAAACCCCTGGCCCCTGCACCCGATGTTACAATGTAGGGCCAACCGCTGAATCTGTCGACGATGACCAGGTAGCCAGTTCCTTTCATTTCGAAGAAATCCGCTGCAATGGCCTGAAATGGTTGGGTTGGGACGCTCGGTTTTGTCGGCGCCATGCATGGTTGTGAGGATGACATCCCCCAACATGCTTGGCAACTGTTCCTTGTGTTTTCGATGTCCTTGGTAAGTCCTGGCCAAAACACGGAACCCTGAGCTCTGTTTTGCATTTTGTTGGTTCCTTGGTGGGCCGCATATAGGGCTCTCAATATCTCACCCCGTAGTGCCGAGGGTATCAGGACTCTTTTATCCATCATGATGACGCTATCCACTGTCGACAGCCTGTCCTGGTAGTGCCAATATGGTTGTAGCTCTTCAATTAGTTCTTCCCTTGTAGATGGAAATCCATTTTCGATGAATGGTATCAGACTTTGCAGGCAGGGGTCCACAGCGGTGCTTCCTTTAACTTTTTCCCATGTCACAGCTCCGATTGAATTCATTGTCGACCATACCATTGTTATCACAGCAGCTTCCATGTCGTCTAGGTGGTTGGGTGTCGAGCGAATGGCATTTAAAACCGTTATCACCTCCGATGTGTTTGACTGTGTATTGGGTGAAGGGTTCCTTGATGTGGGGTCTGCTGCGCGTATGTCTTTTCCTTGCACGTGAATGATTCGGTATCTCCACCTTAGTGTTTGCTGCTTGAGTCGGAGGAGCCTTGGGTTCATGATGGTGTCTAGTTATTTGACCCTAGAATTTTCATGAGTGGTTTGTGGTCCGTTGCTATTTATCAAGTCTTTGCACCCCATGGTGAAGAATCAGCTGTCCTCAAGTGCCCATGCTACAGCCAGGTCTTCCCCCTCAATTGGTGCATACCGCTTTTCTGCGTCCTTGAGAAATCGCGATCCTGCTAGGGTGGTCTTCCAGCCATCTGGGCAACATCCTGGTGTGAGGGCCTTGCATGTGCAGTGTTTCTGATGCAGCCAATACCTGATTCCAACTTTTGACCAATCTGGGTTAAGGCATGTGGGCTTGTCTGGGTTGAAGATCTCGACCCCCTTCTCGATTTCGTGTATAATTGTTGCCTTCGACCTCTCGAATGCATTCTTGAGTTCCGGGCCCCACTGGAAGCGTACCTTTGGGCTGCGTAGGGGCCTGAATGGTTCCATTAAGTCAGTTGTTCTGCCAAAGTGTGATACCTAGTTTACTAATCCAAACCATGCCCGAATATCTGTGATGTTCTTTGGTCTTGGGAACATTGCAATTGCGTTCAGGTATTTTGGTAAGGGTTTTACATCCGTTTATCCAACCTGGAATCCTGCAAAGTCCACCTCTGTAGATGAGAATTGGAACTTGGCTGAGTTGAGAATGACGCCATTCCTTCCAATGAGTTCCAAGTAATTTATGACGCGACACCTGTGTTCCTGTAAGTTTGAGTCCCACAGTAGGGTGTCATCGACGCATTTTTTCTTTCTTGGGACGTCCACAATAATCGCATCATATCGTTTTGTGTATGCGTCCTGCGATGTGAGAAAGCCCATGGGTGCGCGACGGTAGCGGAGTCGTCCCTGCTTAGTGAGGAAAGTTGTCTTGTGTCTGTCCTCTTCGGGAATATCAATGGAGTGAAATCCGTTCCATGCATCAGTGACCATTATGTATACACTAAGAAGTACTGCTCTGACTTGCTTTATGGGTGGGATGGTGTGATATGTTTCTCGAACGCAATGTTGATTTAGGGGCGGTAAGTCCACAGTGCGGCGTGGTGTGCCATCTGGTTTTTGTGTGAGAACCATGTTGTGTAGCCAGGTCACTGGTGTGTTGGGTGGTACGGGTTCAATCACACCCAGTGCTACGTCTCTTTCCAGTTGGGCCGCCACCTCTTTTTGCCAGTGTACCGGTATGTTTGGGGGTCTCTTTATCACCGTTGGTAGTGGCTGGTGTGGACACGTGTTGAAGGTTGACGATGCATATCGTTCCAGTAGCCACGCTTTCATATTTTCGGTGAACTCTGCTGACAGTTTAAATGGCAGGTTGGCTGGTTGCCGGGGAGGTGGGGTGGGGCGTGGGCATCCGCACTCTGCGACCGAGTTGTTGCTGTGGGACTTCCCTTCGTTTAGTCATACTGCGACCATGCCTGTGGCACCAATCATGTTGAAATCATGGTCGATGATGCCAAGCTTCTTCATAGCTGCTCGGCTGATGTAAAACTTGTTGTCCGTGACATGCACCGTGGCAGTTGTTGTGATGTGCGCTCCTTGCTCATTCTTGCCTGATAGTATGAGGTGTATGAAGCCGAGCACATTAATTTCCTGGTTGTTGGCTGCGAGGATGCGTCTGTTAGCTGGCTTGAGGTGTTGCAGACCCATATTCAGTAAGATTGGCAGCCCCATCAGGCACGTCTGAGCCCCGGAGTCCGCGACCACCATAATGGATGAGGAGTTGTTCGGCATCTTTTTGTTGTAAGCACAAGGCTTCACCGATATGCAGATTCGTATCATTGGGTGAGGTAAAACTTCGTTTGAGGAGTTCATCCCTGACGCGTATACTCTGTTGTTGTCCGCTTCTGTGTCCTCTTCTTGCGTGCGATAGAATAACGCCCCTGCTTCAGTACCTGCCGATAATTGCCGCAGCTTCCGTTGCCGTTGGACATTTTCCCTCCAGCATACTAGGCACGAGTTGAACTCCTTTACTTTGCCTCTCCCTTTTCCGAACTTTGAAGTGAGGCGTCTGCACTGGCAACGAAACTGATGTCTTGAGGTGTCTTGTTAGTCGCCCTTTTCAGTGTGGTTGAGGGGGGTGTGTTCGTTGTAATTTTCGCTTGTTTCTTGTACCTGCTGGCTGATGCTGATGGGTTTGCACTTAACATGGCCCAGCTAGCTGTTTCCTTGCTGTCGATGAGTGTTACCGTTTCGTTTAGTGGCTTGTTATCGACCTCTGAGGTTCCCAACACATCTCTTTTGATTTCTTCATCTGCAAGGCCGTTTACCAGGATCACCTTCACAATCTCCTCTGTGTAGTCGCATATAATCGTCTCTGTGCAGGTGTTGGACTTGCAGGCGCTGGTGATGATCCACTGACACACATTGGCCACCCTGCGCAACCTTGCCACATATTGCCTTACAGGTTCACCAGGGGCCTGAGTGGTTTGCAGTAGTGTCGTCCTCCGTACACTTAAGGCCACACTCAGTACTGCCAGACGTTTTATTGCCGCTAGTACGTCCACCTCGGTCTTTGTTGCGATGACGGGGTCATCACTGAATAGGGCGGGTTCAAGTTCTGGTTCACAACATGCGAGCAGGTGAGCTGTTGTCTGGTTAGGTGCTAAAGACGTTCCATCACAAAACATTTCCCACCGCCTTGTGAAAGCGGCCCAGTCATCTTCGCCGACGCCTTGTTTCAGTAATGGGCGGTTAATTTTGGGGGGTTTCTGGCGTGACGAGTTTTCGCCATGCTTGTTTTTCTGATGTAATTGCATCATTGCTATGTACATTGTCATATCATCCGCCTGCTTTACCTCCTTGCACCCAGGAGCCTCACACCTCAATGATGTGGCCATGGCTGTATGCCCTGCATTCTTGTCCAGTATTTCTTCAAACATGGTCAATAACACATTCGTGCATTTGATAACTTTATTTAAGGTACATGCAACGAATGTTTGAAGCTGAAAAAATAAATGTACATAATTACACACTTGTAATGGTTATAAAATAAAATATTCTACCATACCTGTGATAGGCCATCCTGCTACATGCATATATATACATATAAATATGACCTTCCTATGGCATGCATGGATATGGGATATGCACTGTCATATATATTAATATATGTATGTACAGTGTGATGCGTGCTTATATTTACTGCCAGACCTGCATAAAATTACTCATTGGGAGAACTGTAAAATGTGCCCATGATTGGCCTATCCAAATGTGTGACTCTCATCTGGCTGCTATGTAGCCCACAATATAAATAAAACATGATGGCCCCTCTGGCCTCATAATAATGATGCACCGTCTTATACTATTACTTACAAATAAATCAAGATAATATTCCTAAGATCATTGTAGTATAACAGTTCCGGTAGCTGAGGCTTCCCTCGCGAATCTGTTTATATCCCTGTTTACCTTTTGCACCCCTAGGTGGCGCACATGCCGCTTGCCCGCCAGATATGACCAGTCCTAACTCATTATTCCACAGAGCAGGTGAGTACTGGCGAGCGGGAGAACGCTGGTGCGTAGTAGAGAATTGGAGCACAAGCTGGCACGCAGGAAAGCGCTGGTGCGCAGGATATGATTGGCACGCAGGCTAGTGCGGAGGAGGTAATTGGCGCGCAGGAGAGCGCTAGCGAGTGGAAGAGAGCTGGCGCACAGGAGAATGCTGGCGCACAGGTGAGTGTTGGCGCGCAGGAGAGTGCTGGCACGCAAGAGGGCACTGGCGCATAGGAGATCGTGGATGCTGATGCGCAGGAGAGCGCTGACGTGCCGGAGATCATGGGCGTGCAGGAGAGCGCTAGCCCACTGTTATATGCTGGCGCGTGGCCGACCCTGGGCGTGTGAGCGCAGGGTGTGCAGGTGAACGTGGATGCATGGGAGCAGGAGAACGTAGGTGCGCTGGCGCATGATCTTGCTGCCTTCTATGAGGGCGAGCAGGTGAAGGAGCGCACCGAAGTGCTGTAGAGTGCTGACAAGCTGCTGGTGAGCGCTGATGTCCCGTAGGTTGGAAAGCTGCAGGGCGATGGCGGGCAGCTGCGCACTTTGGTAGAGCTACAATAGGCTTTACCGGTGACAGAAACGGTGATGGAAGGTCAGCAGGTCTGAAGGGTGGATGGTCGATGTGCCCTTTGTGATGGCGAGCATCCAGCGAAGGCGATCGCGAACAATCAGCAGAGAGGTCCGGGACCGAAATCACAGGAGTAGTTGCAGGAGCAGTAACGATCGATGGATGAAGGTCAGATGACTGCAGCAGAGGCTCCTCTGCAGGGGACGGCTGCGACGATGATGAACCAAAGAGGCGCCTCCTCACCGCTGGCGAAGGGACACCTCTAAGACGAAGTAGAAGGCGTGCTTTCCGACGAATGCGCCCTCTGGGGCCGTTGGATCAGCAAGCTGACCATGCGCCGCAGCATCCTCCGAAGAGGAGTCTCTATAAGTGAACTCCCCCGAGGGAGAGAAACACTTGCAGGAGAGACAGACGTTGGACTTAGTTTCCCCCTTGAAGGATATCTAGGAACGGGGGAAACTAAGTCTGCAGCAACCGCCGGAGAGTCTGGAGGGGCAGAGGAGTTGAATGATAACGCATGAGACACCTCTGACACAATAACGTCGACGAGGGTCAGAGGATCTACCTCTGACAGCGACAATGACTGCTACCCATGCGGATGAACTATAGCAAAGCTTCCTTGGAGGGCGGACCCGTAAGCCCCAAGGAAGAACAAATCTGTAAAAGAGGGGTTAGTGACAAGGCCTCACCCAGTGGGAGAGGTGGGGCTGCTTCGCTAGGGGAAGCAACATCATCTCTTGAGAACCGGGGTTGGCCAACATTAACCTGGTCTACGTTACTACTCGACAGTTTCTCGTAAGAGGCCGAACGAGTAGGAGCTTCGGAGGAGGGTCGGGAGACGGAAGAATAGGCCTTGGGTTTTTCTCCCCTTCGAAGGAACCTTCGAAAGAGAAATATCCCGCTTAGACTTCTTCTTCCGCCGTCGCCCAAACCTTTCCCACTGGGAGGAAGACCACTCCCCATACTCATTATCACACCATTGACCTCTGCATACAGGACAAAGGGTGTGATGATCAATCTCCACCGCCGACATAAACGTCCCACAAGGGTGGCCAGAGAGTCCAGGGTAGGTGCGCATGATCGCAGAAGTCAACTTCACAAACACACACTAAGAGAAAAAGAAAAAGCAAAAGTCATTAATGGCTGCCAATATTTGGCGAGGATAAAGAGCAGCAACGTCCGTTCACCATCTAAGCTGAAAGCAAATTGAGCTCAATCACAGGTGCGAGGATCGGGTATTTACCTGGGAAAGCAAATATCATGGCTGATGCATTATCACGCAACCCCGTGTCATCTTGTATGGAGCTATTAGCTGAATTAATAGATATATCAACATCCATGCCTATTGTTAAAACTTTATCTGAACAGGAAGATCTGGGCTGGAACGCTGAACTAATACAGACTGAGCAAAGAAAAGATCAGAAATTAGAAAAAATCATAAATGCTTTGAAAGGAAATCCTAAGGAAAAGGAATATATAAAGTATACGCAGCAGAATTATATAATCAAAGATAATATTCTGTGTAGATCCGTGACAAGGAAAACCCGCAATACACCACAGGTGACTAACAACCAAGTAGTGGTACCAATCTCACTTATACCCACTGTCCTAAATTGGTTGCATGCAAATCTATTGCATGGACACCCGGGGTTCTCCATAATGTCACAGAAAGCCAAATCATTGTTTAATTGGCATACGATGCTTACAGATATAAAAAAGCACATAGCTAATTGTCGCACTTGTCAGGAAAACAAAGGGCACACGAAAACGCCTGTTAGCCTAGGGACTTATCCCGTGCCCAATTAACCCTTTGAAAGAATATATTTAGATTTATTAACAGGATTTTACGAGTCAGAGAGAGGAAATAAGCACCTCTTAGTAGCTATAGATGCTTTGACTAGATATACAGAACTGATAGCGCTTAAAACTAAAACCGCGATTGAATGCGCTAGGAAGTTTTACGAGTGCTACATTTGTAAACATGGAATTCCACACATGATAATCTCAGACTCGGGTGGAGAATTCAATAATCATTTCCTTAACTCATTGTGTGAATTCCTTAGCATAAAGAAAATCAATACCATGATCTATCACCCAGAGTCGAATGGGCTAGTGGAAAGAGCGAATAGGAAGGTTTTGAACATATTAAGAGTTACACTAGGGGGATCAGACCCCAACTGGGATATTGCAATACCTGCGGTACTAAGTACTCTGAATCACTCATATCATGTATCTATTAAAATGTTGCTGCACGAGGCATTGTATGGTACCCCAGCTAGAACGCCTTTCCATGTATTAACGCCTACAACTAATTTATCAAATCCTTTAAAGGAAGTTATAAATGTAAGCATAAGTTGATACGATATCCTTCGAAAGAATTTAGAAGAATCACAAATTATAATGAAAAGGAATCATGGTAAAATAGCAAAGCCAACTAAAACATATACCGTGGGTGATAATGTATACATACAGGTAAATGTACGTAAAGGACTCAATTACAAACTGACACCTAAGTTTGAAGGCCCATTTAACATTTTGGAAACATTAACGGCCAATAGATTTAGAGTTCAAAATGTATCCCAACCCACTGATGAGAGAATTGTACCATTGGCTCACATAAGAAATTAAAATAAGAGAGAAGGAAGTGAGGGAAATTTTTTTATCTATGACACTTGTATAATATTTGTATGTAAACATTTTTTTTTTCTTCTTAATGCAGGAGTAATTGCATATATTTTCTCATTGCAGGTTTCCAAAATGAAGTTTTTATTGTTAGGAGTGATATAGTTCGCTCAGACATTTTTTTCGTGTGGGAAGAGCCCTAAAATAGAAATATAGATTTTAAATATGGCACTATAGTAGAGAGAACAGAAGACGTTTTTATTACAGCAAGCAATATAATTATAGAAGTAAATATGCAAGCAATTTTCCTCCCAGAGAATGATGTCACTAGCTTAAAGAGCGACCTTTCAAGATTTGCTGCTTCATTAAATGAAATGCATAAACGACATTTTCCTTTTAATACAGAGAGTTCGCTGGGACCAACACTAAGCGTAGCAGAAATGCTATCGTACGACTTGCAAAATAAGACTAACGAGGCAGAAGCTCTGGCTCGTGACCTTCTGATGTGGACAGTGAGACACACTAACCTTGAAAGACGTTGTGGCGGGATGTTACAAGGACAACCCCCACACCCTGAATCACACTTACTGACAATGGTCTCCACAAAACAAACTTTCCCCTTACGTTATCTAAAACCAGGCTCTTAGACAAAAGGACAAAAAAAAAAAAACATATCCTTAGAACTATATTTCTTAAAACTAAAATAATTAATACCAAAAACCATCCACAATCAAAATGAACACTTAAAACTAATAAAAAACTTGACACTAAATATGTAATTAACAAAAAAAAAACCTTTCCGCAATCAAATAAATCCTAACAAAACTTAAAACTAACCGCAACCCAAACAAAAACACAAAACACATATATATATTACGAGATCACCAACACCAAAATTTGTATGTTTATATATGCTATTTGCAACACAGTCGTCCACAAACTGCCAAACTGTCTTTCACGGCAAAACCATCAATCTGTGATTAACAGGTTAAACTGTGTGGCAGTTTGCCACCACTGCCTCCCTAATTGGGGTCCTGGATGTCGTCATCATCGTCATCACCATCATTATCATCATCATCATCAATAACAGCAATCGAAGTTCATTCGGTCCGGGTCATCAACAATAATCTAAATCAGAGTAGCCGTATCAACTTCTTATTATTAGCCAGGTCGTCAACAATTAATCCAGGTAAACAAAATCTCTCCAAAGGAGTTAGTCTCACCAAGGAGGAATTACAGCCTACAAAAATAAAAAAAAAAACACTTACGAACACTCCTAGCTAACTAAACTATCGCACTATAATCAAAGATAAATAATAAACTGTTCCTATCATTCACAATCACGACAAGCAAAGATAAACAAAACTGTACTTACTGTTGAAATATATAATAACTTCCACGCTGGTAAAATAATTAAATAAGATAAATCCAGCATTCACACACAACCACCTCTAACAGCAGTCAAATAAAAAAAGCATTCGCTCAGAAACATTTACTACTCTCCTAACCTAGCTAAAAGTAAACAAACAACCTCATTTATACCAACAGTCTTTCTCACAACAAACAATCGATACACACTCTCTCTCTCTCTCTCTCTCTCTCTCTCTCTCTCTCTCTCTCTCTCTCTCAGGATTTGGCAAAAAACAAAAATGAAAATAAAACAAAAATAAATCCTCCACAACGTAACCCGTTTGTTTTTGCTGCACTAAACATCTTTGGATCTGTTGCAAGTTTAGGCTTAGGAATTTCAAATCATCTTAAAATCAGTAATCAAAATAAGAAAATTGAGTTTTTAGAACATGAAAATGAACTAGTTTTATCAGAACTAAGGAATCAATTAACATCAATTAATCAAATAATGAGTTTGGTGAATGAACATTCTAGTAATATGAGTCAGATTATGGAAGTACAAAACTTGCTGGCAACGTTAACGCGTTATAATTCTAAAATAGATCATATCCATACTAATATTTCACATTTTATTGAGAAATCAAAACACTATGTGGAAGCTATTACGTTAGCAACTAAAGGTGTTTTATCACCACATCTTTTGCCAATAAAAGCCTTGACGTTAATTTTGGAGAACGGACGGAAGAAAATAGGTTATGTTCCTTTGTTAGACGCCCATAG
>NC_090748.1:55656717-55916717 GCF_036898095.1 Palaemon carinicauda | reverse complement strand
GTCTATTATCATTTCAGGTTTTTATAAATGAAGTTAATGGTAACATCTTAATGAGCTAGGTACCCATCAAATCTTAACGCAGCCGTAATGAAAGAGTTACCCTTTAAATCTGTTTTCTTCACATGAAGCCCCGTCCAAATCTGCACTCCTGTTTGGGAATAAAATTTTCGCTGCCAGGACCAGAGGTAGACATTTTACGACTACTGTCGCCCGTTTCATTCTCACATATTATTTAGATAGTAGGGGGACACTTCCCGGTTTTAAGCTATTAATTTAGCTAGTTAGGCAAGTTATACAAGATGTGATATTGCATACATGAAAATTATTCTTTCTCTATTATGTGACTTTACTTATCGTATGCGGGTGGGAACCCCGGTGGTACCGATTACCTTTGTCGGGGCTCCTACCAGAGCAAGGCTACTCTAGCTCATATATACGTTAGTAAAGCAATTCCCCCTGTTTAGCCTCACCCTTATCGTTTCTTCTTGATTCTAATGAGATGTTACATTCTCTAGAATCTATAGACAAGCTACAATAATTATTCTCTCTCTCTGAGAGAAGAGGGTAAACCCTTCCTCCCTCCCCGAGTGACGCCGCCGTCATAGGCGGCAGCCACTGTCTCTCTTCATCGCTGTTCAATAGAACGATGTTCTTACTGCCTCCAGCTTTGATTCAAATAGTGACATACTCAGGGTGCCCTTGTCTTGCCGACGACAATGTTGTCAGCACAGGAAGTCGTCAGCATAGGAAGCCATGCTTCCCCAGCTCATTGTTTGAGGAAGGCGACATACCTGCTGCCACCTCTGATATCAATGAACTGTAAGACCCTCACCCCTTCCCCCTCTGTCCTTTAGTGACAACATGCCGTCACAAGATTCTCTCACCGGTATTCTGACTGTCATCCCGTCTTGCTAGGATAACTGCGTTACCAGCTGGTATCCTGCCGGCGGCAGTTAGTTCCGTTGTCTCTGCCACCTTCTCCCTATTGGGGGAAATTTGAGACGGCTTCTGACGGCTTCTGGTGGAAAACCTAACATACTTTGGAAAGTCCTCAGCCCTCTCTTGAGCAGCCATCCACATTCTTTGCCGCCGACTTCATTGCCGGCGACTGGTCTTTTGTGGATGCGTGGGAGCCAGAATCTGATAGATTCTTCCCCTTCCATTGAAACTTTCATTCTGGTAAGGAGACAGTAGGTGGACTTATAGTCCCCCTACACTTCCAGCTGTTATGTTCATTCATAATAGTAGGAAATTCTCCTTCCTTAATCTTTCTCTCTCTCTTTTGGTTAGCACCGTCAGATACTAACCCAATACCGGCAGGGACTGCCGGCAAACTACTGTATACAACTATACAGTAGTACATATGTTTTCTAACATATTCTGTGTTTCCTATCGCAGACGATTGTTGAGACCATGATATTCTGTTGAGGCTGAGTACTCCCTCAACACCCAGATGGTTTCCCTTGATCATCAGGGACTTAAAATACCCGAACGGTATTATTACAATACTACAGGTAGAGAATGTTAGTATAAGCTATTTACTAAACTCTAACTCTAGTTTCTAGAGTTTCTCTACCTTGTATCCTCCCTATCAGGGAAACTGTATATTAATACTGACAGAGGTCTCAGCAATGGCCTGGGAGAGAAAATACAGATGAGTGTCTTTTCTATTTCCTTTCAAGCTTACTATCCTAAGCTACCATAAACAATAGTGATTATTATTGTTATCATAAACTGTATGTTTTTATATCACTCATATAAAAAACAAAAATACTCATTTAGTATTTTTCCTTTACAAGATGACCCTATGGAGAAGTGCAGAGCGATGTTCTGCAACCACCAGGGGAAAGACTTCTGTGGCCACACGATGTGCAGGACTATTGCCCCCTGCTGCATCGTCACAGGAGTCCTAAAGTAATGGGACCAGAAGGGTTGCCCCACTTGCTCAACCCTGCTGGCAAACGGCTTTGGCGAAGCCCCCTTAGTTAGCCTAGATAATAGGGCTACAGCGATGGACACCCTTCGCAAATGGGTATGAGGGTTCCAATTGAACTCTTCAGGACCATACCTGCCCAATGACTCCCTGAGGTGCCTACTGTTTCCCAAGGCTCTTCCGAGTGCGGTGGTGTCCCAGGAACAGCTCCGGTCCCCCCTTTGTTCAACTGAAGACTGACTCGGACATCAACAAAGCCCTAGAGTGCATGGACATCCACCAAGAGAGGATGTCAGAAGTGTCCACAGACACCGAACAGGCCCTACTACAAGGTGGCCCTGAAGAGAATGTGGACCCTCCCGGAGTGGAAGAAGAAGGATCTTTGTCAACGGGAACAGACGACCCTCAGTTTGCCACGAAGGCATACCAGCCTCTTCCGTCAACGTCCTCGGCCCCAACTCCACAACCTGTTACCCAGGTTAACGCAAGCGAAGAGATTCTGACATCTCTTCAACGAATGATGGAGTCGTTCCAACAGGAACAAGAGACGATGCGAGAATCGCTTAAGCAGTAGCAAAGGTTGTTGCAGGAGAATATCGGCCGCTTCGGAACCACCAAGGGTACCTCTAAAAAGCCTCTTAGAGTGTCTGATCTCCCTCATTGCTCCGAAACTAATCCCTCGAGGTATGTAGAGCATATGCCAATGATGAATGGGAAACTGTTCATTTCTGAGAAGTTGGGAGCCAGGCAGATTGAAGACTTGGAGTTCTGGCCTAACTTTTCTGCCTATCCAGAGTGCTATGTGAGAGTGCGGGACGAAAATGCGACCCGAGAAGAAACACTCGTCAAAGAGGTCATCGTGTTTGAACACGAGAAGGCGCAAGCCATCTTTCTGAAGGCTTTGAAGGGAGCCGGATATACCAACTCCAAAGTCTCAGCACTGAGCAAGAAGCACCCCACCTTTCTTGCTCCTTCCTCCATCTCTTTCCCCTTTACGGAGAAAGCACTAGACTTTGACGTCCAGGCTGTCGATGAGGGAAAACCCTGCCCGACCCTAAAGGAATTCAAGCCATTCTCTCTAGCACTGCCTACCTGCGAGGAGAAGTGGAAGGATGTCCACCTAACCTTCTCCGTCTCTAAGTTAGACCCAGAGATCACAGGACAACAGTTCAATGAGAACCTTCCGAAGTTGCCAGACCATCTTCTGAGGAAGGAATAGGAATCGAAGGAGAGACTTGCAGTTTCCCTCTCTCATCTGAACTGTTTAGAAATTATTGCAGGTCAACATGATGCCCCAGAAATGTTCCTCTTCCTAGCTAAATCTCACATGGGTACCCTTGTGAAAGACCTATACACTTTCCTCAGAGCGAGGAGAGCTAGTAGAGAGTTCGTCCTGGCTTCAGCAACCATCAGACATGAACCAAGGAAGCTGATTACCTCGAGTATCTGGGGTAAAAACCTTTTCCCACAGGAACTGGTCCAAGAAGTCATTGCGAGAGCAACCACAGAGAACAGAAACCTTCTCCAAAAGTGGGGCATGTCCTCAAAAAGGAAATCTTCTTCGGAAGGAGGTCCCAAGCCCAAGAACAGAGGGGCGAAGAGACCAGGAAGACCTGCACAACTCCCCACCATGACTATGACCATGATGCATCAGACAATCTTCCAGATGGTCCCTCAACAACTGGTAGCCCAGTCACCAGTATTTAATCCTACCTTTGAGAGGCAGTCCACTTCCTTTCACCCCAGCCAGAAAGGAAAAGATCCTAAGAGAAGTTCTCCAGGAGGTAACTTCTCTCGGGGCCGAGGAGGACGTGATCGCGGAAATAAATCCGCAGGACCCCCCACGCAATTAGGGGTTCCAGGTAGGGGGCAGACTACATCACTTTTGGGATCGCTGGACCTTCGATCCCTGGGCCCACAACCTAATCATGAATGGACTCGGGTGTAAATGGAGCAGAACTCCACCCCGTTTTCAAGAATTCTTCCAACACTCCCCCCCCTTGTTGGAAGACTATAACTCAGAACTCTGGAACAAGAAGGTGATAAAGAAAGCGAAGTCCATCAAGTTCCAGGGAAGGCTGTTTTGTGTTCCCAAGAAAGACTCAGATAAACTCAGAGTCATTCTAGACTTGTCTCCACTCAACAAGTTCATCGAGAACAACAAGTTCCGGAGGCTTACTTTGCAACACATAGGGACCCTTCTGCCAAAAGGGACGTACATGGTCTCAATAGACCTAGCAGATGCTTACTGGCTTTTCCCGATGAGTCACCTTTTCTCCTCGTTTGTCTTCAGAGCAATGCCCTTTGGACTGAACACAGCCCCAAGGATATTCACGAAGCTAGCAGACACAATCGTCCAACAGCTACACACCAAAGTTGTTCACGTGGTAGCATATCTAGACGACTGGTTGGTATGAGCAGCATCCAAGACTACTTGTTGCAAGTGCCCACAGAGTGATCCAGTTTTAGGAAGACCTGGGCTTCAAGATTAACTGCAAGAAGTCTCGTCTCACTCCAGCTCAACAGTTCCAGTGGCTAGGAATCCAATGGAACTTAAAGTCACACCACCTCTCCATTCCATCCAAGAAGAGGAGAGAGATAGTGGGAGCTGTCAAGTGACTAATCCGTCACAAGAGGATTTCAAGACGCCAACAGGAAAGAGTATTGGGCTCTCTCCAGGTTGCAGCAGTGCCAGATCCGGTGTTAAAAGCATGTTTAAAGGATGCGTCAGGAGTCTGGACCGCTTTTGCACACTTTTGAAATGGACCTCTCAAGTGAAATCTTTAATAAGATCCCGAAAGCATACGCTAGACTCAAGCCTGCAGCCCCACAAAAGCCCATCACGTAGTCTTTGGACAAAGTCTTGCACTATGCTTCGAACCTGAACAATGAGGACTGTACTCTAAAGGATTTAACACAAAAAGTCATTTTTCTGTTCGCAATAGCCTCAGGGGCTAGAGTTAGTGAAATAATGGCCTTATCCAGAAACGAAGGTTATATTCAGTTCCTAGACTCAGGAGAACTGAAACTTTTTCTTGATCGTGCCTTTCTCACCAAGAACGAGCTATCCACCAAGAGGTGGGGTCCTTGGAGAATCTGACCATTGAAGGAAGATGCCTCTCTGTGCCCAGTAGAGTGTCTTAAGATCTATCTTCAAAGAACTTTAAACTTCAAAGGAGAACAGCTCTTCAGAGGCCAAACTTCAGGATCAAACCTATCTTTAAGACAACTGAGAGCAAAGCTCACCTACTTTATTCACAGAGCGGATCCTGACAGTTGACCCACAGGTCACGATCTGAGGAAAGTTGCTTCTTCGTTGAACTTCTTTCAACATATGGACTTTGAATGACTCCGCTCATACACTGAGTGGACATCATCCAGGGCCTTCTGCAAACATTACTCGAAGCAAGTACATGAAATAAAACACTTTGTGGTGGCGGCGGGTAGTGTGATTAAACCCGTCGTCTAGTGCTGCAATGAACAGTGGACTGTTATGGGACTTTACAGTGCATCGGGTGCATGGGTATACATACCCACTAGTGCAGATCACAGCTATGGTTGACATACTGTTCTTTGTATGTGCATATCTGATCAATACACCAGTGCCGAGTGAATGTTTGCGTTACGGTGTTTATGCATTTCTGAACATCTGACTATGTCAGATAGATTTGGTTTCACATCTCCATTGAGTGGCATTATCCTGATAATGTATTTATATATTTTCTCTACACAAGAACATCTGACTATGTCAGATAGATTTGGTTTCACATCTCCATTGAGTGGTATTATCCTGATAATGTATTTATATATCTTCTCTATACAAGAAAATATGTGTTTTGGTGTGTTGTAAATGCTGGATCAGATTCATACTTTCTTGTAACTACATTTGATAAATTAGTTGCATAAGAAAATACTTAACTGTATTCGCGTCTTATTACTGCTCCCTCAGTTATAAACTAATAAAGTACGCTAGAGTGTTATTAAACCCCTATATGGGGCTTATATCCTTGAAATCACAACAATGCTTTCTGGAGGAACAAAACTTACATCCTTGAGTTAAGTAAAAAAGGTATGCTTCAATGTTTTCCTTTTTGTTCCAACGGAAATACAAACCTTGAATCCTTATTGTCGATATCGACATTTTCCCTGCTGGGGCAGGAAGCACCAAACCAGCTCCAGGTTTGGTGGAAGTGACAGATCTCTGGAATTTCACATATAGGTCTAGTAGACCAGATAAGGAAATCTATTCTAGGTGGAAGCATACACAAACCCACAGCTAATAGTAATTTCAAGACAATTCTCTAGTATACTTCCATCTGGCCGACATGGCCTGAGCCCAAAAAACAGATTTTGATCAAAGTGAAAAATCTATTTTTCGGTGAGAGGGCCATGTCGTCCTATTGGAACTCACCCTTTTGCTGATCCCTCCCAAAATTACTTTATCTGTAGCCATTTCTGCTTAACGGCAAGAACAGGAATGGCATCGCGGTAGTAGTAGGGAAGGAAATCTACCGGATACCTAGAACAGCACCCCCTTTCTTTTGCCACTCTTCCCCTTTACAATACATCGAAGCGTTGAATCTATTCGGGGTGAAGATTGCCATGTGTCGTATCTGGAATACGTCCCTGATATTATGCGATATCCTTTATTGAATACTCCCGCCAGGAGTTAGAATCCTGGAAACCTTTGGTTGAATTCTCTGGGAGTATCACTGTAGCAAATAACCCTTAGAAGGCTACCTATAGGATCCCTTCCATCAGGACGACATGGCCCTCTCACCCAAAAATGTATTTTTCACTTTAATCAAAATCCATTTTCAGAGGTTAACAGCAAATGAAACTAAAGTATGTAAAGATTTTGAGGCTCTTTCGAATCTGTCGAGAGCAGTGTATTTTAAGAACCCTGAATGTACTGCTATTAAAATTAGATTGACCTTGCGGTTAAGCTTGGCAATGGAGTGTGAATGACCAGAATTACCATTATTAAGGTGGATTCACTGGTCTTTTGAAGTTTAACAAAAGTAATCAAGTGTTTGTGAAGCTCATTATTAACGAAAGATTACTTGTGTTCTCCAAAGGTGTAGGTATGTCATTATCCTCATCATTCCCACTATAATACACATCTATGAATAATATAACAAGCAAAAATACCACATAAGATCTGAAACTGGAATTAACTGTGTATCACCAGCATTATAATCCCAAAATAAGAATAAAAACATTTTGCCTATAGCAAGGAGAAAGCTTGGAGTAGCAGTATAGAACGGATTTTGAGCAAAGCGAAAAATCTATTTTTGTGTGATATGGCCATGTCGTCCTGATGGAAGGTTCCTTTAGCCAGCTTTCTAAGGGATATTTGGCTACAGTGATACTCTCAGAGAATTGACCGCAGGTCTCCAGAATTCTAACTCCTGGCGCGAGTATCCTTAAAATAACTCTTAAGGATATCGCATAATATCAGGAGACGTATTTCTTGATACGACACATGGCAATCTTCACCACGAATAGAGTTTTCGCTCTGAGGGAGAAGAGTGGCGAAATTAAAGGGGAACCGCCATCAAGGTTACCCGGTGGATCCCCTTCCCGTACTACTACGGCGAACTATTCCTTGTTGCAATTATGCATGGATAGCCGCAAATAGAGTAGTTTCGGGTAGGGATTTGTTACATATATGTATACTCCTTTTTTAAAAAGGAGGGTGGGTCCATCAGGACAACATGGCCATATCACCCAAAAATAGACTTTTCGCATTGCTCAAAAATTTTTTGGGGCTCAGCCATGTCGTCCTGATGGAAGTTTACCAGAGAATTACTTAAAAGTACTATATCTGTGGGTTTGTATAAGTGCCTTTACCTTGACTCAGATTCTTATATGGTCACCCAGACCACATGATTATATGACACAACCGTTATTTGTCATATCTGCAAAGTTTGGAACTAACTTAGGGCTTCCTGCCCCCTGCAGGGAATTATGTCAATACTGACTATAGAAGCGTCAAGGTTGTATTCGTGAGAACAAAGTGGAATTTAGCTATTACCAGTATGTTCACACATAGGAATAAATTAAAGTATTTAATTTTAGGAAAATAAAAGACTCTGGCTAGTTTTATTCGATTATTTATAGGGCGAATAAGACGCAAATACATTTTATGTATTTATTTGTATAGACAAAAATAGATACAATAACGAATGTATTAAAATAGAATCCTTTTACATAAACAACATTTACAAAGTACATATATATTTATCATCTGTAAGGGAAGAAATATATATTAGTATGTCACAGTTGCCACTCAAAAAATGTGAAATTATCAGGTTAATTTCACTTAGATGTTGGATATGTTTAAACACTGTGTACAAATGTACTCACGGCACTGGTGTTATTGGTTACATTCTACACCTATAAAGAACAGTCCAAGGATCACCATAGTGATCCTCAATAAAAGGTATTACACTCAAGGGTGCTAACATCTGTTCACCCATTTTCATTGTCAAGTCCCCAACAGTTCACTGTTCATCGCGGCACTAGACGACAGGTTTTATAACACTACCTGCCGCCACCACAAAGTGTTTTATTTCATGCACTTGCTTTGCATAATGTTTATAAAAGACTCTAGAGGATTTCCAACCTGTATATGAGTGGAGTCTAACATAAGTCCATATGCTGAAAGAAGTTCAGCGAGGAAGCAATATTTCTCGAATCGTGGCCTGCGTGTGTACTGTCAGGATCCGCTCTGCGAATAAAGTAGGTGAGTTTCGCCCTCAGTTGTTTTAGGGATAAATTTGATCCTGAGGTTTCGCCTATGAACAGCTGTCCTCCCTTGAAGTCTGAAGTTATTCGAAGATAGAACTTTAGAGACTCTACTGGACATAGAGAGACATCTTCCTTCAGAGGGCAGATTCTCCAAGGACCCCACCTTTTGGTGGGTAGCCCGTTTTTGGCGAGAAAGGTAGGATCGGGAAAAAGATTCAGTTCTCCCTCTTCTGTGAACTGAATATGGCCCTCGTCTCTAGATAGGGCCACTATTTCACTAACTCTAGCCCCTGAGGCTATAGTGAACAAAGTTATCACTTTCTGTGTTAGATCCTTTAGGGAGCAATCTTCATTGTTCAAGTTCGAAGCGTAGTGCAAGACTTTGCCCAAAGACCATGATATGGGCTTTGGAGGGGCTGCTGGTTTAATTCTAGCGCATGCTTTCGGAATCTTATTGAAGATTTCGTTCGACAGGTCCACCTGGAAGGCATATAGAAGAGGTCTAGTTAAAGCTGACTTACACGTGGTGGAAGCCAAGCCTTGCTCATGAAGGTGGATGAAGAAGGACAGGCTGAAGTCTATTGAGATTTCTGTCGGCTTGTTTGCTTTGACAAAGGAGACCCACTTCTTCCAAGACGATTCATATTGTCTTCTGGTTGACTTTGACTTGTATTTTTCTATAAAGTCGATGTTGTCTTTTGAGATTCCAAACCTTTTCTTGACTGCTAAGGCGTGAAAATCATGAGATGTAAGTTTTGGGTTCTCAATGATGAAGCGTAGACAGTCGACTTCTGAACCAGTTGGGATAGAACTGGGTTCGGTAGCAGAAACTGCCTCAGCCTCAGTTCTATCACTAGAGGGAACCAATTGCTCTTGGGCCATTTGGGGGCCACCACTGCTCCTGTCCCTTTGAAAGATCTCAGCTTGTTGAAGACTCAGCAGGAGATTTGTTGGCGGGAACAAATAGATATGATTCCATCTGTTTCAATCGAGGGACATGGCATCCATCGCTTCTGCCCGAGGATCATCTTATGGAGCTACGTATCGAGGTAGTTTCTTGTTGTCGCTCGTTGCGAAGAGGTCAATCTGCAGTTCTGGGACTTTTTCCAAGATGAAGGAGAATGACTCTGCGTCTAGGGACCATTCTGACTCTATCGGCTTTTGCCTGGATAAAGCGTCTGCCGTCACATTGCGGAACCCTTGTAGGTGAACTGCTGATAAGTGCCATATTTTCTTTCTTGCCAAGCGAAAGATGGTCAACATCACATGGTTGATGTATGGTGATCTCAAGCCTTGAGGGTTCAGACATTTCACTATCACTTCGCTGACCAAGACCAACTTGATATGGGCTGATCTGTGAGGGGATAGTTTCTTCAACGTCAGGAGGACTGCCATGGCCTCCAGAATGTTGATGTGAAAGGTCTTGAACTGGTGTGACCAGGTCCCTTGAACTTTCCTTTGATGGGAATGACCTCCTCATCCCTCCGTTGAGGCATCCGTGTGGATGACTACTGATGGTTAAGGTGGTTGTAAGGGAATAGTCCTTGCTAGGCTCTTGACCTTCGACCACAGCCTCAGAAGCGATCGCAGTAAGGTAGGTGTCGGTCTCTGTTGATCTCTTTGAGCGTTTGATGCGTATCTTCTCCAGACTCCTGACGCACCCTTTAGTTGTGCTCTTAGCACTGGGTCTGTTACTGCTGCGAACTGTAGAGAGCCCAGTACCCTTTCCTGTTGGCATCTTGAAATCTTGTTGGATTTCAGTAGTCTCTTGACAGAACCCGCAATCTCTCTCCTCTTCTTTGGTGGAATGGAGAGGTGGTGTGACTGCAAGTTCAAATAGATTCCCAACCATTGAAACTCTTGAGCTGGAGAGAGGCAAGACTTCTTGTAGTTGATCTTGAAGCCCAGATGTTCCATGAACTGGATCACCTTCGTGGCTGCCTGCAGACAAGCAGGCTTGGATGCTGCCCACACCAGCCAGTCGTCCAGGTATGCTGCTACCTGAATGCCTTCTAAACGACTGTGTCCGGAAGTTTTGTGAAAATCCTTGGGGCTATGTTTAGTCCAAAGGGCATGGCTCTGAAGACATACTTTGACTTCTGTAGCTTGAATCTTAGGTAGGAGGAGAGGGGGCGGCTGACTGGAAGGTACCAGTAGGTATCTGCTAGGTCTATTGAGACTGTGTACGCCCCTTTTGGTAACAGGGTCCTTATGTGTTGTAAGGTTAACATCCAAAACTTGTTGTTCTCGATGAACTTGTTGAGTGGAGACAAGTCTAGAATGACTCTGAGTTTGTCCGAGTCCTTCTTGGGAACACAAAACAGCCTTCCCTGGAATTTGATGGACTTTACTTTCCTTATTACTTTTTTGTTCAAGAGTTCTAAGGTATATTCTTCCAATAAGGGGGTGGAGTGTTGGAATAATTGAGGAAAGGAAGGTGGAGATCTGTTCCATTTCCACCCTAGTCCATTCTTGATTAGGCTGTGGGGCTCAGGGATCGAAGGTCCATCGATCCCGAAAGTGGAGGACTCTTCCTCCTACCTGGAGCATCTCATTGCTTGGATGACCCGGAGGGTTTGTTACCCTGACCACGTCCTCCTCTGCCTCTTGAGGGGTTTCTTGAGGAGCCTCATCTAGGTCCTCTACCTTTTGGCGAAAGGTAGTGGTGCGCCTCTCAAAGCCTGTGTTAAAGGATGGTGACTGGGTTACCAACTGTTGAGGCACCATCTGGAAAGAGGTTTGCGGCTGGGCAACCATTTGGGGCACGATGGTCATGGGAACCGTGGGATGTTGCGCAGGTCTATGAGGCAGTCATGGTTTCTTCGTCTTCCTATTCTTGGGTTTGGGACCACCGTCAGAGGAAGACTTCCTTTTGGAAAACATGCCCCACATTTGGAGAAGGTTCCTATTCTCCGTGGCGGCTTTAGCAACCACCTGTTGGACTGCTTCCTTTGGGAAGAGGTCCTTGCCCCAGATGCAGGAGGTGATCAACTTCCTGGGCTCGTGTTTGACCATTGCATTGGCAAACACAAACTCTCTACAGGCCCTCCTGGCCTTCACAAAAGTGTACATGTCCTTGACTAGTGTAGTGGCTAGTCTCTCTTTTGTCTCCTGTTCTCTTCTCATAAGAAGGTCTGACAGGTTTGGAAGGTTCTCATTGAACTGCTGTCCTGCGATATCAGCGTCTAGCTTTGCGACCAAGAAGGTTAGATGGACATCGTTTCAGTCCTTCTCGCCCGTAGGCAGGGTTAGAGACAATGATCTACACTCCTTTAGCATAGGGCATGGTTTGCCCCCATCAACTGCCTTTAGCACGCAGTGGAGAGCTTTTGACATGAAGGGAGAAGCTCTGGAGGAAGGAGCAAGGAAGGTAGGGTGCTTCTTGCTCAACGCAGAAACCTTGGAGTTCGAATATCCTGCCTTCTTCAGGCTACTCGTCAAGAGAGCCTGTGCCTTCTCATGGTCAAAGATCATGACCTCCTTAGGTTCTGTCTCTTCTTTAGACGCAGGTTCGTTCTTCAGCCTGATGAAGCACTCCGGGTAAGCCGCAAGGTTTGGCCAGAATTAGAGATCGTCGAGGGGTATGGCCCCCATCTTCTCCGAGACGTAGAGTTTCCCATTCATCACAGGCATGAACTCCACATACCTCCAGGGGTTGGTTTCGGAGCATTGAGGCAAGTCAGAGACTCTGGGCCGCTTGTAGGAGCCGCGAGAAGTGACTGCGCAGTGTGCTTCCCTGCCTTCCTTCCTCATCTCTAGCTGTTCCTTGCGGAAAGTATCCATCATCTGCTGGATCTGCGCCATGAATGCTTGGCCCCTGGGGAACAGCGGGTCTGGTTGAGGGGTTGAAGCCGAAGCCGAAGAGGTTGACGGTACAGGCTGAAATGCCGTCACAGACAGTAGAGGGTCTCCCGTCTCTGTCGATCCGGATTCTTCTTCCCACTCGGATGGCTGGGCCACCTCTTCTTCAGGGTCTTCTTGAAGGAGATCCTTTTCAGTGTCCAAGGACACCTCTGACATCCTTTCCTGATGGATGTCCATGCCTTCTAGAGCCTTATTGATGTCAGCCTCTATCGCCAGTTGTATGCAGGGAGGCTCAGGCCGTGCCTGAGGCACGACTGCATCAGATGTTGCCTTAGGGAATAGCAGGCTTTTAATGGTGTCGATGGTAGGTAAGGTCCGAAGAGTTCTACTGGAACCCTCTTACCCACTTCCGAAGCGTTTCCCTCGCAGCATCCCTCGACTCCGTCACCTTGGGATCGCCGAAACCCTCGGTCATCAAGACCAAGAAGACGTTGCAACCCTTCGGGTCCCAGTATCTCAGGGTTTCAGTTGCGATGGAGCAGGGGGCATGAGACCTGCACATGTTGTGGGCACAAAAGTACTTACTCTTATGGTTGCAGTACACGACTGCACACTTCACCTTGGGCTCCTCCTGTAAGGAAAGAAAAAGTGAAATGAGTATTGGGTAATTTATCACACTGATAAATCAATCTCATGCATTAATAATAGATCTTACTATTATAATTATAGCTTAGGATAGTAAGCTGGAAAAGAAATAGGAAAGACACATATCTGTGTTTCCTGTCCAGGCAATTGCTGTGACCTCCCTCAATATTAATATTCTAAATTTCCTTATTAGGGAAATATAGGGTGGAGTAGCTCTATAACATAGAGCTGGAGTCAGTGTATGCTAGCACTAACCTCACCACAAGTGAAATATTAATACTGTAGGGTAAAGATATTTATGTTCTGATGATCTAGGATACATCAGGATATTGAAGGAATACTTCACTTCAACATTATTTAGCGGTCTCAACAATGGACTGTGAAAGGATACACAGAATATGTTGGAAATCATACTACTGTATATTATATACTGTAGTTTTCTAACTGCTGTATCTGCTATACTGCAGGAATACTGGCTACTGTATAGTCTTATACTGTAGTTCTGCCGGCATACTACCGGCTAGGCTAGTACCTGACGGCACTAGCCGACAGACAGAGAGAAAGCATAGAGAGAAGGGCTACCATAATATTATAGTTTAGTACAATAATTAGGGTTGTAGGGACTACTGTCTCTACTGGAAGGCAGTAGAGACAGTAGTCCCTACAACCCTAATTATTGTACTAAACTATAATAATATGGTAGCCCTTCTCTCTATGCTTTCTCTCTGTCTGTATTGATTCTAGCTTCCATCCAGCCACAATATCTATTGCCGGCTGCACTGCCGGTTCCAGGGTTTGTGGATGGCACTCCAAGAGAGGACTGAAGAATACTCAAAGTTGTGAAGGGTCTCCCACCGGCAGCCGTCATGGCCGGCGCAACCTTTCCCGGAGCCTTGCTTCTGATAGGGGGAAGGTTGAAGCGGCAATCTAGCCGCCTTTGTTGGAGCCCGGCCAGCATCGTAATCAGCCCGGCAAGCGGGGAGATTGTAGAATACCGGCCACAGATGTTGTGACGGCTAGGCCGTGACTAAAGGACAGAAGGGGAAGGGAAAGGGTCTTATATCTTGCATAGAAAGAAGGTAGCACGTCTGCCTCCTACTGTCGGCAGCAAAACAAGGAAACATAGTTTCCTATGCCGGTGCCGTCTTGGGCGGCAGAAGAAAAACGATTCCTCAGCCTAAGACATTGACGGATATAAGAGTTGCCGACAAAAAAGACTGAATACTCTGAGTTACTGTCGCATTCCAAAGCTAGCCTAACTCGAATCGGGATCTCGGCTACACTATATCACCGAGGCCCTAGCGTATACTATCGAAACATTTTTACAGAAGAGGAAATATTACATGTGTAATCTTATCTTCACTAGTATGATTTGCCTAAATAGCTAGAATTCATTATAGCTAAATACCGGGAACGTCGTACGACTAACTAAATAAAGCCTTTTATGGCGTACGACAGCGGTCCAAAATGGCTGCCTCCGGTCATGGCACTGCTCCACTAAACACATCTAAATTATGCTAATTTAACTGTGAGAAGGGAGCCAAAAATTATACACAGGAAAGATTAAATACTCAACTTTCCAGAGGATGAAGATGCTGGAGATTGCATGGTAATAATCCTTGAAATAGTAACAAAACCGAGAGCAGTAGGGAGATACACCGTGCTTAATTCACTACTACAAAAGGGATAGTTCGCCATAGTAGTACGAGAAGGGATCCACTGGGTAACCTTAATGGCGGCTCCCCTTCAATTTCGCTACTCTTCCCCCTCAGAGCAAAAACTCTATTCGGGGTGAAGATTGCTGTTATGTATTATTGTAATAATGTACTATATTATTTCAAGTGTTACAGGTATTGCGCAACATTGCATCATATTGCATGAATAAAACATGTTATGCTTTGTACATAAGTGTAATGATTTGTTTTGGTATTAGGATTCAAACATTTGTTGATTACCTCAGAGATAGGATGTAATTCTTTATAGTTTTCTACTGGAGTAGGATTTAAGTCTTCTCAGAGCGATGCTCTTTTGTTTAGAAATGTTTTGGTTTTTGTCAGATTGTGTATGACGCGCCACACACACTTAGGAGTCAGCTGTCATAGAGCAATGTAGCCACAAGATATCATTAAACTTGTATTTTAAGAATACCAACGTATCATTAAATCCCACCAAGAAAAATTGACGACCAAAGATGGGATCAGCTGAGAAATAATTACTAACAATTCTTCATCTATGTTCCAGGTAATTATTATGGTTAATAGAAACTTCCTATCAACTCATACCCATCAATTGCCATGTGTCGTATCAAGAATTACGTCCCCTGATATTATGCGATATCCTTAAGAGTTATTTTAAGGATACTCGCGCCAGAAGTTAGAATTCTGGAGACCTGTGGTCACTTCTCTGGGAGTATCACTGTAGCCAAATATCCCTTAAAAAGCTGCCTAAAGTAACCTTCCATCAGGACGACATGGCTGAGCCCAAAAATTTTATTTTTGATCTACTGTAGTTGATACTGATTTATTATTTAAAGTAAATGTAAAAATGAACCCTATCTGTAGATAAATGAGAAATAAACCAATTGTCATTAATTCCTCTATGTGCCTAGCCTTCTCTGCTTTAAGAAATTTCTGAAGCACTAAGATTAAATGCTCAGTAAATCCTCCCAATAACACATCACACATTCTTAACCAAAAAGGCCTATGGACAAATTATCTCTCAGACCATGCATTAATTTTTGTTTATTAATATGAGTGAACTTCAAAGATGGCATTATATTCCATAACAAAAGTCTTATACAAACAAAAGATTAAGTTAAAATCTAATGAACGGTTGATGAAATGTAAACAACATGGTGTTTCTGACTGAAAGTCTAGCTATCTACCCTGGCACTTCCCCCAGTTTTGGGAGGTAACCGACATAAAGAAAGGCATTTTTTCTCATCGTTCCTTTTTACCTGATAAAGGACTCAGCCGAGTTTGGTTGGTATTACTAGGATGCCACAGCCCACCCTCCACCATATTCCATCACAAATTAAGCTTCATATGTTGACTCCTCTACTGCCGCTACCTTAACGGTCACCAAGATAACCTAAGGTAGCAGCAGGACCTATTGCAACTGTGTCACAATTACTCGCCTTTTATTTCTATTCCTAGTGCACTCTTTTGCCTCTCTCACATCTATCCTCCTGTCACCTATGGGTTTCTTCACTCCATCCATTCACTCAAACCTTGGCCTTCCTCTTCCACTTCTCCCATCAACTCTTGCATTCATCACCCTCAGCAAACGACCCTTTTCCATCATCTTTACATGGCCAAACCACCTAAACACATTCACATCCAATCTAGTTGCTTATTAGTTTCCCACAATCGTTCTCTCCCTCACTACTTTGTTCCTAACCTTATCCATTCAAGATACACCAGCCATACTCCTCATACAATTCATATCCAACATATTCAATTTCTGTCCCTCTGTCACTTTCATTCCCCCATAACTCCAATCCATACATCACATTTGGTACAATCACTTTCTCATACAGAACTCTCTTTACATTCATCCATAACCCTCTATTCTTTAACACTCTCCACTGCTACGAACACTTTACATCCTTCATTCACTCTATTACGTACATCTGCTTCCACTCCACCATTTACAGCAACAACAGAACCCAAGTACTTAAACTGATCTACTTTCTCAAGTTACCCTCCATTCAACATGACATCCAATCTATAGTCAAACCATTCAGTGGTGGCCGCTGAAAAGAGCTCTTTGCAGGAAATTATTGTGTCTGAACGTAAACACTTAGTTCATTTTTTCCTTGATGGAAGTTCTCTTTAGAGGCAAGTCGAAAACTTTTGAAAACAACAATAAAAACAGATTATGAGATTAACAGTAATACAGGGACAAGTATTCTATTTTTTCCTCACCCTTTCTTTACAACTGTACTTGCTGGCTCAAGAGCAGCTAAATAACATCATCTTTTATACATACACACACACACACATATATATATATATATATATATATATATATATATATATATATATATATATATATATATATATATATATATATATATATATATATATAAAACGGATTTTGAGCATAGCGAAAAATCTATTTTTGGGTGAGGTAGCCATGTCGTCCTGATGGAAGTTCCTTCATAGGTAGCTTCCTAAGTATATTTGACTGCAGTGATATATCCCAGAGAATTTACCAAAGGTATCCAGAATTCTAACTCCTGGAGCGAATATCCCTTAAAATTTTACGAAGGGATATCGCGTAATATCAGAGGACGTATTCTTGACACGTCTCATGGCTATCTACACCCCCAATAGAGCTTTCACTACGAGGGGAAAGAGAGGCAAGAATAAGGTGAGTCGTTCCAGAGACATCGCTCTTGACGAGTCACTACTACTCTGCAAATAGTGCGCCTGTCCGCCACCGCGAGGTGCCACCGTCATTCTTTGTAGCTTTGTAGGTGTTGCAGATACAGTACTATAGGGAGGGATTCATTATCCTCTTGTCCCAAAAGAGGGTGGGTCCATCAGGACCACATGGCTACCTCACCCAAAAATAGATTTTTCGCTACGCTCAAAATCCGTTTTTTGGGCTCAGGCCATGTCGTCGTGATGGAAGTGTACCAGAGCATTAATGTATCTGTGGATTTCCTATAGTGCCGTTCATCTCGAGCTAAATCTTTCCTCTTCGGTCTTTAGACCTAGAGACACTTGATGTTACCGTTATACATCAATCAGCTGATCATGAAATATGTCAGTGCTTCCTGCCTCCTACAGGGAAGAGTCTGGGTAGATTCAAGGAAAAAACCCAAGGATTGTGAGTTCAGGGAACAATCTAGCAAACAGTTTGTATATTAGTGTCAACATATACGTAAAGCATAGTCTGTACTAGGATGGGATTGGTTTGGGCAGATTACTGTACCTCCCGGGTCTTTCGTGAAGAGACGGACAGGTTTATATATGTGTAGGAACACCTTAAACAGTAAAATGAACTGTTAAGTACAACAAGATCTTACCTGTTTGCCTGGAACACCATGAATCTTAGTTCTGGTATTGACTTAAATATCAAAAGAGTCAAGGATGCTCTGACTTATACATTTAAAGAAATATTTGGGGCGAAAAAGACGCAAATATTCGTTCTATTGTTTATTACAAAATAGAAATCATGGTTGTAAACAATTACAATGTATGCTGAATAATTCTGCATACAAGCATAAACAGTAATAACAGGATAAAAAGGGTTTGCCTGAAAAGGAAAACGTTAGCCACTCAAGGGAAATATGAAGTTTCGCTATACAATCTGTTGTTACTAGAAACACTGTGCATATAAGAATGCCTGGCACTTGTGTCAGTTTTTATGCTTAATGTCACCTGTGTAGGGAGAACAGTCTATAGTGTTATCACTTAAACAACAAATTCAACACAATATGTCTTACGAGTCTATCGTGTACACCCTTCTCTATAAGTACCTAATAGTACACTGTTCTTCGCAGTAATCAAGCAGCAGGTTTTATCACAGTGCCCGCCGCCACCACATGAAATTTAATTTCCTGTAATTGCTTCGCGTAGTGCTTGAAGAAGACCCTCGAGGACTTCCATCCAGTATAAGCACGAAGACTTTCAAATGACATCATTTGGAAGAAATTCAGAGATGAGGCAACCTTCCTCGGATCATAACCTGCGGGTGTACTGTCTGGATCCGCTCTGCGAATGAAGTAGGTGATTTTCGCCCTAATCTGTTTCAAGGATAACGTTGAACCGGAAGTCTCTCCCCTGAATAGCTGACCTCCCTTAAAGTCTGAAGTTCTATAAAGATAGACCTTTAGGCATTCCACTGGGCAGAGGGATGCTTCTTCCTTCAGAGGGCAGATTCTCCAGGGACCCCACCTTTTAGTTGGCAGCTCGTTCTTGGCGAGAAACGTCGGGTCCGGAAAGAGGTTCAGTTCTCCATTATCTGTGAACTGAATGTGGCCATCATCCCTCGAGAGGGCCACTATTTCGCTAACTTTGGCTCCCAAGGCTAGTGCAAATAAGAATATCACCTTCTGAGTCAAGTCTTTGAGCGAGCAATCCTCATTATTCAGGGTTGATGCTAAATGAAGAACTTTGTCCAAAGACCATGAAATGGGCTTAGGAGGAGCTGCGAGCCAAAGTTTTGCGCAAGCTTTAGGGATCATGTTGAAAATTTCGTTGGAAAAGTCTACCTGGAAGGCATAAAGTATTGGTCTGGCCAGAGCGGATTTACATGTAGTAATCGTATTGGCTGCTAAACCTTGTTCATGAAGATGGATGAAGAAGGACAAACAGAAGTCCGTAGAAATCTCCTTAGGTTTCTTTGCCTTGACAAAGGCCACCCATTTCTTCCAGGAAGACTCATATTGTCTTCTTGTTGACTTTGACTTGTATTCTTCTAGGAAGTTGATACTGTCCCTAGAAATCCCAAACCGTTTCTTGACCGCTAAGGCGAGAAAATCATGAGATGAAGGTTCTGGGTTTTCACTGATGAAGCTGAGACAGTCAATTTCTGCACTTGCTGAGTCAGAACTGGGTCCGGCAACTATTGCTGCCGTCCCCCGAAAGGATCTCAGTTTGTCAAGGACTTTCAGCAGAAGGTTGGTCGGAGGGAATAGGTAGATCTTGGACCATCTGTTCCAATCTATGGACATTGCATCCATTGCTTCCGCTAGAGGATCCTCGTACGGGGCTACATACCGGGGTAGCTTCTTGTTGTCGTTCACTGCGAAGAGGTCTATCTGCAGTCTTGGGACTTTGCGTAAGATGAAGGAGAACGATCTTGCGTCTAGGGACCATTCTGACTCTATCAGTTTGGTTCTGGATAGAGCGTCCGCTGTCACATTGCGGAACCCTTGAAGGTGGACTGCTGACAAGTGCCATCTCTTCTCCTCCGCTAGGCAGAGGATGGCTAGTATCACTTGATTTATGTGAGGCAATCTTGAGCCCTGTCGATTTAGGCATCTCATTATGACTTCGCTGTCTAGAACCAGACGGATGTGGATTGAGCAGCGGAGTTTCAGTTTCTTCAAGGAAAGAAAAACTGCCATGGCTTCCAGGAAGTTGATGTGGAAGGTTTTGAAGAAGGAAGACCAGGTTCCTTGGACTTTCCGATGGTGAGAGTGACCTCCCCACCTGTCTTTCGAGGCATCCGTGTGAACGGTGACTGACGGTGGAGGTGGTTGTAAGGGAACCTTGTTCTTTAGGTTCTTAGCCTCTGACCATGGCTTGAGTAGGGATCGCAGACGATTTAATGTCGGTATTTTTAGATCTCTTCGAGCGTTTGATGCGTATTTTCTCCAGACTCCTGATGCATATTTTAATTGTGCTCTCAATACTGGATCTGTCACTGAGGCGAACTGAAGAGACCCCAACACTCTCTCCTGTTGCCTTCTTGATATCCTTGCGGATCGAAGAAGGCTTCTGACAGATCTCGCTATCTCTTTCCGTTTCTTTGATGGAATGGAAAGGCAGTGCGACTGCAAGTTCCAGTGGACGCCCAGCCACTGAAACTTCTGAGCTGGAGACAGTCGGGATTTTTCCAGATTGATCTTGAATCCCAAGTGTCCCAGGAACTGGATCACTTCCATGGAGGCTTGCCTGCATTCTTCTTCGGATGCTGCCCACACCAGCCAGTCGTCCAGGTAGGCTACCACCTGGATTCCTTTTAATCGTAGTTGATGAATGACTGCATTCGCAAGCTTGGTGAATACCCTCGGAGCTATGTTTAGTCCGAAGGGCATGGCTCTGAAGACATACTGTCTTCTTTGTAGTTTGAATCCCAGGTAGGGGGAAACTTGGCGGCTGATTGGAACGTGCCAGTACGCATCCGTCATATCTATGGAGACTGTGTATGCCCGTTTGGGCAACAGGGTCCTGATGTGTTGAAGCGTCAGCATTTTGAACTTGTAGTTCACTATGAACTTGTTTAGTGGTGACAAGTCCAGAATTACTCTGAGCTTTACCAAGTCCTTCTTCGGAACACAAAATAGCCTTCCTTGGAATCTGACGGACTTCGCCTTCCGTATAACTCTTTTGTTCAAGAGTTCCTGAACATATTCTTCTAATATGGAGGTTGAGTGTTGGAAGAATTGAGGGAAGGTTGGTAGAGTTGAGCTCCAACTCCACCCTAGTCCGTTCTTGATTAGGCAGTAGGCCCAGGGATCGAAGGTCCAACGATCCCGGAAGTAGAAGAGTCTCCCTCCTACCAGTAGCATCTCCCTTTGAGTGCTGGGAGGAGGATTTACCTCTTTGGCCACGTCCACCCCTATTGCCCCTACCTCTGGAGGGGCGTCTGGAGGAGCCTCGAAAGGATCCTCGAGACTTCTGCCGAAAGGTCGTAGACTGCCTTTCAAACACTGGGGTGAACACCGGTGACTGAGTCGCCAGTGTTTGGGGCACCAGTTGGAATGTAGTGGGTGATTGTGCCACCGTCTGTAGCACCGTGGCCACGGGAAGCTGCTGTTGTTGCTTAGGCCGAGAGGGCACTTTAGGTCATTTTGATCTATTCTTCAGCTGGGGACCCTCGTCAGCTGAAGATTTCCTTTTGGAGGACAAGCCCCACTTGGAAAGGAGGTTCCTGTTTTCAGTGGCAGCTTTGTCCACGACCTCTTTGACCACTTCACTTGGGAAGAGGTCTTTTCCCCAGATGTTAGAAGCCATCAGCTTCCTGGGTTCGTGCCTCACCGCAGCCGAGACGAACACAAACTCTCTGAAAGCCCTTCTGGCTTTAATAAAGTTGTACAGGTCTTTAGTCGCTGTCACCAGATGGGCTTTGGCAAAGACCATGTACATGTCCGGGGTATCTGGGATGCTTGCCATTGTCTCCAGGCCAGTCTGCAGAGACAAGGAAGAGGCTAAGCATTCTTTTGTCTCCTGTTCCCTACGCAGGAGAAAGTCTGACAGCTTGGGGAGGTCTTCGCCGAACTTTCGTCCGGCAATATGTGCCTCCAGCTACCCGACTGTGAAGGTGTTGTGAACATCCTTCCAGTCTGCATCGTCTGATGGAAAGGCAAGGGAGAAAGGTCTACACTCTTCCAGTGTAGGGCACGGTTTCCCTGCCTCAACTGCCTTTAAGGCTGCCTTGAGCCCTTTGTCCATAAAGGGAAAGGCACGTTTAGGATCAGCAATGAAGGACGGGTGCTTCTTGCTGAGAGCCAGCACCTTAGAGCTAGTATAGGCCCTCTCTTTTAAGGTGGTGGTATATAAGGCCTGAGCCTTAGAGAGTTCAAGGACAATCGTTTCCTTCGGATCTGTCTCCTCTTTGGATGCGGGTTCCGTCCTGAGACGGACGTAGCAATCCGGGTAGGCCCCTTTGCTGGGCCAGAACTCAATTTCCTCTACTGGGACAGTACCCAGTTTATCCGAGAGGAAGATCTTCCCGCCCGACATGGGCATGTGCTCTGCATACCTCCAAGGGTTAACGTCAGAGAAGGCAGGGAGATCCTTAACGTTTAGCTTCTTCGGAGCCAAACGTGCCGCAACCAGTTGATGCATTTCGGTCAGAAAAGAGACCTCACTCTCGGTCGATTTCTGTTGCATGTCCTGCACCATGGACAGCAACGAGTGCAAAGTACTCGTGATCTAATCCAGTTGGGGCGCAGTGGAGGAAGTAGAAGGCACCGGCTCATTCCCTGTGGCCGATGACACCGAAATCGTATCGGCTTTCTCAGTTTGTGGTTCAGGTGGAACTTCATCCGCCTGGTCCAACTCCTCCACTAGGAGATTGTTCTCAGTCTCCTCTGAGACAACTAACATGTTGTCTTCTAGTTGGATGTTCTCTAAGGCATCCGAGACGTCAGATTCTACCGGAATCTGCACTAGGGGAATCTCAGGTTGAGCCTGGGGAATAACTGCATCCGAAGATGCCCTAGGAAAAAGAGAAGCCCTCATCCTTTCTTTAGGAAGGTATGGGCCAGAAGTATTCTTCTGGAAACCCCTGACCCATTTACGCAGCTTCTCCCTTGCTGCGTTCCTTGACTCAGTGGACTTTTGGTCATCAAAGGCGTCTTCTACCAGGTTGTCACAGACGGTACATACCTGCGGGTCCCAATACTTGAGAGCCCCCTTGGTGACTGCGCAGTGAGCATGTGCCCTGCACATGTCGTAGCCGCAGAAGTTCTTACTGTGGACCCTGCAGAAACTATTCCCGCATTCGGGGTGCTCCTCCTGTAAAGAAAGGAAAAGTCTATTAGTATTCGGTGAAATTCTCAAATTTCAACATACATAATATGTTATATTAGCTTGGATAGGGTAAGCTATAAGTAAGAAAGACACCTACATGTGTTTCCTGTCCCGCTAATTACTATGACCTCCTCCAATATTGAAAGCAGAATTCTTAAGAATCTTTAGGGGAAGATGATATCCTATGATATGAGTGTATCTTAACACAATCTTCCAGTTTCAATAATGGGGATTAAGGACAATAATGGATCATAACCATTAAAGGAAGAGAGAATCGCTCTCTTATATGTGATAGTCTCACAATAGGCTGCCCAAAAAGCAACTTGTAGGTTGGAAAAATTTTGGGCTACAGCACTGACTGTTTGGCAACAAGTTGTCAGACTTGTCAGGCCTGCCGGCACTTGCCGGGCCTGCCGGCCTATTCTGGGCTATTGAAGTATTGTCTTCATAACATTGAGTGATCGGCCGCCGGCAACGGCTCTGCCCAGCAGTCTCTGCCTGCTGCCGGTGGTCTCTGCTTCCGGCGACGGATCTGCCGGGGGCAGCGGATCTGCCGGCTGGCAGTGGTACTGCCGGCCGGCGGTGGCTCTGCCGGTCGGCAGCCGAGGATCCTTCCATCAAGGGGACCCAAGGCAGTCGGCGGCAAAGGACCAGGAATGGGTGGCCGGCTGCCAGCCGGCAATTCGGTACCCAGATGCCCAATGTCTTTGGCCCAGTATGAAAGTACGAGAGAAAGAAAGGATGGAGGAAGGCAAGGGCTCAGTCTTGCCGACCTGTATCTAGAAGGAGGGTTCAAGTGGAAGGGGGAATTAAATTCGGGCTTCCACCCAACCATATCCCAGTCATGAGGGCTATGGAAGGCAGTCCAAGGGAGGACCGATGAACACTCTAAAGAATATGAGGATACCCGATGGCAGCCGTCCTAGCCGGCGGCAGACGGGGAACCTCAGGCCAGTCCTACAAGAACCCTAGGGTCAATGTAGAACAACGGCCAAGAGGGTGTTGGATCATTCAACACGAAAGGGATAGCGGGGAGGGGGTAGGTGTCCTATAGGTAAGGTAATGCCCGAAGGCACTACTTAACCTGAAGGATTCTGGTCTCGTGAAGTAACCTCAGGTAGGGGAAATCATTTCCCCAAGTTGGGTTAGTCAAGGGAGAGGACGTCCGTAGGACACCAACTCGCAAGAGAGCAGAATCTCGTACTAGAGACCCTAGGCAGTGAAGAAATCCTTTCTTCGGTCTAGGGTCTACCAGCACAGGACTGTCTGCTAGGCCAGGGAAGGGGGAATTGTCATACAAAACCCCCAAGTATGGCCTAGGGAGGTCTAGCCTCCTGAAAGAGCAGCTTATCTTGACATGGGAAATCATTTCACCAAGACAGGGAGATGCCTAACACAGACTGATACTCTGATGTCCCGTCCTAAACTCAAAACCGACTCGGTGGTTAGGAGAAAGAAAACGGGACGTCTCAGTAAAACTTTGCCAGAACTCTGTTCACAGCAAAGAAAACTGAGAATAGCCAAGGCTAATCAGAGGGAAGGGGATTGCTCTTAAACCTCTTAGGAGATTGGTATCGACTTAAAAGGTATAGGAGGGGTCAGTCTCCCCTTAAAAGGCAATACAAGAGCAATGGGGACATATATGAAAGTATACTAAAGCCCCTAGGCTAGTAGCCTAGGAGCATTGAGAATCGATCACCGAAACTCTCTGTATGCTATCTTGGAAGAGGAAAGAATAATTAAGTAATATCATAAAAGTGTAAAATATTGCCTGTGCTTCAATAAAACTTTACCAGAAAGGTTATATCATGCATGAAGTGTGAGGGTGCCTAGGCTAGGAAGCCTAGCACTCATGAGGCTCGTTCATAATAGCCAAATTCACGACAACAAAGACATAATATAAGAATCCCTAGCTAAAAATCTAAATAGCTAAAGTTATTAAGGCATATAAATGCCGGGAAAGGGTCGTTCTGGCTAACTAAAAGAACAGAAGAACGACCGCGTCACTGACGCAATCCGGCTGGCAACAGCTCTTGTTACGTTAATTACGATCTCAATCGAAAAGCAAAACTGGCAAGAGCTTACATTTACACAAGATAAAGATATTACTTAACTTTCCAGGAGCTGATGAGGCTGGGGAAGACATCATAGCGTCCAAAGAACTCCAAAATAGTGCGAGAGAACTGGGAAAAACACCGGTCTATCGAAGCTACAAGCGAAAGAATGTCGGTGGCGCCTCACGGTGGCGGACAGGCGCACTATTTGCAGAGCAGTAGTGACTCGTCGAGAGCGATGTCTCTGGAACGACTCACCTTATTCTTGCCTCTCAATCCCCTCGTAGTGAAAGCTCTATTGGGGGTATAGATAGCCATGAGACGTGTCAAGAATACGTCCTCTGATATTACGCGATATCCCTTCGTAAAATTTTAAGGGATATTCGCTCCAGGAGTTAGAATTCTGGATACCTTTGGTAAATTCTCTGGGATATATCACTGTAGTCAAATATACCTAGGAAGCTACCTATGAAGGAACTTCCATCACGACGACATGGCCTGAGCCCAAATATATATATATATATATATATATATATATATATATATATATATATATATATATATATATATATATATATAGATAGATAGATAGATAGATATATGTATTTATATATACACACACACACACACATATATTTATATATATATATATATATATATATATATATATATATATATATATATATATATTTATATATATATATATATATATATATATATATATATATATATATATATATATTATATATATATATATATATATATAAAAATATATATACATATATATATATAATATATATATATATATATATATATATATATATATATATATATATATAATATATATATATATATATATATATATATATATATATATATATTTATATATATATATATATATATGTATATTTATATATATATATATATATATATATATATATATATATATATATATATATATATATATATATAAATATATATATATATATATATATATATATATATATATTTATATATATGTATATATAAATACATATATAATCTCGAAAACTGGCATCTAAGCATAAAGAATGCTTATAATGAAATTGGAAGTTATCAAAAGAAAACAAACGTTTATTACTATTTTTATTACTAGCCAAGCTACAACCCTAGTTGGAAAAGCAAGATGCTATAAGCCCAAGGGCTCCAATAGGGATCTTTTTAATTGTTCTGCCCTTGTCAGGTACTTATCATTCACTACTGATATTTCCGTGCTTGTGGTCTTCGGGTCACATCCGTCAAACAATGGTCTTACGGCTTATAAGATTACGATTTCTTAAAAGAAAAGTCAATTTAATCTTCATTCTCTCTCTCTCTCTCTCTCTCTCTCTCTCTGTCTCTCTCTCTCTCTCTGTAAATATATTATATATATATATATATATATATATATATATATATATATATATATATATATATATATATATATATATATATATATATACAGTATATATATATATATATATATATATATATATATATATATATATATATATATATATGTATATATTATATATATATATATATATATATATATATATATATATATATATATATAACGGATTTTGAGCGAAGCGAAAAATCTATTTTTGGATGAGATAGCCATGTCGTCCTGATGGAAGGTTCCTTAAGTACCCTCCTTGGGTATATTTGACTAGAGCATTAATGTATCCGTGGATTTCCCATTCGTGCCTTAAACCTCAAGACAATATTTCCTTGGTCACTTAGACCTTAGGGACCTATGACGTTACCGTTATATGTCATTGCTTCTAATCATGAACTATGTTAGTGCTTCCTGCCATCTACAGGGAAGTGTCATCCTAGATTCGGGAAAAGTCTCGAAGTTTGCATATTTCATATGACCAACCTAGCAACCAAAGGGGCATACAGGTCTCACTGTATGCCTTTAGCCAAAGTTTGTATTTTAAAAACAAACACAGGTTCACGTAAGCCACCGTAGCATCTAAGGTATATCAGCCCAGCTGTATACCACAACAGACAAGTTTTTATCTGTATCGAAACAAGGTAAGCCTGGCCAGAGAAAGGTTTATTTACATTTAGGAACAAAGTTACTACCATTGATCAATGTAATTATGCAGAATAGTAAAGAATAAAAGTAATGCTCATACATAACTTTATTTATACATGTTTGGGGCGAAGTAAGACACAAAAAACAATTATACATTTATTTTCCAATCAACAAATAAAAATTCAGCATACATTTCATAATAACATAAAAAATGCAAGTGAATAGAATTTATAAACATGGACAATACAGGCCAGATCAGAAATACTTGTTTTATCTGAAAACAAAAGTTCATGTCACTCAATTGAAAATTTAATAATTTTCTAATATTTTTCTGAGAAAGTCTGTCTATTTACACTTGTGTAAAAACACACGACACTAGTGTTAAGTCTATGTTTCTTCACCTTTATACACTGGAACAGTCCATAATGTCACTTTAATGACATTTCACTTACCATGTTGCACTATAATATGCCAACATGTACACCCTATAGAATTATAGTCCCAAATAATTCACTGTTCCTCGCAGCACTAAGCGACAGGTTTTAGTACACTACCTGCCGCCACCACGTATCTCTTTAATTCTTGCACTTGCTTCATGTAGTGCTTGAAAAAAACTCTGGATGACTTCCATCCAGTAAACGAGCGAAGGCTCTTGTAATCCATGAGCTAGAAAAAATTTAACAATGAATCAATTTTCCTAGGATCATGACCTGCGGGTGTACTGTCAGGATCCGCTCTGCGAATAAAGTAGGTGATCTTCGCCCTTAGTTGTTTCAGGGATAAGTTTGAGCCCGATGTTCCTCCTATAAAGAGTTGTCCTCCCCTGAAGTCTGAAGTTCTACGAAGATGGACCTTTAGACACTCCACTGGACACAGCAAGACATCTTCCTTCAGAGGACAGATTCTCTTGGTAGGTAACTCGTTCTTGGCGAGAAACGTTGGGTCAGGAAAGAGATTCAGTTCTCCCGTTTCAAAAAACTGGATATGGCCATCTTCCCGAGATAGGGCCACTATCTCACTAACTCTAACCCTGAGGCTAGAGCAAACAAGAATATAACTTTTTGAGTCAAATCTTTCAGAGAGAAATTTTCGTTATTCAATATTGAAGCAAAATGTAGCACTTTATCCAAGGACCATGAAATGGGCTTTGGAGGTGCTGCAGGCCTAAGCCTAGCACAGGCCTTAGGGATCTTGTTAAAAATTTCATTAGAAAAGTCTACTTGGAAAGCGTAAAGCAAGGGTCTAGTCAAGGCAGATTTACACGTAGTTATCGAGTTGGCTGCTAAACCTTGTTCATGAAGCTGAATAAAGAATGATAAACAGAAATCTGTCGAGATTTCTTTTGGTTTTCTTGCCTTGACAAAAGCCACCCACTTCTTCCAAGATGATTCATATTGCCTTCTGGTAGATTTAGACTTATATTCCTCTAAGAAGTCTATACTTTCTTTCAATATCCCAAATCTTTTTCTCACTGCTAGGGAGAGAAAATCATGAGATGAAGGTTTTGGGTTTTCTATAATGAAGTGAAGACAGTCGACTTCTGTACTTGCTGAGACAGAACTGGGTTCGGAAGGGGAATCAGCCTCGGCTGTAATTCCAATACTAGAGGAAAGCAGTTTCTCCAGGGCCACTTGGGAGCCACTAGGGCTGCTGTTCCTTGAAAAGATCTCAGCTTGTTGAAGACCTTCATCAGCAGCTTGAATGGAGGGAACAGATAAATCCTGGTCCAACTGTTCCAGTCGAGGGACATGGCGTCCATTGCTTCTGCTAGAGGGTTCTCGTATGGGGCCACATACCGAGGAAGTTTCTTGTTGTCGCTCGTCGTGAAGAGGTCGATCTGCAGTTCCGGGACTTGATGTAAGATGAAGGAGAATGATCTTGCGTCTAGGGACCATTCTGACTCTATCGGAGTTAGCCTGGATAAAGCGTCCGCTGTAACATTGCGGAACCCTTGAAGGTGAACAGCTGATAAGTGCCATCTCTTCTTTTCCACTAAGCGGAAGATGGCCAACATTACCTGGTTGAGTTGAGGTGATCTCGAGCCTTGACGATACAGGCATCTCATTACCACCTCGCTGTCCAGAATTAGTCTTATGTGGACTGAAGGGCGAGGGGATAATTTGTTCAGTGTGAGGAAGACTGCCATGGCCTCCAAAATGTTGATGTGGAAGGTCTTGAATAGAGAGGACCAAGTTCCCTGAACTTTCCGTTGATGAGAGTGACCTCCCCATCCTTCCAATGATGCATCCGTGTGGATGATGACTGAGGGTGGAGGCGGTTACAGAGGCATTGACCTCTTCGAGTTCTTGGCCTCTGACCATGGCTTGAGAAGTGATCGTAGTCAGATCGGTATTGGTCTTCTTCGAGCGTTAGATGCGTATCTTCTCCAGACTCCTGATGCATCTTTTAGCTGCACTCTTAGCACTGGGTCTGTCACTGATGCAAACTGAAGGGAGCCCAGCACTCTCTCCTGTTGGCATCTTTAAATCCTATTGGATTTTATTAGTCTCTTGACAGATCCCACTATCTCTCTCCTCTTCTTTAATGGAATGGAGAGGCCATGTGGCTGTAAGTTCCAATGTATACCTAGCCATTGAAACTTCTGAGCTGGAGATAGTCGAGACTTTTTGGTGTTGATCTTGAATCCCAGATGTTCCAGGAACTGGATCACTTTCTTGGATGCTTGCATGCATTTCATCTCAGATGCTGCCCACACCAGCCAATCCTCCAGGTAGGATATCACCTGGACACCTTCTAGGCGTAGTTGTTGAACGACTGCTTCTGCAACCTTCGTGAAGATCCTTGGGGCTATGTTTAGTCTGAAGGGCATGGCTCTAAAAGCGTGCTTTCTTTTTTGTAGCCTGAATCCTAGGTAGGAGGAGAGTTGGCGATTGATTGGAATGTGCCAATAGGAATCTGCCAAGTCTATGGAGACTGTGTAGGCTCTTTTTGGCAGTAGGGCCTTTATGTGTTGAAGGGTCAGCATCTTGAACTTGTTGAGTGGCAACAAATCCAGAATGACTCTGAGTTTGTCTGAGTCCTTCTTGGGAACACAAAACAGCTTTCCTTGGAATTTGATGGACTTTGCCCTCCTTATCACCCGTTTGCTCAAGATTTCACGGGTATATTCTTCCAGAATGGGGGTGGAATGTTAGAAAAATTGAGGAAATGTTGGTGGAGCTGTCTTCCTGCTCCAGCCTAGTCCATTCTTGATTAGGCTGTGGGCCCAGGGATCAAAGGTCCAACGATCCCGGAATAGTCGGAGTCTTCCTCCTACCGGAAGCATCTAATTGCTTCTGGTTTCTGGAGGGCTTGCCTCCTTGACCGCATCCTCCCTTACTCCTCTTCCTCTCGAGGGACGTCGAGAGGAACCTCTATTTGACCCTCTACCTTTAGGGCGAAAGGTAGTGGACTGCCTCTCATAGGCGGGAGTGAAGGCTGGTGACTGAGTCACCACCTGCTGGGGTACCATCTGGTAGGTGAGTTGGGGCTGTGCCACCATTTGGGGCACCGCGGTCATGGGAAGTTGCTGATGTTGTCTAGCAGGGCGAGAGGGCAACCTTGGCCTCTTTATCTTCCGTTTCGGTTGGGGACCCTCACACGGGGAAGACTTCCTCTTAGCCGACATGCCCCTCTTCTGGAGAAGATTCCTATTCTCCGTGGCAGCCTTGTCGACTATCTCCTTGACCACTTCATTCGGGAAGAGATCTTTCCCCCAGATATTGGAAGATATCAACTTCCTGGGTTCGTGTCTTACCACAGCCGAGGCAAACACGAACTCCCTGCAAGCTCTTCTTGCCCTAACAAAGCTATAAAAGTCTTTAATTAGGGTTGCCAATTGTGTTTTGGCTACGACCATGAACATATCTGGGGACCTATGTTCACTGGCCATTGCCTCCAAGGTAACCTGTAGGGACAGAGAGGCAGCAAGCTTTTCCTTCGTATCCTGCTCCCTACGCAGGAGAAAATCAGACAACTTGGGGAAGTTTTCGCTAAACTGATGTCCAGCGATATTGGCCTCCAACTTCCCGACTGAGAAGGTAAGCTGAATATCCTTCCAGTCCTTGTGATCTGTAGGCAGGGCTAAGGAGTGGGGCCTACACTCCTCCAGTGTAGGGCAAGGTTTCCCAGCTTCTACTGCCTTGATCACCGCCTTGAACCCTTTTTCCGCAAAGGGGAAGGCCATTGTCGCTGGAGTAAGAAAGGAAGGGTGTTTCTTACTCAGGGCTGACACCTTAGAGTTGGTGAAGCCCCTGTCCTTCAGACTGCTGGCCAACAAAGCTTGAGCCTTTGTATGGTTAAGCACTATAACCTCCTTGGGCTCTGTCTCCTCTTTGGATACAGGTTCCGCCTTTAGACGAACAAAGCAGTCAGGATAGGACTCAAAGCTGGGCCAGAACTCAATGTCCTCGATAAGGACAGCTCCCAGCTTTTCTGAGATGAAGATCTTGCCATTCGTGATTGGCATGTACTCGGCATGCCTCCATGGGTTTACCTCAGAGCATGAGGGAAGATCCTTGACATTGAGTCTCCTATGAGACCCACGGGCTGCTGCAAGCTGATGAATCTCCTTTCTTAGCGCAGCTTCCCTTTCTTTGTTCTTCTTCTGAAAGGTCACCATCATGGACATGATGGATGACAGGGTCATATCCGACTTATCAGGTGGAGGAGCGGAGGACATAGAGGGCACTGGTTCTGGGGCTGGAACCAACGAAACAGACACTGTTTCGTCTTCATCCTCTTCCGTCTCTGGAGCCAACATTGACTCCTCTTCTTGACCTTCAGCCAGATGGTCCTTTTCGGTGTCCTCTGACACTTCTGACATCCTCTCGTCATCTAGATGGATATCCTTCATCGCATCCAAGACATCCGTGTCTACGGAGATCTGGACGCAAGGGATGTCAGGGTGAGGCTGTGGAATAACAGCATCCGCAGATGCTTTGGGGAATAGATAGGCCCTTATACGCTCATTAGGGAGGTAAGGCCCCGTGGCATTTTTCTAAAAGCCACAAACCCATCTGCTCAGCTTATTCCGAGCTGCATCCCTTGACTCTGCTGTCTTGGGGTCTTCAAAGGCCTCATTAACCAAGTCTTTGCACATGGTACATACCTGGGGGTCCCAAAATTTGAGAGGTCCCTTGGTGATGGAACAATGGGAGTGCATCCTACACTCCAGATAGCCGCAGAAGTCCCTGCTACGCACGTTGCAGAAGACGCTGCCACTCTTCAAATGGTCCTCCTGTAAAGAGAGGAAAATAAAATGAGTATAAAGTAGTTCATCTCACTAGACAAACTAATAATTATTATTAATAATATTTTCCATTTTATTTTATTGCATATAGCTTAGGATAGATAAGCTAGAAATGAATTAGGAAAGACACATACGTGTGTTTCCTGCCCAGCCAATTGCTGTGACCTCCCTCAATATTAAACCTAGGGTTATCCTCCTCAGGAGGCCCAATGGAAGAGTCTAGCCTATAAAGATAGAAGAGTGTAACTTAACACCAACTTCCAAAAGGATTAATATTGAGGGTCATTAATAACTGATCATCTATCAGTATATGGAAAGAGAATTCCTTTCCTTATTTTATAAGGTCTGAACAATAGACTGCGCCTGGACACACAGAGTATGTTGGAAAATTTAACTACTCTATACCTTTATACCATAGTTTTCTGTCTGCAGTATACTCTATACTGCAGATGTACTGGCTACTGTATAGACATGTACTGTAGTGGCCGCCGGCATGTTGCCGGTAAGACTAGCAGCTAGGGCACAGTTTAACTGACACAACATTGACTAAAATATTGGCTGGCAGCCCGCCACATTACCGGCGGCTTACCGGACGCCGGCGGGTCACCGGCTGTCGGCACACTAGCCCAGTCAGCATTCTATGTGACAGGGTGGTGGCCGGTAGACAGAACTCGGCCAGCTCTTGCCGGCTAAGTCAGTTGTGTCAGGGAATCCTTGGCTGTCGGCACACAAATCTAGCCAGCATCTTGCCGGCTAGGGTAGTGGCCGGCAGCCGCCAGTTAGAGTAGTACCTGGCGGCACTAGCCAGAAGAGAGAGAAAAAGCAAGGAGTGAAGGGTGATGTAGGGGCACTGTCTCACTTCCTTCCTCCGGAATGAGGGTTCTAATGGAAGGGGAGAATATAAGATAATCAAGCTTCCACCCATCCACCTCTGTTGCCGGTCACTGCCGGGCACAGGATGTTAATGGCAGTCCAAGGGAGGACTGAAGAACACTCTATAGTAAAGGGATCTTCTGCCGGCAACTGGTCCCGCCGACACAGCTATCCCGGAGCTCTGTGTCCAAAAGGGAAGCTGGGCAACTAGGCCATACCAGCAGAAGCCCAAGCCGGCCCTACAACCTGCCGGCAAGCGGTGAGATTGCAGGACGACGGCCAAAGGGTTGTGATGGCTAGGCCATCACTAAAGGACAGAGGGGGAGGGAAAGAGGGTCCTGTATAAGGTGTGAGAGGAAGCTCTATTTCAGTACCAGCACCATCCTAGGCGGACGGAGAATTTATTCCCCCGCCTACGGTCTGCCAATACAGAAAGGGGGCTGGCAGTCATCTAGCCGCCAACCTTAATGAGAGAGAAACAGAGTTCCAGTGCCGGCGCCATCCTAGGCAGCAGAATAAATGGATTTTGAGCGAAGCGAAAAATCTATTTTTGGGTGAGGTAGCCATGTCATCCTGATGGAAGTTCCTTTATAGTAGCTTCCTAGGTTATATTTAACTACAGTGATATATCCTAGAGAATTTTACTTAAGGTATCCAGAATTCTAACTCCTGGCGCGAATATCCCTGGCTTTCGCCTTTAGGGATATCGCATAATATCAGAGGATGTATTCTTAACACGCTATCTACACCCCTAATAGCGCTTACGCTTCGAGAGGGGAAAGTGGTAAGAATTGGAGGAGAGCTGTTATTAAGGCACGCTCTACTCCTACTGTTGAGTACCTGTATGGCGTCACATCCGGGCGCCATCTTGTTATTCCTTGTAGCATTAGCGAGGTGCTACAGATACAGTACTTTTGGGAGGGATTCATTCAGCCTTTATAAAAGGAGGGGGGGTCTATCAGGACGACATGGCTACTTCACCCAAAAATAGATTTTTTGCTTCGCTCAAAATCCATTTTTTGGGCTCAGGCCATGTCGTCCTGATGGAAGTTTACCAGAGCATTAATGTATCTGTGGATTTCCAATTAGTGCCAATAACCGCAAGATAAAGTTTCCTTGGTCATCTAGACCTAGAGACACATGGTGTTACTGTCATACACCACTTCAGTTGATCATGGACTATGTCAGTGCTTCCTGCCCCCTATAGGGAAGAGTCATGGTAGACTCTAAGAAAACTCGAGGATTGCAAGTTCATATGAACAATCTAGCCAAGAAACAGGTATCTTGGTCTCATCATATACTTTGTAAAACAGAGTTTGTATTCTGAAAGGAACAAATGTATGTATTAACTACTGACATCTCCCCCAGTCTACTTGATGTGTTGTAAGCAAGGTAGACAGGTTTTCATCTATGTGGGAAAATTGTATAAGTCAGTAATACAATCAGGTGTCTGAAATCAGTCGTAACCACGGACTGATACCTGATACAAACACATAATTATGAGGTTTGTTAGCTCTAGAACAGATATTGTATCTGTTCAGGGTATATTTTCAATATAAGAGGATAAAATGAATTGCTCTGGCACCTTTATTTATTTAGAATTTTTGGGGCGTAAAGAGACACAAAATTCAGATATGTATTTATTGATAAACAATAGATAACAAGGTTAAAGTGCATTTTATAATATAATATAAAAAAAAATTGAAATATAGTGGAAAGCATAATTAAAATGGTAATAACAGAAATACTTGTTTCACCTGAAAAGAAACGTGAAGCCAACTTAAAAGGATATATTGTAATATTTCATGTTTCCTTATTTCTGTCGTTACAGCTTATAAACACTTGCGTAGTTATACGCATGGCACATGTGTAAGTCTTTTATGCTTCTTTCACCCTTATAGTTAGAACAGTCCATAGTGTCATTACAGTGATACTTCACTAAACATGGCACTCCGTAGGGAGGGATCATGTACACCCTTCACTAAAAGTCCCGATTAGTGCACTGTTCCACACAGTATTCAAGCGGCAGGTTTTAGTACACTACCTGCCACCACAATGTGCTTGATCACTTGCACTGGCTTCGCGTAGTGTTTGAAGAAAATCCTGAATGATTTCCATCCAGTATACGAGCGAAGGCTTTCCAAATTCATATTTTGAAAGAAGTTCGGGGACGAAGCAATTTTTCTCGGATCATGACTTGCGGGTGTGCTGTCTGGATCCGCTCTGCGAATGAAATAGGTGATCTTCGCCCCTAATTGTTTCAAAGACAATATCGAACCTGAGGTTTCTCCCCTAAAAAGCTGTCCTCCCCTAAAGTCCGAAGTTCTACGAAGATAAACCTTTAGGCACTCTACTGGACATAGAGACGTATCTTCCTTCAGAGGACAGCTCATCCTTAGCGAGAAACGTTGGGTCAGGAAAGAGATTCAGTTCTCCACACTCTGTGAACTGAATGTGGCCCTCATCCTCGAAAGGGCCACTATTTCGCTAACTCTGACTCCTGAGGCTAGTGCAAATAAGAATATAACTTTTTGGGTCAAATTCTTTAAAGAGCAGTCTTCATTGTTCAGGGTTGAGGCTAAATGAAGAAACTTATCCAAGGACCAAGAAATGGGCCTCGGAGGTGCTGTGGGCCTAAGCCGAGCGCAGGCCTTAGGGATCTTACTGAAGATTTCGTTAGAGAAGTCCACCTGGAAGGCATATAGCAAGGGTCTAGTCAAGGGAGATTTACATGTAGAGATCGTGTTGGCTGCTAAACCTTGTTCATGGAGATGAATAAAGAATGAAAAACAGAAATCTGTCGAGATTTCTTTTGGTTTCTTTGCCTTGAGAAAGGCAACCCATTTCTTCCAGGAAGACTCGTATTGTCTTCTAGTAGATTTCGACTTATATTCTTCTAAAAAGTTTATACTGTCCTTCGAAATCCCGAACCTTTTCTTAACGGAGAAAATCATGAGATGAAGGTTTCGGGTTTTCTGTGATGAAGCGGAGACAGTCGACTTCTGCACTTGTTGAGTCAGAACTGGATCCGGCACCGGGACCAGCTTCAGTCGCAGTTCCGTTATCAGAGGGAACCAGATGCTGTTGGGCCACTTGTGAGCCACTATCGCTGCTGTTCCCTGAAAGGATCTCAGTTTGTTGAGGACCTTTAGTAGGAGGTTGGTTGGAGGGCACAGGTAAATCCTGGACCATCTGTTCCAATCTAGGGACATCGCGTCTACTGCTTCCGCTAGAGGATCCTCGTACGGGGCTACGTACCGGGGTAGCTTCATGTTGTCGCTCTTTGCGAAGAGGTCTATCTGCAGTCTTGGGACTTCGCGTAAGATGAAGGAGAATGATCTTGTGTCTAGGGACCATTCTGACTCTATCGCGGTGCGCTTGGATAGAGCGTCTGCCGTCACGTTGCGGAACCCTTGAAGGTGAACTGCTGATAAGTGCCATCTCTTCTTTTCTGCCAGGCGGAAGATGGCCAACATCACTTGGTTGATTTGGGGCTATCTCGAACCTTGCCGGTTTAGACATCTCATTATCACTTCGCTGTCCAGGATCAGTCGGATGTGGATCGAGCAGCGAAGCTTCAGTTTCTTCAGCGATAGAAAAACTGCCATGGCTTCCAGAATGTTGTTGTGGAAGGTCTTGAAGAGGGAGGACCAGGTTCCTTGGACTTTCTGTTGGCGAGAATGGCCTCCATATCCTTCCTTTGAGGCATCCGTGCAAATGGTGACCGATGGTGGACGTGGTTGCAAGGGTACCTTCTTCTTTAGGTGCTTGGCCTCCGACCATGGCTTGTGAAGTGATCGCAGAAGAGTTGGTATCGGTCTTGTTAGAACTCTTCGAGCGTGTGATGCGTATCTTCTCCAGACTCCTGATGCATCTTTTAATTGTGCTCTCAGCACTGGGTCTGTCACTGAGGCAAACTGGAGGGAGCCCAGTACTCTCTCTTGTTGCCGTCTTGATATCTGGTCGGATCGTAGAAGTCTCTTGACAGATCCCGCTATCTCTCTCCTTTTCTTTGATGGAAGGGAGAGGCAGTGTGACTGTGAGTTCCAATGAACGCCAAGCCATTGGAACTTTTGAGCTGGAGATAGTCGAGACTTTTCCAAGTTGATCATGAATCCTAGATGTTCCAGGAACTGGATCACTTCCTTGGAGGCTTGCATGCATTCTGCTTCGGATGCTGCCCACACCGGCCAGTCATCCAGGTAGGCTATCACCTGAACTCCCTTTAGGAGTAGTTGAAGAATGACTGCGTTTGCAAGCTTTGTGAATACCCTTGGGGCAATGTTTAGTCCGAAAGGGCAGGGCTCTGAAGACGTATTGTCTCTTTTGCAACTTGAATCCTAGGTAGGAGGAAACTTGTCGATTGATTGGGACATGCCAATATGCGTCCGCCATGTCTATGGATACTGTGTATGCCTGCTTGGGCAGTAGGGTCCTTATGTGTTGAAGAGTAAGCATCCTGAACTTGTGGTTCACTATGAACTTGTTGAGTGGTGACAAGTCCAGAATGACCCTGAATTTTTCCAAGTCCTTCTTCGGAACACAAAACAGCCTTCCCTGGAACTTGACGGACTTTGCTCTCCTTATGACTCTTTTGTCTAAAAGTTCTTGGACATATTCTACCATAATGGGGGTTGAGTGTTGGAAGAATTGAGGGAAAGTCGGTGGAGTTGTGTTCCAGCTCCAACCTAGTCCGTTTTTTATCAGGCTGTGGGCCCAGAGATCGAAGGTCCAGCGAACCCGGAAAGGGAAAAGTCTCCCTCCTACCGGAAGCATCTCACTTGGAGTGCTGGTTGGAGGACTTGCCTCCTTGGCCACGTCCACCTTTGTTGCCCCTGCCTCTTGAGGGGCGTCTAGAGGAGCCTCGAAAGGAACCTCTAGATTTCGGCCGAAAGGTCGTGGATTGCCTTTCAAAGGCTGGGGTAAAGACAGGCGACTGTGTCACTAGTTGCTGGGGTACCAATTGGGACATGGTTGGTGGTTGTGCCACCGTCTGGGACACCGTAGCCACGGGAAGTTATTGTTGTCTAGGTGGGCGAAAGGGTGCTCTTGGCCTCTTAGTCTTTCTTTTAGGTTGGGGACCCTCATCTGGCGAAGACTTTCTCTTCGTCGACAAGCCCCACATTTGGAGAAGATTTCTATACTCCGTGGCAGCTTTGTCGACGACCTCTTTGACCACTTCACTTGGAAAGAGGTCTCTACCCCAGATGTTGGAGGATATTAACTTCCTTGCTTCGTGTCTCACCGCAGCCGAGGCAAACACAAACTCTCTACAACCCTGTCTGGCTTTGATGAAGTTGTACAGGTCCTTCGTCACTGTTGCCAATTGAGCCTTGGCAAAGACCATGTACATATCTGGGGATGGGGAGACGCTTGCCATCGTCTCCAGTCCGGTTTGAAGAGACATTGAGGCGGCAAGTCTTTCTTTCGTTTCTTGCTCCCGACGCAGGTGAAATTCTGACAACTTAGGGAGGTCTTCACTGAACTGACGTCCGGCAATGACGGCCTCCAACTTCCCGACTGAGAAGGTACTAAAAACATCCTTCCAGTCAGCATAAACTGATGGTAGGGCAAGGGAGAACGGCCTACACTCTTCGAGTGTGGGGCAAGGTTTTCCCTCCTCGACTGCCTTTAAGGCCGCCTTAAACCCTTTTTCCATAAAGGGGAAGGCACGGGAAGAAGAAGCAATGAAGGATGGGTGCTTCTTACTCAGAGCTGGCACTTTGGAGCTAGTGAAGGCCCTCTCCTTCAACGTGCTGCTAAACAAGGCCTGAGCTTAGGGGAGGTCAAGGATTATGACCTCTTTCGGCTCTGTCTCCTCTTTCGAAAGAGGTTCCGTCCTCAGACGAACGTAGCAGTCTGGGTAGGCCCCTTTACTGGACCAGAATTCAATGTCTTCGACTGGGACTATGCCCAGCTTGTCGGAGAGGAAGATCTTACCTCCTGACATGGGCATGTGCTCAGCATGCCTCCATGGGTTGACGTCCGAGAAAGGGGGAAGGTCCTGAACGTTTAGCTTCTTTGGAGCTACACGAGAAGCTACGAGTTGGTGCATCTCCGACCGTAACGCAGCTTCTTTCTCGGTTGACTGCTTCTTTAAATCCTAAAACATGGAGAGGATAGAAGTCAACGTTTGACTTATGTCAGCCAATTGAGGGGCAGAGGAGGTCGAGGGGACGGGCTCTGCCACCAGAGCCAATGAAACCAAAACTATTTCTGTACCTTCGTCGTCGGTCTCAGGAACCAATACGGACTCTTGCTCCTAATCTTCGGCAAGAAGACTATATTCAGTGTTTTCTGAAACAATTGACATGTCTTCTAACTGGATGTCCTTCACGGCATCTGATACATCAGATTCTATCGGAATCTGGACGAGGGGGATCTCTGTATGAGGTTGCGGGATTACTGCATCCGAAGATGCTCTAGGGAAAAGACAGGCCCTCATCTTTTCATTAGGAAGGTATTCTTTTGAAAACCCCAGACCCATTTACGCAGCTTCTCTCTTGCTGAATCCCTTGACTCAGTAGACTCTTGGTCATCAAAAGTAACCAGATTGAAACAAACGTCACATACCTGGGGGTCACAATACTTCAGAGAACCTGATACCGCTGCGCAGCCCGCGTGCGTCCTGCACAGAACATGGCCGCAAAAGTTCTTGCAGCGGTCATTACAGAAGTGGTTCCCGCACTTGGGATGGTCCTCCTGTAAAGAAAGGAAAGGCAGATGAGAATTCGGTGAATTATCCCACAAAATTCATTATACAATGTTATGTACATATTTAGCTTAGGATAGGTAAGCTAGAAAGGAAGAAGGAAAGACACCTACGTGTTTCTTGTTCAGCCAACTGCTATGACCTCCCTCAAAATTGAATTCCGGGGTATTTCTAAAGATAGAAATTTTATTAGAAGATCTTTATCCTTCAGGATATATAGAGGTGTAACTTAACATGGTCTTCTGGAATTCAATATTGGGGATTGAATATAGTGATCACTGTAAATTAAAGAAAGAACTCACTTTCTTTATATCAAGTGGCCTCACAATAGGCTGCCCATGAAACACAGTGTAAGTTAGAAAATGTATGGGCTACCGTACAAACTATACCGTGGTTTTTTGGGCTCAGGCCATGTCGTCCTGATGGAAGGTTCCTTTAGTAGCTTCCTAAGGGTATATATGACTGCAGTGATATTCCCAGAGAATTAAACTAAAGGTTTCACAGAATTCTAACTTCTGGCGCGAGTACCCTTAAGGTTTCCCTTTAGGATATCGTCTAATAACAGGGGACGTATTCTTGACACGCCACATAGCTATCTGCACCCCACATAGCATTTACGCTTCGAGGGGGAAGTTGGTGGCAAGATATGGGAGAAGCCGTTACAAAGTTCTCCTCCTCCGTTACTGTTATTGGTTCTCGGATGACGTCATAAGCGACGCCATCTTGGCTGACGTCATCACCGCCCGCGTCCTCCATTCCTTCTGTAGTAGCGTCTATGACCAGGTGTTTTTTCCCAGTTGTTCGCTATTTACTGTCAGCATGTCGCAATCTTCAGCTTCTTCTGCCTCTGGAAAGTTGAGTACCTTATTCTAATATTGTATAAATTAGCTCTGGCCGTAAAGTAACGCTTTTTTATCCTTAAATACAGTGTTTTGTGGCGAGCTATTGCCTAACCGGAGGCGTCCCTGACGCTGTTGTTCGCTTTGCATGCTTTATTTAGTTAGCCAGAACAACTGTCCCGGTTTCTTAACAAATTATCAGTATTAGTTATTTAGTCTTCATTGCTAGGAATTAGTTATATTATGCCGATAGTATTCTTTAATTTCGGCGAGTGTAGGTAGCCGAATTTATGACGCTAGAGATGGCATGCTAGCCTAGGCGTTTTAGTTTACTTTCATGCATGATATAATAAGTGTTCCTGGTATTAATTTATTAAATGAAGATATTAGGCAATTACACATATAAGATTCAGTGATTTCACATGGGTTTTTCTCCTTCTAGAGAGTATACAACAGATTCTGAGCGAAGCGAAAAATCTATTTTTGGGTGCGATAGCCATGTTGTCCTGATGGAAGGTTCCTTCAGTAGCTTCCTTTGGATATATTTGACTACAGTAGATATTCCCAGAGAATTAAACTATAGGTTTCATAGAATTCTAACTTCTGGCGCGAGTACCCATAAGGTTTCCCTTTAGGATATCATATAATAACAGAGGACGTATGGGAGGAGCCGTTACTAAGTTCTCCTCCTTCGTTACTGTTACAGTACTCGGTGACGTCATAACCGCCGCCATGTTTGGCTGCCACCTTGGTTGACATCACCGTTGTGCGCCTTCCTCATTCCTTCCGGCTTCTAGGCCAGCCTCCATGATACAATAGGATTGGGAGGGGCCTATCAAGGCCTGAATAGAGAACAAGGGCGGGTCCATCAGGACGACATGGCTATCTCACCCAAAAATAGATTTTTCGCTTCGCTCAAAATCCGTTTTTTAGGCTCAGGCCATATCGTCCTGATGGAAATGCACCAGAGAATTAATGTATCGTGGATTTTTTCCCTTTTTATAGTGCCTTCGACTTCTAAACAATATTCCTTTGGTCTGATGACCACAGAGACCTGTGACATTTCCGTTATATGTCACTTCAGAGAACATGTACTATGTTCCCGCTTCCTGCCCCCCCCCCCCCCCCGGGCAGGGGAGAGTCCTATTGGACGTAAGGAAAATCTTGAAGTTACTTGATAAAGGAACTCACCTAGCATCAGAGATACCTACCGGTTCCAAGGCCAGAGAGAAGAAAGTAAGTACAACGTGTTGGAACAAATTACCTTTCCAAAATGAGGGCGAAATAAGAGGCAAGAGTAAAGCAAATTCTATTTTTATTTAGTCAAAATAAGAATTAGCATACAACAGGTAATAAATATAAATTGTAATGGAATGCAATCAGTAACATAGGCTTAAGACATTAGTAGAAAAAGGGGTGTGGAATCTGAAAAGTAAAAACCTGCCATTACACACATTAGTTCCGTTGGAACTATAAAGACTTTCTAGAATGTCTTATATACACTTCATGTTAGGAACATGTGGCACACGTATTTTAGTCTATGTGACTTCACCTTTGTATAAGAACAGTCCGTAGTGTCACAAGGTGGCACTGATTTCACTATGTTGCGCAGTAGGGTCAACACAGACACCCTTAGAGTTAGAGTCCCGAATAACTCACTGTTCTACGTAGCACTAAGCCGCAGGTTTTAACACACTACCTGCAGTACCACAAATCTCTTCAGTTCATGCACCTGCTTCGCATAGTGTTTGAAAAACACTCTTGAAGATTTCCAGCCTGTGAAAGAGCGAAGACTTTTGAAGTCCATTGACTGGAAGAAGTTCAGAGAAGAGGCGACTTTTCTGGGATCGTGACCTGCGGGTGTACTGTCAGGATCCGCTCTGCGAATAAAGTAGGTGATCTTCGACCTTAGTTGTTTGAGTGACAAGTTGGACCTCGATGTTTCCCCTTTAAAGAGCTGTCCTCCGCCAAAGTCTGAAGTTCTTCGAAGATAGACCTTTAGACTCTCTACTGGACACAGAGAGACATCTTCCTTCAGAGAGCAGATTCTCCAGGGGCCCCACCTTTTAGTGGGTAGCTCGTTCTTGGCGAGAAACATTGGGTCAGGGAAGAGGGTAAGCTCGCCTGTTTCTGCGAACTGGATCTGGCCCTCTTCTCTTGATAATGCCACAATTTCACTGACTCGGGCTCCCGAGGCGAGAGCAAATAGGAAAATCCCTTTTTGAGTCAAATCTTTCAGAGGGCAAGACTCATTGTCCAAACTTGAGGCAAAGTGGAGCACCTTGTCAAGAGACCAGGAAATGGGTCTCGGTGGGGGTGCGAGTCTGAATCTAGCATATGCCTTTGGCAGCTTGTTAAAGATGTCATTGGACAGGTCTATCTGGAAGGCATAGAGTAATAGTCTTGTCAAGGCTGATTTGCAGGTGGAAATCGTGTTGGCTGCCAAGACTTGTCCATGAACGTGAATGAAGAAGGACAAACAAAAATCCATTGAAATTTCCGTAGGATTTTTAGCCTTTACAAAGGACACCCACTTCTTCCAGGATGATTCATATTGCCTTCTGGTAGATTTTGATTTGTATTCCTCTAAGAAGTCTAAGCATTTCATAGGGATCCCAAACCTCTTCTTGACGGCTAGGGAGATAAAATCATGAGATGAATGAAGCGAAGACAGTCGACTTCTGAGTTTGCTGGTTTAGAACTGGGTCCGGCAGGGGAATTAGCTTGGGTTGTAACTCCAGGATTAATGGGAACCAGTTGCTCCGGGGCCACTTAGGTGCCACTAGGGCCGCTGTTCCTTGGAAGGATTTCAGCTTGGTGAGGACTTTCAGCAGAAGGTTGGGTGGAGGGGACAGGTAAATCTTGGTCCATCTGTTCCAATCCAGTGACATGGCGTCCACCGCTTCCGCTCGGGGGTCCTCGTATGGGGCCACGTAGCGAGGAAGTTGTTTGTTGTCGCTCGTTGCGAAGAGGTCGATCTGCAGTTCTGGGACTTGTCGGGAGACGAAGGAGAATGAGTCTGCGTCTAGGGACCATTCTGACTCTATCAGGGCTGTCCTGGATAGAGCATCCGCCATCCCGTTGTGAAATCCTTGTAGGTGAACTGCTGAGAAGTGCCATCTTTTCTTGTCCGCCAGGCAGAAGATGGGTAGCAACACTTGGTTGAGTTGGGGCGATCTTGAGCCTTGACGGTTGAGAAATCTGACCACGACGTCGCTGTCCAGAGTCAGATGGATGTGGACTGAGGGACGTGGAGACAGCCTCTTCACAGTGAGAAGGACCGCCATGGCCTCCAAGATGTTGATGTGAAACGTCTTGAATAGGGGAGACCATGTTCCTTGAACTTGTCGTTACTGGGAGTGACCCCCCCCCCCCCATCCTTCTAACGATGCATCCGTATGGATAACGACCGATGGACGCAGTGGTTGAAGAGGTACCGATCTTTTCAGGTTCCTTGCCTCCGACCATGGCTTTAGGAGTGATCGAAGCCTGGTCGGCAGAGGTCTCTCGAGATCTCTTCGAGCGATTGATGCATATCTTCTCCAGACTCCCGATGCATCCTATAGCTGTGCTTGCAGCACTGGGTCTGTCACTGAAGCGAACTGAAGGGAACCAAGCACCCGTTCCTGTTGTCGTCTTGAAATCCATTTGGATTTTAGGAGTCTTTTGACAGATCCTACTATTTCCTTTCTTTTCTTCAGAGGAATGGAAAGACGGTGTGATTGAAGGTCCCAATGGATTTCTAGCCACTGAAACTTCTGAGCTGGAGAAAGTCGAGACTTTTTGGTCTTGATCTTGAAGCCCAAATGTTCCAAGAATTGGATCACCTTTGTGGAAGCTTGCAAGCATTCTTCTATGGATGCTGCCCACACCAGCCAATCGTCCAGGTAAGCCATCACCTGGATGCCTTGTAAGCGTAGCTGATGGACGATCGTCTCTGCGAGCTTCGTGAATATCCTTGGGGCTATGTTTAGCACGAAGGGCATGGCTCTGAAGGCGTACTGTCTTCTTTGAAGCCTGAATCCTAGGTAGGAGGAGGTTTGGCAATTCATTGGAATGTGCCAGTAGGCGTCCGCCATGTCTATCGAGACTGTGTAAGCCTTTAGAGGCAGTAGGGCTCTTATGTGCTGAAGAGTCAGCATTTTGAATTTGTTGTTCACTATGAACTTCTTGAGAGGGGACAAGTCCAGAATGACTCTGAGTTTGTCGGATTCCTTCTTGGGAACACAGAATAGTCTTCCTTGGAACCTGGTGGACTTTACCCTCTTGATCACCTTCTTGTTCAAGAGTTCTTGGACGTATTCTTCCAGGACGGGGGTGTTGGAAGAATTGGTGGAAAGCTGGTGGTGGTGTCACCCAGCTCCACCCTTGTCCGTTCTTGATGATGCTGTGAGCCCAAGGAACGAAGGTCCAATGATCCTGGAAGAGGCGGAGTCTTCCTCCCACCGGAAGCATCTCATTGCTTCTGGTTTCCCAAGGGTTTACCACCTCGGTCGCTTGCTCCACGTCCTCCTCTCCCTCAGGAGAGATGTCGAGAGGAGTCTCTGCCGGTGCCTCTACTTTTATGACGAAAGGTAGTTTACTGCCTTTCGTAGGCTGGCGTGAAAGCTGGTGACTGGGCCACCACCTGCTGGGGTACCAACTGAAAGGTTTGTTGGGGCTGAGCCACCAACTGGGGAGCGGCGGGTGCCGGAAACTGGCACTTAGCCTGATGCTGCTGAGGTCTGGGCTCGTTGGTCTTCTTTTTAGGGTTGGGGGCCCTCATCCTGAGAAGATTTCCTCTTCTTCGACATGCCCCACTTATGGAGAAGGTTCCGGTTCTCCGTGGCGGCTCTGTCGACGATCTCTTTCACGAGGTTGTTGGGGAAGAGATCATTCCCCCAGATGTTGGAGCAAATCAGTTTCCGGGATTCGTGTTTGACAGTGGCATCCACAAACACAAACTCTCTGCATTCTCTGCGGGCTCTGATGAAGCTATAAAAGTCCTTCGTCAGGGTGGCAAGGTGGGTCTTAGCCAAGACCATGTAGAAGCCTGGGGTCCATGTGTCCCCAGCCATCGTCTCCATCTGGACCTGAAGGGAGAGGGAGGCAGCCAGCCTCTCTTTCGTGTCCAGCTCCCGACGCAGAAGGTATTCGGAGAGCTTGGGGAGGTTCTCGTTGAACTGCCGTCCAGCGATGTCAGCCTCCAACTTCCCCACAGAGAAAGTTAACTGGATGTCTTTCCAGTTCTTGTCGTCGGGAGGGAGGGCGAGGGAGAGGGGCCTACATTCCTCCAATGTAGGGCAGGGTTTCCCTTCCTCCACCACCTTCAACACTGCCAACAGGGATTTCTCTGCGAAGGGGAAGACCATGGTGGAAGGAGCAAGAAAAGCAATGTGTTTCTTGCTTAGGGCCGGCACCTTGGAGTTGGTGTAACCCATACTCTTCAGGCAGCCGGCCTGAAGAGATTGAGCCTTTGCATGGTTGAAGACGATGACCTATTTAGGCTCGGTTTCCTCCTTGGAAACTGGCTCGGACTTGAGATGGATATAACAGTCCGGATAAGCTTCAAAGCTAGGCGAAAACTCCACCTCTTCAAGGGGAATGGCGCCTAACTTGTCGTTGACAAAGATACGTCCGCTCGAGATTGGCATGTGTTCTGCATGCCTCCATGGGTTCGTCACTGAGCATGGGGAAAGATCCTTCACGGTGATCTTCCTCGGGGTCTGTTTCGACAGGCATAGGATTTCCCTCTTGAAATCCTCCTCCCTCTGGCAAATCCTCTCGTCCAGGATCGCCACCAAGGCTTGGAGGTTATCCACAGGGGTGTCCACTCTTGCAGGTGTAGGAGTGGAAGAGGTAGAGGGGCCGGGTTTCGAAACCGGCAATGGAAGTGATAGAGGGGGCAGGGGCGCCTTCACCCTCGGAGTCAGGAGCCTCCCTAGGCTCCTCCTCTTCTCGACCCTCGGCCATCAGGGTCCTTTCAGTGGTGTCCGACACTTCCGACATCCGTTCCACCTCGTCAAGATGGAAGTCTTGAAGTGCGTCCGATACGTCCGGTTCGACCGTCAGTTGGACGCAGGGGATCTCCGGTTTGGGGATGACAGCATCCGCAGATGCTTTGGAGAAGACCAAAGCTCTCATCTTCTCACTAGGGAGATAGGGCTCCGTGGTGTTCTTCTGGAAACCAGGCACCCATTTGCGTAGTTTCTCACGAACGATGTCACTAGCCTCCGCAGACGGGGGGGCCTCAAACGCCTCGTTGAGCAGGTCCTTGCAGACGGTGCAGACCTGCGTGTCCCAATAGCGGAGAGTTCCTTGGGAAACGGAACAGCTGGCATGGGTTCGGCACGCCGGGTGGCCATAGAAATCCGGACGCTGAACGCTGTAGAAGGCGCTCTCACACCGGATGTATTCCTCCTGTAAAGAAGAAAGGGGTAAATGAGTCCACAGAAGTGAATATCATTGACATAAAGTAATCTTAGATTAGTCTTAAAGTAATTTCAATTACAATATAAGATTCCTTTCCAAGTGTAAGCTTAGGATAGGTAAGCTGGAAATGAAGCAGAAAACGGATTTTGAGCGAAGCGAAAAATCTATTTTACACGCCACATGGCTATCTGCACCCCACCTAGCGTTTACGCTTCGAGGGGGAAAGGTGGCGAGGTAACTGAGGAGCCGTTCCAAAGTTACCCTTCCTACGTTACTGTTACGGTACTCGCAACGTAAACAAACCGTCCGCCATACTGTGTGACGTCACGTCCGTCCTCATTCCGAAGTCCAGCTTCCAACCAGCCTCCGCGATACAGTATAGCAGGGAGGGGCCTGGCAGGCTGAACTGGAACAGTTGGGTGGGTCCATCTGGACGACATGGCCATCTCACCCAAAAATAGATTTTTCGCTTCGCTCAATCCGGTTTTTGGGCTCAAGCCATGTCGTCCTGATGGAAGTGTACTAGAAAATTAATGTATCGTGGATTTTTTCCAATTTCAAGTGCCTTCTACTCCAACTAACATTCCTGCGGTCTGGTGACCGAAGAGACCGTGGCATCTCCATTAAATGTCACTACCAGTGGCATTACAATGACCTGGCTTCCCGGCCCCCTGGCACGGAAGTCCTAATTGGACAAGAGGAACATCTCAAAGTAACCTGATGAAGATAAGACTCACCTGGATGAAGAGATCGTGCCGGTCTCGAAGACAGATCAGAAGGGTAAATATTTGTGTAGGAACAAATTTTATACCATTAGGTGAGTGTATATTAGGTAGTAGGTATATTAACTATAATAAACCCTGGAAATAGGATCAATAAAACAATAACAGCAATTTATTTTCATATGAAAGATTGGAGCGAAATCAGACGCATATGGTGAACAAAATAAATATTTTATTAGAAAATTGCATGGAAATATGGAAAATTATGTACAATAATAATATTGGATAATAGTCATAGATTTTCAGTAAGATGGTGATGTAGAATCTGAAAGGGAAATATTTTGCCTTTAAGCACAAGTTCCCTGAGGAACGCCAGTCTTTTAAAATCATTATACACTTCATGTCCAAGAACATATGGCACACGTGTAAGAATCTATGTAACTTCACCTTGATGGAGAACAGTCTATTAGTGACACTAAGTGTCCCTTGAAATCACTATGTATCGCACTAGGGTCAACACAGGCACCCGTTTGAGTTAAAGTCCCGAAAAAACTCACTGTTCTACGCAGCACTAAACAGCCGGTTTCATCACGCTACCTGCTGCCACCATGAATCTCTTAACTTCGTGCACCTGCTTCGAATAGTGTTTGAAGAAAACTCTAGGTGACCTCCAGCCTGTGAAGGATCGGAGGCTTTCAAAATCCATTCCTTGGAAAAAGTTCAGGGAAGGGGCGACTTTCCTACGATCATGACCTGCGGGTGTACTGTCAGGATCTGCTCTGCGAATAAAGTAGGGGATTTTCGCTCTTCGTTGTTTTAGTGACAGGTCACTACCCGAAGTTTCTCCTTTAAAAAGTTGTCCTCCACCAAAGTCTGAAGTTCTTTGAAGATAGACGTTAAGACTCTCCACTGGGTATAGAGAGACATCTTCCTTTAGGGGGCAGATTCTTCAAGGGCCCCATCTTTTGGTGGGAAGTTCATTTTTAGCGAGAAACGTGGGGTCAGGGAAGAGGGTAAGTTCCCCTGTGTCGGCGAACTGAATCTGGCCCTCTTCTCTTGATAATGCCACTATTTCACTGACTCGGGCTCCCGAGGCGAGAGCAAAAAGGAAGATCACTTTTTGAGTCAAGTCTTTCAGAGGGCAAGATTCATTGTCCAAGCTAGAGGCAAAATGGTGCACCTTATCCAGGGACCAGGTGATGGGTCTTGGTGGAGGTGCTGGACGGAGTCTAGAACACGCCTTCAGGAGTTTATTGAAAATTTTGCTGGATAAATCTATTTGGAAGGCGTACAGAAGTGGTCTAGTCAAGGCCGATTTCCAGGTGGAAATCGTATTGGCTGCTAAGCCTTGTTCATGAAGGTGAATAAAGAAGGACATGCAAAAATCTATGGAGATTTCCGTAGGGTTTTTTTGCCTTGACGAAGGATACCCACTTCTTACAGGAGGATTCATATTGCCTTCTGGTAGACTTTGTTTTGTATTCCTCTAGGAAGTCCAAACTTTTCTTCGAGATCCCAAACCTTTTCTTCACGGCTATGGAGAGAAAATAATGAGATGAAGGTACTTGACTTTCTTTGATGAAGCGAAGACAGTCGACTTCTGCACCTGTTAAGAGAGAACTGGGCCCGGCAGGGGGATCAGCCTGGGCTGTAGTTCCAGGACTAGGGGGAACCAGTTGCTCCGGGGCCACTTGGGAGCCACTAGGGCTGCTGTCCCTTTGAAGGTTCTCAGTTTAGAGAGGACTTTCAGCAGAAGGTTGGGTGGAGGGAACAGATAAATCTTGAACCATCTGTTCCAGTCCAGGGACATAGCGTCCACTGCTTCCGCTTTGGGATCCTCATAAGGGGCCACATATCGAGGAAGTTGCTTGTTGTCGCTCGTCGCGAAGAGGTCGATCTGTAGTTCCGGGACTTGACAAGAGATAAAGGAGAATGATCTTGCGTCTAGGGACCATTCCGACTCTATGGGGCTTGTCCTTGATAAAGCGTCCGCCGTCACGTTGCAGAATCCTTGTAGGTGAACTCAGACAGGTGCCACTTTTTCCTGTTCGCTAGGCGGAAGATGGGTAATAGCACCTGATTTATGTGGGGCGATCTCAAGCCCTGACGATTGAGACATCTGACTACTACCGAGCTGTCCAGAGTTAGACAGATATGCATTGAGGGACGCGGGGATAATTTCTTCAGGGTGAGAAGAACCGCCATGGCCTCTAAGATGTTGATGTGAAACGTCTTGAATAGGGGAGACCATGTTCCTTGATCTTGCCGTTGTTGGGAGTGACCCCCCCCCCCCAACCCTCCAGAGAAGCGTCCGTATGGATGTTGAGCGATGGAGGCGGAGGTTGGAGAGGGATGGATCTTTTCAAGGTCCTTGCTTCTGACCACGGGCTTAGAAGGGAGCGAAGCCTGTTCGGTAGGGGTCTCTTGAGATCTCTTCGAGCGACGGATGCGTTTCGTCTCCAGAAACCTGAGGCATCCTTTAGCTGTGCTCGTAGCACTGGGTTTGTCACTGAGGCGAACTGTAGGGAGCCGAGAACTTGCTCCTGTTGTCGTCTTGAAATCCGTTTGGATTTGAGAAGTCTTCTGACAGACCCTGCTATTTCTTTCCTTTTCTTCAGTGGGATGGAAAGGTGGTTTGACTGAAGATCCCAATGGATTCCTAACCATTGGAACTTCTGAGCTGGAGCGAGGCGAGACTTCTTGGTATTCATTTTGAAACCCAGATGTTCCAGGAACTGGGTCACTTTGCTGCAAGCTCTCAAAAATTCTTCTGGCAATGTCTGCTAGCTTGGTTAAGATTCTCGGAGCCACGTTGAGCCCGAAGGTTATGGCTCTGAAGGCGTAGCTTCTTCGTTGGAGCCGGAATCCTAGGTAGGAGGAAGCATGGTGGTTCATTGGGATGTGCCAGTAGGCATCCGCCAGGTTTATTGAGACCGTGTAGGCCTTTTGAGGCAGTAGGGCTCTTATTTGTTGAAGAGTCAGCATCTTGAATTTGTTGTTCGCAATGAACTTGTTGAGGGGGGACAAGTCCAGAATGACTCTGAGTTTGTCTGAGTCTTTCTTGGGAACACAAAGCAGTCTTCCCTGGAACGTGGTGGACTTTACCCTCTTGATCACCTTCTTGTTCAAGAGTTCTAGGACATATTCTTCCAAGAGGGGGGTTGACGGCTGGAAGAATAGGTGGAAGGTTGGAAGTGGTTGTGTCCAGCTCCAACCCAGTCCCTTCTTGATGATGCTGTATGCCCAAAGATCGAAGGTCCAGCGATCCTGAAAGTGGCGAAGTCTTCCTCCCACCGGAAGCATTTCATTGCTTCTGGTTTACCGAGGGTTTGCCACCTCGGCCGCTAGCTCCCGTTCCTCCTCTGCCCCTGGAGGGACGGCGAGAGGAGTCTCTGCCGGAGCCTCGACCTCTGGGACGAAAGGTAGTGGACTGTCGTTCGTAGGCAGGGGTGAAGACCGGTGATTGCGACACCACCGATTGGTGGACCAACTGAAAGGTCTGTTGCGGCTGCGCGACCACTTGGGGAGTAGCGGGAGCCGGAAACTGGCGTTTTTGTTGACGCTGCTGGGGTCTAGGTTTGGAGGATTTCCTCTTAGGCTGAGGGCCTTCTTCCTGAGAGGATTTCCTCTTGCGGGACATGCCCCACTTATTGAGAAGGTTCCGGTTCTCAGAAGCGGCTTTGTCCACGATCTCTTTCACCAGAGCAGATGGGAAGAGATGCTTACCACAGATGTTGGAGGATATTAGCTTCTGGGGTTCGTGTTTTACTGCCGCGTTGGCAAACACGAATTCTCTGCAGGCTCTCCGGGCCCTGATGAAGCTGTACAAGTCCTTCATCACAGTCACTAGGTGGGTCTTCGCGAGAACCATATACAGATCTGGGACTCTAACTTCCCGGCCATGACCTCAAGCTGAATTTGACGAGACAGGGAGGCAGCTAGTCTCTCCTTGGTCTCCTGCTCCCGACGGAGAAGGTGGTCGTTCAGCTTCGGAAGATCTTCATTGAACTGACGTCCAGCCACGTCAGGGTCCAGTTTCCCGACCGTGAAAGTAAACTGGATGTCTTTCCAGAATCTGTCGTCGGGGGGAAGGGCGAGGGAGAGAGGCCTACACTCTTCCAGGGTAGGGCAGGGCTTTCCTTCCTCCACCGCCTTCATGACCGCATGAAAGGCCTTTTCTACGAAGGGAAAGGTCGCAGAAGAGGGAGCAAGAAAGGACGAGTGCTTCTTACTCAATGCCGGCATTTTAGAGTTGGTAAAACCACGACTTTTAAGGCACTCTGCCAGCATGGCTTGGGCTTTTGAGTGATCAAACACGATCACCTCTTTGGGTTCAGTCTCCTTGAAGGCCGGTTCGGACCTGAGTCGGACATAACAGTCCGGGTAAGCCTCAAAGTTAGGGAAGAATTCCACTTCTTCCAAAAGGATGGACCCTAGCTTGTCGTTGATAAAGATTTTTCCCGTCGTAATTGGCATATGCTCAGCGTACCTCCAGGGGTTAGACTTCGAGCAGGAGGGAAGTTCCTTAACCGAGATCTTCTTCGGTTGCTTCCATCCCATCAAACGACTTGTGAGCTCCGCTGAATGCTTATTGAGCTTCTCGTCCATCAGTGCCACCAATACCCGGATGGCATCTTCGGTGGCGGGTAACAGGGGCTGCGAGGCGGCGGAGGTGGAGGGGACTGGCTCCTCGACCACTACAGGGGCTGCCGGAGGTGGTGGGGCGACCCCGCCCTCCGAATCAAGGTACTCCACCTGATCCTCTTCTTCCTCCAGATCCTCACCCATGAGGGTCCTCTCGGTGTTGTCGGACACGTCCGACATCTTCTCCACCTCGTCCAGACTACACTTGCTAAGCGTGGTCTCGATGTCGGGCTCAACAGTCAGTTGAACCAAGGGGATCTGATCCTGGAGAACCACAGAATCTGCTGACGCTTTTGGGAAAAGCATGGCCCTCATCTTTTCATTGGGGAGATACGGCCCGGTGGCGTTCTTCTGGAAACCGCGCACCCACTTGCACAGTTTCTCTCGAGCATTGTCCCTGGCCTCCGCGGACGGAGGGTTGTCGAACGCCTCATCAAGGAGGCCTTTGCAGGTTGAGCAGGACTGTGGATCCCAATATCTAAGGTTGCCCTTTTTCGCTGCACAGGGGGGCGTGGGTCCGGCACGCCTTATGCCCGTAGAAGTCCGGGCGGCGAACTCAGCAGAAGGAACTCTCACACTTCAGGTTCTCCAACTGTAAAAAAAAGAGAACATGAGTACATGGAAAACAGAGTTATGGCTTACATTACTCTTAAAATTAAAATTCACTAATCTGTAGCAATGTGTTTTATGTGAGCTCAGGATAGGTGAGCTAGAAGGGAAGTAGGAAGACACATACTTGTGAGTCCCGTCTAGCCAGTTACCGTGACCTTTTCTGCCGACAATTCCTTAGGACCTGAGGTTCTAGGGGAGGGAATGGTATCCCTATGGGGAGCCAAACTTAGGCTTCCTTATAAAGGAATTGTCTACAGAGTGGAGAGGGTCTGAAATCGTTCAGAACCTAGAAAAAATAGGGGGAAAATAGGGTAAAACCCCCTTATATTTGGGTAGGTCCTGGCAAGAGACTGCACTGAGAAGCACAGAGTATGCTGGAAACATTGTACTGTACAACCGTACACCCCAGCCAGTCTTTAAGGTATGAAATACCAAAGAAGATCAGTCTGGCTATACGGTTGTATAGGTCCACTGCCGGCACAGGGCCGGCAGCCGGGGGGAGGGGTGCTTGTCCATGGAAGCCGCAGGAGCATCGCCGGCAAGCCGGAGGCTGGTCCGGCGGGGTGAATCCATCTAAGGCTACACACTGAGCAGCAGAGAGGTAGGAGACACATATAAGGGCGACCGCCGGCACGGCGGCAGGTCGCCGGCAGGGCGGTGGCCTCCGGCAGCCGACAGGTTGTCGGCGTTGGTGAACCTTGCTGGGTACATAAGATGGAAGGTTGTGTGAGATGGAAGGTTGTGTGAGATGTCGGCGGCAGCGGCGGCAAGGGGTGGCGGCCCCCGGCAGCCGGCAGGTTGTCGCCTTAGGTAATCCTCAGATAGGAACATCCCATGAAGTAGGAAGGTCACCTGGGGTGCCGGCAGCTAGCGCCAGCAGGCGGAGGCGGCAGTGGACCGGCACCATGATAGAAGAGAGAAAGATAAGGAGGGAGTGGGGAAGGGTAATGTCCGATACCCGACCGGCTTCCCTCCGGAAGGAGTGCTCTCATGATAGGAGGGGATATGCCTATCACCCGGCGGCAGGGAGCCGGCAGACGGCTGGATGCCTATGGTAATCCAAGGGAGGATCAAAGGACACTCAAAAAGGGGGGAGAGGGTAATCTTCCGCCAGCAGGCCGGCTACCAACACTACCCTATAGTTCGACTATGAGGGGGAAGTGTAGCAGAGCGGCCAGCCAAGCAGGAGAGCACAGCTTACCCTACAACTCTACCCAAGGGAGGAATTGTAGGACAGCGGACAGGGGTGTGAAGGCAAGCCGACACAAAGGGATAGAGTGGGGGTAGGGGTCTGAGGGAGCAGAAGGGGTTGCAACCCTAAAGCTCCCAAGAAGTGGGGGAATCTGTTAGATGCTATACTACCCAGGTAGGAGAGAACGTTCTCCAACCCTAGGGTAGGCTAGCTCAGAGTAGGAACAGCACTGGTGTACTGTCCTAAACTATAATAAAACAGAATCCCCCAAAGCCTAACCTAAACCAGGAGAGCTTCTCCTAGATTAGGGAGGGCTGGGAAGACATATCGCTAGGCCACAGGAGGAAGGGACGTGTCCCAACCAAGAGCAGTCTAGGGGGAAGGGCAGGGCCCTTCCACCTTCAGTCTCAGTCGATACCTAAAGGGAAATGCGTTCCCTAAGGGTGGACTGGGATGAACAATAGGTACTCTGGGGTTCTGTCCAAGGTCCCCCCATATACTATGGTAGGGAAGAGGGAAGAACGATCTAGCCTAACCTACCCGAAAATTATTCCGGGTAAGGGGCTAAGATATAGCAAGGCTACCCAGAGGGAGGTTACCCGAAGGTAACAGGGGAGATAAGGAAGCATACAAGGGTCCCAACCTTGGGTTAGGGGATGTGACATGGATGGACCAGGCACGGTCCCTGTATGGTCCCTAGAAGGCGAAAGATATGTGCAACACTGAATCTTGTATATGTTTAAAAATGCCTATATCTTCATTAACATTATCACTAGGAACACTTATTATATCATGCAGAAGTAAACATGAACACTAGGCTGCGGCCTAGGCTAGGCTAAAAGTCTAGTATGGGGTCGGCTAACTAACAGCGCCGAAGAATACCATCGGCATAATATAACTAATTCCTAGCAATGAAGACTAAATAACTAATGATATTTAATTAGTTATAAGGCCGGGAAGGCTGTTCTGGCTAGCTAAATAAAGCATGCGAGGCGAACATCGGCGTCATAAAATGGCGCCTCCGGGCAAGGCACAGCTCCGCCACAAAACACAAGATTTTAGCGTAAAAAATCGTTACTTTATGGCCAGAGCTTATTTAAACAATACAAGGACCTGGTACTCAACTTTCCAGAAGAAGGCGAGGCAGAAAGTTGAGACATGGCGAAGGATGCACAAGATAAACGATGATCACTGGGAACAAACAAACGATGTTGGAAGCTACCAGACAAGGAATGAGGATGGACGAGACGTCACACAGTATGGCGGACAGTTTACGTTGTGAGTACCGTAACAGTAACGAAAGAAGGGTAACTTTGGAACGGCTCCTCAGTTGCAGTACCTCGCCACCTTTCCCCCTCAAAGCGTAAACGCTAGGTGGGGTGCAGATAGCCATGTGGCGTGTTAATGCATGCGTCCCCTGTTGATATACGATATCCTAGAGGGAAACCTTTAGGGTACTCGCACCAGAAGTTAGAATTCTGTGAAATTTTTAGTTTAATTCTCTGGGAATATTTATGGTAGTAATATATACCCAAAGGAAGCTACTGAAGGAACCTTCCATCAGGACAACATGGCTTGAGCCCCAAAAAGACACATAATTGTGCATCCCGCCCAGCCAATTGCCCTGACCTCACACCATAACTAATTCTAGGGCCTTCTTGAGAATGCCCTAAGGAGGGGGAAGGGATATCCGAAATGGATAATTAGCACAGCTTATACTTCCTTCGGAGTATTAGCAATGGTGAGAAGGAGAGAGCTGAATACGTTCAGCTTAAGGGAAAAGGAGAGTAGATTATCCCCATTTCAGGTAGGTCCCAGCAAGGGACTGCACAGGGATGCACAGAGTATGCTAGAAATATTTACTGCATAACTATACACCATAGTTTTCTGAATAGGGTATGTACTATAGCATAGATGTACTGGCTATCATATATAGCTATACAATACACACTGCCGGCGCATTGCTGGCAGGGTAGAAGTGACAGTTCACTGATGTAATATGATTAGGTGGCTCCGGCAGCACACCGGCATGTCGTAAGCACGCCGGGCACCGGCGAATCTCCAGTTGAGGGGGAACCCCTCCCAGCCATCAGTCTATGTGGCGGAGAAAGGGCGAAACCTCAGAATGATGGCAGATCGCCGGCATGTTGGCGGCCCCCAGCAGTCGGCAGGCAACTGGCTTTAGGTACTCCGACCCTGACTTCAATCTATGAGACAGAGAGGATACCAGGTCTAAACTGACGGCTGTTGCCAGCAAAGTAGTGTGACAGTTGACCGGCACTGATTGAGATAGACAGAAAGTATGGAGGAAGGAGGAGGGAAGGGCGGTAGCTCACTACCCTAACCTCGTCTTCTTCCGGAAGGAGGGTTCAAATGGAAGGGAGAGAATAGCAAGCTTCCATCCAGCTGCAACAGAGCCGGCAGTCGGCTAGAGTTGCAGGTGGCGGCCCAAGGGAGGACCGAAGAACACTCTAAGATAGTGAGGTCTTCCGCCGGCAGACCGACCTGTCGTATGCTATCCCTTAGTCCAACTATATGTGGGAAGCCTAGCAGTTCGGACTAACCAACAAAAGGACTGGGCCGACCCTACAACCCGCCGGCACTCGGTCGAATTGTAAGACGGTGGACAGGGGTGTGATGGCTAGGCCATCACCAAAGGACAGAGGGGAAGGGGAGAGGGTCCTGAGAAGGAGTGTAGGGGAAGGCGTGAGCCCTCACCAACACTCCAGGGGGGTGGTTCTGTTTCAGTATCGGCACTAACCTAGGTGTAGGAAGATTTCGTTCTCCAGCCTAGGGTAGGTTAGTACAGTGAAGCGGCACAGACGTGCAGTCCTAAACTATAAAGAAACAGAATCCCTGGGCCTGCTTAACCTAGGCTAGGGGAACATATCCCATAGTCCAGGGAAGGCAAGTGTAGGACAAGTCGCTAGGCCACAGGGAGGAAGGGTCGTAACCCTAACAGGTGTGATCTAGGGGGAAGGGCAGAGCCGCCCCTTTTGCCAACCAGTGGAACCAAAAGGAGAGTTCATTCGCCTAATGGGGTAGCTAGGGGCAAACAATTGGTACTCTGAGGTTCTGTCCCAAACTTAAAGCTCATGAACTATGGCTATGAGTGGGGAAAAAGAATCCTAGCCTAACCTCACTTGAATACGATTCAAGGTAAGGAGGGCTAGGAGGTAGCCTAAGCTACCTCAGAGGGAGGAGAGATTACCTTGGTACGAAGGTAACCAGGGAGGTGAGAAAGTATACAAAAGCCAGCAGGCGGAGGCGGCAGTGGACCGGCACCATGATAGAAGAGAGAAAGATAAGGAGGGAGTGGGGAAGGGTAATGTCCGATACCCGACCGGCTTCCCTCCGGAAGGAGTGCTCTCATGATAGGAGGGGATATGCCTATCACCCGGCGGCAGGGAGCCGGCAGACGGCTGGATGCCTATGGTAATCCAAGGGAGGATCAAAGGACACTCAAAAAGGGGGGAGAGGGTAATCTTCCGCCAGCAGGCCGGCTACCAACACTACCCTATAGTTCGACTATGAGGGGGAAGTGTAGCAGAGCGGCCAGCCAAGCAGGAGAGCACAGCTTACCCTACAACTCTACCCAAGGGAGGAATTGTAGGACAGCGGACAGGGGTGTGAAGGCAAGCCGACACAAAGGGATAGAGTGGGGGTAGGGGTCTGAGGGAGCAGAAGGGGTTGCAACCCTAAAGCTCCCAAGAAGTGGGGGAATCTGTTAGATGCTATACTACCCAGGTAGGAGAGAATGTTCTCCAACCCTAGGGTAGGCTAGCTCAGAGTAGGAACAGCACTGGTGTACTGTCCTAAACTATAATAAAACAGAATCCCCCAAAGCCTAACCTAAACCAGGAGAGCTTCTCCTAGATTAGGGAGGGCTGGGAAGACATATCGCTAGGCCACAGGAGGAAGGGACGTGTCCCAACCAACAGCAGTCTAGGGGGAAGGGCAGGGCCCTTCCACCTTCAGTCTCAGTCGATACCTAAAGGGAAATGCGTTCCCTAAGGGTGGACTGGGATGAACAATAGGTACTCTGGGGTTCTGTCCGAGGTCCCCCCATATACTATGGTAGGGAAGAGGGAAGAACGATCTAGCCTAACCTACCCGAAAATTATTCCGGGTAAGGGGCTAAGATATAGCAAGGCTACCCAGAGGGAGGTTACCCGAAGGTAACAGGGGAGATAAACGGATTTTGAGCGAAGCGAAAAATCTATTTTTGGGTGAGATAGCCATGGCGTCCTGATGGAAGGTTCCTGTTTGGTAGCTTCCTTGGGTATAAGACTACTAAGATATTCCCAGAGAATTTAACCACAGGTTATCACAGAATTCTAACTTCTGGAGCGAGTATCTCAAAGGTTTCCCTTTAAGACATCGTAATACAACAGGGGACACGCATGTCTGATCGTGCCACATAGCTATCTCCACCCCGAACAGAGTTAATGCTTCGGTGTGTAAGGACTGAGAATAGCTGGGAGCCGTTCCACAGCTAATCTCACTCGTGGCTACTACTGATACTCGAGACGTAAACAAACGGACGCCATTGCTCTAATGACGTCACGCGCGTCTTTATCCTGGCGCCAGTTGCTGCCCATCACCATGATACAATTGTGTAGGGTGGGAACAAACTGAACGAAGTAGTAGGGAGGGTCCATCAGGACGCCATGGCTATCTCACCCAAAAATAGATTTTTCGCTTCGCTCAAAATCCGTTTTTTGGGCTCAAGCCATGGCGTCCTGATGGAAGAGTACCAGAGAATCAATGTATCGTGGTAGATTTTCCCCCAGAGTTAAGTGCCTAGGCATTGACAAAACAGCAAAGTAATCTTAGGTAAGAACCATAGGAACGAAGTATCCTGCCCCCCATTGGTAGGAAGTTCCCATGGGCTATGCCGACGTCAAAGTGGTATTGAAGGGCTATTCATCTTGACAGAAGAACTTTTAAGAACTTAGAGATGAAGCAGAATGTTTGATATTTGTATAGGAACATTCTGAAGTAGGCCAGTGGTGGTTGGGCACTGTGTGTAGAGTTCATCTCCTGATTATCAGAAGTAAGTATTCGTGTAGGAACCTTACTGAGACAAGGTGAATATAATTTAGGATTAGACATCTTAAATTCTTCATGACCATAAGAAGGAGGAATAAATAAAACTATGACAGTATGTATTTCATAGTAAGTAGGAGCTGAAAGAGACGCATAAGTAATAAAATAGAAATTTTATTTCACAATGCAGAAATTAAATAATTTACAGCAAAAGTAAAGTTCATTTACAGTAATAATAATGTACATAGAAATAAAGGCTTGCTCTTGAATCTGAAAAGGAATTTCAGGATTAGTAGGTACTCGTTCTCGAGGAACGCAAGTCTTTAAACAACACATCATGCTCAAGGCATGCGGCACTTGTGTGACACTATGACATTTCACCTGGGATAAGAACAGTTATAAAAGCACTAAGTGTTTTTAGACATCACTATGAATCACTCGAGGGTCAACATAGGCACCCGAAGAGTTAGAGTCCCAAGTAACTCACTGTTCTACGCAGAGTTAGGTGCAGGTTTCATAACACTACCTGCGGCTACCACAAAATGTTTGATTTCGTGCACTTGTTTCGCATAATGTTTAAAGAAAACTCGCGAGGACTTCCAGCCCGTAAAGTTTTTAAGGCTCTCAAAGTCCATGCTCTGAAAGAAGTTCAGAGAAGATGCCACTTTTCTAGGATCATGACCAGCGGGTGTACTGTTCGGATCCGCTCTGCGAATGAAGTAGGTGATTTTCGCTCTTAATTGTTTCAGTGACAGGTCGCTGCCCGATGTTTCTCCTTTGAAGAGTTGGCCTCCACCAAAGTTCGAAGTTCTGCGAAGATAGACCTTGAGACTCTCTACTGGACATAGAGAGACATCCTCCTTCAGGGGGCATATTCTCCAAGGGCCCCATCTTTTGGTGGGTAATTCATTTTTAGCGAGAAACGTCGGATCAGGGGAGAGGGTCACTTCTCCTGAATCAGCAAACAGGATGTGTCCCTCTTCTCTTGATAATGCCACTATTTCGCTGACTCGAGCTCCCGAGGCGAGAGCAAATAAAAATATAACTTTCTGAGTCAGATCCTTGAGGGGGCATGAATCATTGTCCAAGTTGGAGGCGAAATGGAGCACCTTGTCTAGTGACCAGGAGATCGGTTTCGGAGGGGGTGCTGGGCGTAGGCGAGCACATGCTTTCGGCAGTTTGTTAAAGATGTCGTTGGACAGATCAATTTGGAAAGCATATAGAATTGGTCTAGTCAAAGCCGATTTGCAGGTTGAAATCGTATTGGCTGCTAATCCTTGTCCATGAAGGTGAATGAAGAAGGACATACAGAAATCAATGGTGATTTCTTTAGGATTTTTTGCTTTAACAAAGGAGACCCATTTCCTCCAGGATGATTCATATTGCCGTCTCGTGGATTCGGTCTTGTATTCCTCTAGGAAGTCTAGACTTTTCTTCGAGATCCCAAACCTCTTCTTTGCGGCAAGGGAGAGAAAATCATGAGATGAAGGTCCTTGATTTTCGATGATGAAGCGAAGACAGTCGACTTCTGTACTTGTTGAGAGAGAACTGGGCCCGGGAGAGGGATCAGCTTGGGCTGCAGCTCCAGGACCAGGGGGGTACCAGTTGCTCCGGGGCCACTTGGGAGCCACTAGGGCCGCTGTCCCTTTGAAGGTTCTCAGTTTGGAGAGGACTTTCAACAGAAGGTTGGTGGGAGGGAACAGGTATATCTTCGACCATCTGTTCCAGTCCAGTGACATGGCGTCCACCGCTTCTGCTTTGGGGTCCTCGTACGGGGCTACGTACAGAGGAAGTTGATTGTTGTCGCTCGTTGCAAAGAGATCTATCTGAAGTTCTGGGACTTGATGAGAGATGAAGGAGAATGATCTTGCGTCTAGAGACCATTCCGACTCTATCGGGTTTGTCCGAGATAGAGCATCCGCTGTCACGTTGCGGAATCCTTGTAGGTGAACTGCAGACAGGTGCCACTTCTTCTTCTCCGCCAGACGGAAGATTGGGAGAAGCACCTGATTTATCTGGGGCGATCTTGAGCCTTGGCGATTGAGACAACGAACTACCACCGAGTTGTCTAGGGTTAGACGGATGTGGATCGAGGGCGGCGGGGATAACTTCTTCAGAGTAAGAAGGACCGCCATGGCCTCCAAGATGTTTATGTGGAACGTCTTGAATAGTGGAGACCAGGTCCCTTGAGCTTGTTTCAGGTGGGAGTGACCTCCCCAGCCCTCCAGTGAGGCATCCGTGTGGATGTTGAGTGATGGAGGAGGGTGTTGGAGAGGAATGGACCTTTTCAGGGCCATTGCTTCCGACCACGGCTTTAGGAGGCGTCGAAGTCTGTTTGGAAGCCGTCTCTTGAGGTCTCTTCGAGCGATGGATGCCGATCGTCTCCAGACTCCCGCGGCATCCTTTAGCTGTGCACGAAGCACTGGGTTTGTCACTGAGGCGAATTGTAGAGAGCCTAGAACTCGTTCCTGCTGTCGTCTTGAAATGCGTTTGGATTTCAGTAGTCGCTTGACAGACCCTGCTATTTCCTTCCTTTTCTTCTGGGGGATGGAAAGGCGGTGTGACTGAAGATTCCAGTGGATTCCCAGCCACTGAAACTTCTGAGCCGGAGAGAGGCGAGATTTCTTCTCGTTGATCTTGAATCCCAGGTGTTCTAGGTACTGGGTAACTTCGTCGCAAGACTTTGTACACTCTTCGGGCGATGGAGCCCAGACTAGCCAGTCGTCGAGGTAGGCCATCACCTGGACGTTTCTTAGGCGGAGCTGTTGTAATATGGCATCCGCCAGCTTTGTGAAGATCCGAGGGGCCACATTGAGGCCGAATGGCATGGCCCGGAAGGCGTAGCTTTTTCTTTGGAGTCGAAATCCTAGGTAGGAGGAAGCGTGATGGTTCATTGGAATGTGCCAATAGGCATCCGCCAGGTCTATAGAGACCGTGTAGGAACCTTGAGGCAGAAGGGTCCTTATTTGTTGAAGCGTCAGCATCTTGAATTTGTTGTTCTCTATGAACTTGTTGAGGGGGGATAAGTCCAGAATGACTCTGAGCTTGTCTGAGTCCTTCTTGGGAACGCAAAACAGTCTCCCTTGGAACCTGGTGGACTTTACCTTCCTTATCACCTTCTTGTTCAAGAGGTCTAGAACATATTCTTCCAGAATGGGGGTCGATTGTTGAAAGAACCGCTGGAAGATTGGGGGTGGTTGCACCCAACTCCAGCCTAGACCGTTCTTGATGATGCTGTGTGCCCAAGGATCGAAGGTCCAACGATCCTGGAATTGGCGGAGTCTTCCTCCCACCGGAAGCACTTCATTGCTTCTGGTGTCCCGAGGACTTGTTGCCTCGGCCGCTAGCTCCCTTTCCTCCTCTACCTCTGGAGGGACGACGAGAGGCGTCTCTGCTTGCACCCCTGGACGAGCCTCTACCTCTGGCATGAAAGGTAGTGGATGGCTGCTCAAAGGCAGGGGTGAAGACCGGTGACTGTGACAACACCGGTTGGGGGACCAATTGAAAGGTCTGTTGTGGTTGGGCAACCACTTGGGAGGTAGCGGGTCCCGGAAACTGACGTCGTTGTTGACGTTGCTGGGGTTTTGGCTTCTGAGGTTTCCTCTTAGGCTGAGGTCCATCGTCCTGAGAGGTTTTCCTTTTTCTGGACATGCCCCACTTGTGGAGAAGGTTCCTATTCTCCGTGGCGGCTCTGTCAGTTATTTCCTTGACAAGGTCAGAAGGAAACAGGTGCTTTCCCCAGATGTTGGAGGAAATCAGCCTCCGGGGTTCGTGTTTCACGGTGGCACCGACAAACACGAATTCACGACAGGCTCTGCGAGCCTTTATGAAATGGTACAAGTCCTTCATTACTGTGAGTAAGTGGGATTTGGCTAGTACCATGTAGTGATCAGGTACTCCTGTGTCACAGGCCATAACTTCAAGTTGGACTTGATGAGAAAGAGATGCCGCAAGCCTCTCCTTCGTGTCTTGTTCCCGGCGAAGGAGGTGATCATTGAGCTTAGGGAGGTCTTCATTAAACTGACGTCCGGCGACGTCAGGATCGAGCCTACCCACGACGAAAGTATGTTGAACATCTTTCCATTGTCTAGTGTCAGGGGGTGTCACGATGGAGAAGGGTCTGCACTCCTCCAGTGCAGGGCAGGGTTTTCCTTCTTCCGCCGCTTTAAGGCATGCAGCCAAGGCCTTTTCCAAAAAAGGAAGAATCGCAGTGTCAGGTGCGACATATGTAGGATGCTTCTTGCTCAAGGCAGGAAGCTTAGAGCAGGTAAAGCCCCTGCTCTTAAATGCGGAGGCTAGCATAGCCTGGGCCTTTGCGAGATCGAACACTATCTCTTCTTTAGGTTCGGTCTCCTCCTTCGAGGCAGGTTCGGAACGAAGCCGGACGTAACAGTCCGGGTAGGCCTCGAAGCTTGGGAAGAACTCCACGTCTTCCAACGGGACTGTGCCGATCTTGTCACTAACAAAGATCCTGCCGGTCGCAATAACCATATGCTCTGCATACCTCCACGGGTTGGCATGAGAGCAAGCTGGGAGATCCTTGACCGAAATCTTCTTCGGGTCTCTGGATCCAATCATAGACCTGATGGACTCCTGGTTCTCCTTCAGTCTGTCGTCCATGACAGCTCTAATCAGTCGGATCAGTTCTTGGGTAGAAGAGGAAGGATCCGGAGTCGAGGAGGTAGACGGAATGGACATTTCCGTCGGTGTAGGAGTAGGCGGAGGGATGGACGAGGGAGTAGCTCCAAGCTCCGACTCGGTGTATTCCACCTTGTCTTCGTCCTCTTCGGCTCCTTGAGCCATAAGCGTCTTCTCCGTGTCTTCCGAGACGTCTGAGATCTGTTCATCATCCTCGGAATCTAAACGACACTCGTGCATGGACTGAGCCATGACCACATCAGGTTCCACCGTAATTTGGACAGTGGGGATTGCTTCCTTTGGAACCACTGAGTCAGGGGAGGCCTTAGGGAACAACAGGGACCTCAGTTCTTCGGTGGCCAGGTACGGTCCAGTAGCATTTCTCTGAAAACCACGCACCCACTTGCGCAGCTTTTCACGAGCAATGTCTCTAACCTCCGCTGAGGGAGGGTTATGGAAGGCCTCAACTAGGTAGGCCTGGCAGACCGTACATTCCAGTGGATTCCAGAACTTCAAATCCCCTTTCTTGTCTGCGCAAGGGGCGTGAGTCCTGCACGCCGTATGTCCGTAAAACTGCGAGCGTTTCACAGCACAGTAGGCGAAGTCACACTTCATCTGCTCCTCCTGTGGAAGAAAGAGAAAATGAGTATGGGGGAGTCATAGGAATGGCTCTTAAACTAAGTTAATATTAATCATTAATTTTAACTTAAAGAAGGTGTGATGCATAGAGAATGAAACAGTAAAGGAGAACACGCTCCATGCATCTCGCCCGGCTGGTTACCATAGGCTTGGTCCTGGGATAATCCAAATGACCGAGATCATTGGATATAGTTTCCTAGGATTCCCATTATATTGGAACTCCATGGAAAGCCAAGACAAGGTTGGGATCGAATTCATTCGGTTCCCAGTTAAGAGCCAGAAGGCCTCATTAAGGGTAACTGCTTCTGGCAACCAGCCGCGCTAAGATGCACATAGCATGCTGGAATTAGAAGAATGCAAAGAGACAGCATGATCACTAATAGAGCAGTACTAGGTACTGATCTTAAAAGCAAAGCAGCTTATCTATTTGCAATGTAGGGCTATCTTAGTCTTATGATAGCTACAGAGAGGGGGTGCAAGTATTCTTGACGCCTCCGGGGCATCCGGCAAGCCGCCGGCATGCCGGAGCTCGCTCCAGCCTAGATTCTGGCACTAGAACAGACAATTTTCAAAGTCAGTTAGATACCAGGATGGCGGCCGCCGGCACAACGGCGGCACGCCGGCAGGGAGCGGCGGCTCCGGCAGCCGGAGGATGCCAGGTTGGTGACTGGGGTAAGGATGGTACAGGTAGTATCGGGTTGCCGGCAGTATATGCCGGCACTCCGGAGATCGACCGGCAAGCGGACGATTAGATAGGAGTAGGAGAGCCGCCGGTAGTAGCCGGCGGCAGCCGGCAGTCCCTCGGTACACGGGGGGCTGGCGGCAAGGGTAGGGAAGTCACCAAGAGGGAGGCAGGTATTGCCGACAGTAGAGGCGGCAAGAGACCGGCACCCGGATAGATAGAGAGACAGGGGGAGGGGGGAAAGGATGCAGGAAGTACCGTCAGGGTTCCAGACATCCCTCCCCCTCCCTGAGGGGGTGTACCCATGATAGAGACAGGCTCTAGCATCCATAAGCAGGGGTCACTAGGGACCGGGAGCAGGTAGCCCAAGGGAGGACTAGGGAACACCCAAGAGGGGGGGGGGGGGGGAGACTCCCCTATGCAGAGCTACACTAGTAACTAACCTTATAGGACACTATGAAGGTATATGTACCAGAGCGGACAGCACAGGGAAGCTCGGGTAGCCCTACTCATCCACCCTAAGGAGGATTTGTAGGACAGGGGACAGATGAGTATAAACTAACCTAAGCATAGGCTAGGCTATACAAGAGATAGGTGGGGAGGGAGAAGAGAGAGGTCTTCCCAGGAAGGGTTTCTGTACCAGAGCGGCCACTAAGGGAAGGGAGGACACTCCCTAACCTAAGATTAGGCTGATCGGCTAAAACGGTGCAAGAGTACAGTTTCAGCATGGAACAGAGAAACCTTCCTAACCCGACCTAGAGCAGGGCTAAAAGTCCTGAACTAGGCAAGGAAGAAGACGTATCGCTATCGCAGGAAAGTCATAGACTATCCTAGCCATAGAGGTAGGCTAGCCTAACCTCACTCTCAGACGCAATCCTAAAGGGGGTTCATTCCTTTAGGGAGGACTGAGAGGCGATATAAATACTCTATTAGACAATTAATCCCTTTACTCAGAAAAGGGATCAAGGCTAAATAGAGGGAGTGCCAAGGCAGGGGATGAAGGAAGCATATAGGGGTCCTAAGGTTAGGTTAGGCTAGAAAGAATCACTGACTAGCCTATCCCCTATATGGTCCCTGAAGGCGAAAACATTTGCATCACTAGTCAAAAGTATTGTAAAATAATAATGCCACTATCTTCATAACTTAGTCTAGGATCACTAATAAATCATGCATGAACACTTGTATGTAGGCTCCTGGCCTGGGGGCTATAGTAGCCGACTGGTATGAGGTCAATCGATGACCGATAAAAAGCGTCTAAACACGATATAAAAGTTCCTAGCTATGAAGACTAAATAAACTAATGTAATCGATTAGTATATAATGCCGGAAGCGTTGTTGTGGCTAACTAAATAAGACATGCAAAACAACAACGACGCCATAAAATGGCGGGTCCGGTAGAGGCACAGCTCTGCCACAAAACATCAATTATTTCGCGAAATAATATTTACTTTACGGCCAGAGCTTAATTAAACAATACTGGAACCTTGTACTCAACTTTCCAGAAGAAGGCGAGGCTGAAGGTAACGACATAGCGAAGATGCAAAGCGATAAAGTTAACACAAGGGAAAATCCGTCTAAGTAGGGCAGCTACTAAACAAAGGATGCGCGTGACGTCATTAGAGCAATGGCGTCCGTTTGTTTACGTCTCGAGTATCAGTAGTAGCCACGAGTGAGATTAGCTGTGGAACGGCTCCCAGCTATTCTCAGTCCTTACACACCGAAGCATTAACTCTGTTCGGGGTGGAGATAGCTATGTGGCACGATCAGACATGCGTGTCCCCTGTTGTATTACGATGTCTTAAAGGGAAACCTTTGAGATACTCGCTCCAGAAGTTAGAATTCTGTGATAACCTGTGGTTAAATTCTCTGGGAATATCTTAGTAGTCTTATACCCAAGGAAGCTACCAAACAGGAACCTTCCATCAGGACGCCATGGCTTGAGCCCAAAAAGGAAGCATACAAGGGTCCCAACCTTGGGTTAGGGGATGTGACATGGATGGACCAGGCACGGTCCCTGTATGGTCCCTAGAAGGCGAAAGATATGTGCAACACTGAATCTTGTATATGTTTAAAAATGCCTATATCTTCATTAACATTATCACCAGGAACACTTATTATATCATGCAGAAGTAAACATGAACACTAGGCTGCGGCCTAGGCTAGGCTAAAAGTCTAGTATGGGGTCGGCTAACTAACAGCGCCGAAGAATACCATCGGCATAATATAACTAATTCCTAGCAATGAAGACTAAATAACTAATGATATTTAATTAGTTATAAGGCCGGGAAGGCTGTTCTGGCTAGCTAAATAAAGCATGCGAGGCGAACATCGGCGTCATAAAATGGCGCCTCCGGGCAAGGCACAGCTCCGCCACAAAACACAAGATTTTAGCGTAAAAAATCGTTACTTTATGGCCAGAGCTTATTTAAACAATACAAGGACCTGGTACTCAACTTTCCAGAAGAAGGCGAGGCAGAAAGTTGAGACATGGCGAAGGATGCACAAGATAAACGATGATCACTGGGAACAAACAAACGATGTTGGAAGCTACCAGACAAGGAATGAGGACGGACGAGACGTCACACAGTATGGCGGACAGTTTACGTTGTGAGTACCGTAACAGTAACGAAAGAAGGGTAACTTTGGAACGGCTCCTCAGTTGCAGTACCTCGCCACCTTTCCCCCTCAAAGCGTAAACGCTAGGTGGGGTGCAGATAGCCATGTGGCGTGTTAATGCATGCGTCCCCTGTTGATATACGATATCCTAGAGGGAAACCTTTAGGGTACTCGCACCAGAAGTTAGAATTCTGTGAAATTTTTAGTTTAATTCTCTGGGAATATTTATGGTAGTAATATATACCCAAAGGAAGCTACTGAAGGAACCTTCCATCAGGACAACATGGCTTGAGCCCCAAAAAGACACATAATTGTGCATCCCGCCCAGCCAATTGCCCTGACCTCACACCATAACTAATTCTAGGGCCTTCTTGAGAATGCCCTAAGGAGGGGGAAGGGATATCCGAAATGGATAATTAGCACAGCTTATACTTCCTTCGGAGTATTAGCAATGGTGAGAAGGAGAGAGCTGAATACGTTCAGCTTAAGGGAAAAGGAGAGTAGATTATCCCCATTTCAGGTAGGTCCCAGCAAGGGACTGCACAGGGATGCACAGAGTATGCTAGAAATATTTACTGCATAACTATACACCATAGTTTTCTGAATAGGGTATGTACTATAGCATAGATGTACTGGCTATCATATATAGCTATACAATACACACTGCCGGCGCATTGCTGGCAGGGTAGAAGTGACAGTTCACTGATGTAATATGATTAGGTGGCTCCGGCAGCACACCGGCATGTCGTAAGCACGCCGGGCACCGGCGAATCTCCAGTTGAGGGGGAACCCCTCCCAGCCATCAGTCTATGTGGCGGAGAAAGGGCGAAACCTCAGAATGATGGCAGATCGCCGGCATGTTGGCGGCCCCCAGCAGTCGGCAGGCAACTGGCTTTAGGTACTCCGACCCTGACTTCAATCTATGAGACAGAGAGGATACCAGGTCTAAACTGACGGCTGTTGCCAGCAAAGTAGTGTGACAGTTGACCGGCACTGATTGAGATAGACAGAAAGTATGGAGGAAGGAGGAGGGAAGGGCGGTAGCTCACTACCCTAACCTCGTCTTCTTCCGGAAGGAGGGTTCAAATGGAAGGGAGAGAATAGCAAGCTTCCATCCAGCTGCAACAGAGCCGGCAGTCGGCTAGAGTTGCAGGTGGCGGCCCAAGGGAGGACCGAAGAACACTCTAAGATAGTGAGGTCTTCCGCCGGCAGACCGACCTGTCGTATGCTATCCCTTAGTCCAACTATATGTGGGAAGCCTAGCAGTTCGGACTAACCAACAAAAGGACTGGGCCGACCCTACAACCCGCCGGCACTCGGTCGAATTGTAAGACGGTGGACAGGGGTGTGATGGCTAGGCCATCACCAAAGGACAGAGGGGAAGGGGAGAGGGTCCTGAGAAGGAGTGTAGGGGAAGGCGTGAGCCCTCACCAACACTCCAGGGGGGTGGTTCTGTTTCAGTATCGGCACTAACCTAGGTGTAGGAAGATTTCGTTCTCCAGCCTAGGGTAGGTTAGTACAGTGAAGCGGCACAGACGTGCAGTCCTAAACTATAAAGAAACAGAATCCCTGGGCCTGCTTAACCTAGGCTAGGGGAACATATCCCATAGTCCAGGGAAGGCAAGTGTAGGACAAGTCGCTAGGCCACAGGGAGGAAGGGTCGTAACCCTAACAGGTGTGATCTAGGGGGAAGGGCAGAGCCGCCCCTTTTGCCAACCAGTGGAACCAAAAGGAGAGTTCATTCGCCTAATGGGGTAGCTAGGGGCAAACAATTGGTACTCTGAGGTTCTGTCCCAAACTCAAAGCTCATGAACTATGGCTATGAGTGGGGAAAAAGAATCCTAGCCTAACCTCACTTGAATACGATTCAAGGTAAGGAGGGCTAGGAGGTAGCCTAAGCTACCTCAGAGGGAGGAGAGATTACCTTGGTACGAAGGTAACCAGGGAGGTGAGAAAGTATACAAAAGCCCCAAGCGTTAGGTTAGGGGCGAGGGAGTCGACTACCAAGATCATCTAAAACGGATTTTGAGCGAAGCGAAAAATATATTTTTGGGTGAGATGGCCATGTCGTCCTGATGGAAGGTTCCTTCAGTAGCTTCCTTTGGAAATATATGACTACCATAAATATTCCCAGAGAATTAAACTAAAGGTTTCACAGAATTCTAACTTCTGGTGCGAGTACCCTAAAGGTTTCCCTCTAAAATATCGTATATCAACAGGGGACGCAGGCATTAACACGCCACATGGCTATCTGCACCCCAACTAGCGTTTACGCTTCGAGGGGGAAAGGTGGCGAGGTAACTGAGGAGCCGTTCCAAAGTTACCCTTCCTACGTTACTGTTACGGTACTCGCAACGTAAACAAACCGTCCGCCATACTGTGTGACGTCACGTCCGTCCTCATTCCGAAGTCCAGCTTCCAACCAGCCTCCGCGATACAGTATAGCAGGGAGGGGCCTGGCAGGCTGAACTGGAACAGCTGGGTTGGTCCATCTGGACGACATGGCCATCTCACCCAAAAACAGATTTTTCGCTTCGCTCAATCCGGTTTTTGGGCTCGAGCCATGTCGTCCTGATGGAAGTGTACTAGAAAATTAATGTATCGTGGATTTTTTCCAATTTCAAGTGCCTTCTACTCCAACTAACATTCCTGCGGTCTGGTGACCGAAGAGACCGTGGCATCTCCATTAAATGTCACTACCAGTGGCATTACAATGACCTGGCTTCCCGGCCCCCTGGCACGGAAGTCCTAATTGGACAAGAGGAACATCTCAAAGTAACCTGATGAAGATAAGACTCACCTGGATGAAGAGATCGTGCCGGTCTCGAAGACAGATCAGAAGGGTAAATATTTGTGTAGGAACAAATTTTATACCATTAGGTGAGTGTATATTAGGTAGTAGGTATATTAACTATAATAAACCCTGGAAATAGGATCAATAAAACAATAACAGCAATTTATTTTCATATGAAAGATAGGAGCGGAATCAGACGCTTATGGTAAATCAAATAAATATTTTATTTGAAAATTGCATGGAAATATGGAAAATTATGTATATTTGCTCAAAATCTATTTTTGGGTGAGATAGCCATGACGTCCTGATGGAAGGTTCCTTCAGTAGCTTCCTTGGGTATATTTAACTACAGTGGATATTCCCAGAGAATTAAACTAAAAGTTATCACAGAATTCTAACTTCTGGTGCGAGTACCCTAAAGGTTTCCCTCTAGGATATCGTATATCAACAGGGGACGCATGTAGTAACACGCCACATAGCTATCTACACCCCATATAGAGTTAACACTTCGATATGGAGAGGTGGCTGAGTAACTGAGGAGCCGTTCCACAGTTACACTCATCCGTGGCTGCTTTTGGTACTCGAGACGTAAACAAACGGGCGCCATTGCTAAATGACGTCACGTCCGTCCTCATCCTTTCGCCTGTAGCTTCTTTGCTAAGTAGGATTTTTCCCAAGTGCTTACTTTATCAGCTTACATCACCGTTATGTCGCTACCTTCAGCCTCGCCTTCTTCTGGAAAGTTGAGTACCAGGTCCCAGTATTGTTTAAATAAGCTCTAGCCGTAAAAGTAACTTCTACTTTTAGTAAAATATTGTGTTTTGTGGCAGAGCTGTGCCAATACCGGATGCACCATTTTATGGCCCCGCTGTTCATGTTGCATGCTTTATTTAGTTAGCCAGAACAGCCCTCTCCGGTCATTTAACTAATTAATATTATTAGTTATTTAGTCTTCATAGCTAGGGAATCTTTATATCGTGTTTAGCGCTCATCAGACTCGGTCGCTGTTCGACCCCATACTAGATCGCTAGCTTAGCCCCTAGGCTGGACAGCGTAGTGCTTGTTTTCATGCATGATATATACCAGTGTTCCTAAGTTAAGTTATGAAGATTGTGGCATTATTAAACATACTATTTACTGTGATGTAAGTGTTTTCGCCTTCGCGGACCATATAAGGGACCGTGTTGATTGTGTATCATCCCCTCCTAACCTAATGTAGGAACCCTTATATGCTCCCTATTCCCCCTGCCTGCGGGCATTCCCTTTTGCTTTCCCTTCTATATAGGGGAATCTCGTCTACAACCAGAGTATTTATCACTTCTCTGCCTACCCTAAGGGAATGACCCTCCCTTAGGGTCGTGCTTGAGATATTAGGAAGGGCCCTGGCCTTCCTCAGTTGCACCTGGTTGGGTTACTCCTTCCTCCCTGCAACTAGCGATGTGTCTTTCAAGCTTTCCTAGCCTAGGAGTTAGTCCTCCTACTCTAGGTTAAGCTCTGGGGGTTGACTCTGCCTTATTATAGTTTGAGACGGTATATTAGTACCGTTCTCGATCTGGGCTACCTATCCTAGGTTAGGGAGCGTTCTCCCTTACCTTGGTGGCCGTTCTCATGCAGAGTCTCCTCTTTAGAAAGACCCATTCTTCTCCCTCCCCACCTATCCCTTTGGTGTAGGCTTGCCTACACACCTCTGTCCTTAGTCCTACAACTCCTCCCTCAGGTGGAGTGGTAGGGCTAACTTGTTCTCCTGCTAGCTGGCCGCTCTGGTACACTTACCCTTCATAGCGTTCTATGGGGGTGGTTGCCGGTGGCGGTCCTGCCGGCGGGGGATTCCCCCTCTTTGAGTGCCCTCTATCCCTCCCTTGGGTTACCACAGGCACCCGGCCACCTGCTGGCTCCCTGCCGCCGGATGTTAGGAGTATCCACTCCTATCATGAGTGCACTCTCTCCGGAGGGATGCCGGAGGGGTATAGGATCTTACCCCTTCCATCCCTCCTTACCTTTCTTTCTTTCTATCCTGGTGCCGGTCCCTTGCCGTCTCTACTGCCGGCGATAACCGCCACTACCTCAGGTGACATTCTTTCATAAGATGCCTCCTCCCTTTAAGACGTCGGCCTTCCGTGTGCCGGAGGCTGCCGCCTTCCGTTGACTTACCCTTCGTTTTACCTAGTAACAGGCGGCCGACTTTCGGAGCCGGCCACCCGCATGCCGGCATTGATTACCGGCAATCTAGGTATACGACCATATACATATCTATCTTATGAATTGATCCAAGGCTCACCATGCCGTCAGCCTTCGGCTGCCGGAGCCACCGCCCCCTGCCGACGACCCGCCGCTGTGCCAGCGGTCGCCACTAAGGTATTATCCTTATAGATACTCAGTGTGTCTGCCTTGATGCCTTCCCCCCTGCAGGACCGGCCTCCGGTGTGTCGTCGGTCTGCCGGAACCCTCATGAGACGTTAAGGGACATGTACCCCTTCCCTGGCTGCCGGCAACATGCCGACAGTCAATATACTGCAGCCAGATGGCTTGGCCACTTCCATAAAGGTATTGTCTTACCATCCAAGATTGTGGCTATGCTGTTTAATTGCACATTACAATAATTCCAGCATACTCTGTGTATCTTAGTGCAGTCGATTGCCGGAACCTACATTTGATAAGGGGTTTATCCTATGCCCCCTCTCCCCCAGGGATCTGAGTGGTCTCAGACCCTATTACACTCTGTGGACAATTTCTGTTAAAAGCCTAGCTTGGTTCATCCATACGGATTTCCCTCATTGTGACCTTCGGGCACAAAGGAATTGTCTACGGATAAGGTTACGGTAAGCGGCTGGGCGGGATTCACAAGTATGTGTCTATCTACTTCCTTTTCTGCTCATTAATCTTAAGCATTAATATGTTCTTATAATTAAGTTATTCTTAATTTTAGATTAAGTTATCCTTAATTTTAGAGTAATGTAAGTCATTCTTATGCCTTCCATGTACTCTTGATCTCTTTCTTTTACAGGAGTATCTGAAGTGTGAGAGTAACTTCTGCGGGGTGAAGCGCCCGGACTTCTATGGGCACAAGGCGTGCCGGACCCACGCCCCCTGCGCCGCCAAGAAAGGCGACTTGAAGTATTGGAACCCGCAGAGCTGTACAGTCTGCAAAAGTCATCTTGTCGAGGCGTTTGACGATCCTCATTCTGCGGAGGCAAGGGACATTGCTAGGGAGAAGCTACGCAAATGGGTGCATGGCTTCCAGAAGAATGCCATTGGACCGTATCTTCCCAATGAAGACTTGAGGGCTTTGCTTTTCCCAAAAGCATCAAAAGATTCAGTGGTCCCCCATGATCAGATCCCCACAGTCCGGATCGTGGTCGAACCTGATGTTATCATGGCACAGTCCATGTGTGAGTGCCATCTCGATTCCAACAATGTGGAACGTATGTCGGAGGTGTCGTAAGAGACGGAGAAGAACCTCATGGGCGAGGAACTCAACTATGAGGAAGATCAGGTGGAATACCCTGATTCGGAGATCGAGGTCGCTCCTGCTCCCCCAGCAACTCCTGCACCGTCCGAGGAACCTGTTCCTTCGACTTCTGCCACCCCGGACCCTCTTCCATCGGCCACTCAAGAGGTCTTCAAGATGCTTGAAGCCCTCGTGGAAAAGAAGCTACGAGAAACTCAGGAACAATTCCGGACGACTCTCGTCAGCTTCAAACAACCGAAAAGGATTTCGGTTAAGGACCTCCCCACCTGCTCGGAAGCTAACCCATGGAGATACGCCGAGCATATGCCAATTACAACTGGCAAGATTTACATCAGTAAAAGGGTTGGCTCTATCTTGCTGAAAGAAGTGGAGTTCTTCCCAAATTTCGAGGCTTATCCGGACTGTTACGTCCGGCTCAGGTCGAAACCAGCCTCAAAGGAGGAGACCGAACCAAAGGAAGTTATTGTGTTCGATCTCGCGAAGGCCCAAGCTATGTTAGCTCAGGCGGTGAAGAGTAGGGGTTTCACTAACTCCAAGATGCCGGCGCTTAGCAAGAAGCATCCAACCTTCGTTGCGCCAAATTCTGCAACCTTCCCCTTTATCAAAAAGGCCTTCACAGCGGTCATAAAGTCAGTGGAGGAAGGGAAACCTTGCCCTGCACTGGAGGAGTGCAGACCCTTCTCCATTACTCTTCCCCCCGATGATAGGCACTGGAAAGACATCCAGTCGACCTTCACGGTAGGGAAACTGGAGCCTGATGTAGCCGGTCGTCAATTCAATTAGGACCTCCCAAGGCTGAACGATCACCTCCTTCGTAGGGAACAGGATACGAAGGAGAGACTCACTGCGTCGCTGTCCCACCAGGTACAGCTTGAACTCATGGCTGGGGATACTAGAGTCCCGGACTTTTATATGGTCCTAGCTAAGTCGCAACTGATGACTGTAACCAAGGCCCTATATAGCTTCCCTAGGGCTCGTAGAACCTGTCGTGAATTCTTGTTTGCTAATGCGACAGTGAAACACGAACCCCGGAGGCTGATTTCCTCCAATATCTGGGGCAAGTATCTCTTCCCATCTACCTTGGTGAAAGAGATAGTGGACAAAGCTGCCACAGAGAATAGGAACCTTCTCCATAAGTGGGGCATATCCCGCAAGAGGAAGTCCTTTCAGGATGATGGCCCTCAGCCTAAGAGGAAAGCTTCAAAGCCCAAACCACAGCAGCGTCAACAGAGACAATAGTTTCCGGGTCCCACTACTCCCCAAGTGGCTACGCAGCCACAACAGACCTTTCAGTTGGTCCTACCCACCAGTGGTGTCGCAGTCGCCGGTCTTCACCCCTGCATACGAGCAACACTCGACTACCTTTCGTCCCAAAGGTAGGGGCTCAGGCAGAGGCTCCGGCAGAGATTCTTCTCGCCGTCCCTCCAGAGGCAGAGGAGGAAGGGGAGCTAGTGGTCAAGGTGGCAAACCCTCGGGACACCAGAAGCAATGATGTGCTTCCGATGGGAGGAAGACTCCGCCAATTCTAGGATCGTTGGACCTTCGATCCCTGGGCACACAGCATCGTCAAGAAGGGACTGGGCTGGAGCTGGACTCAACCACCCCCAGCCTTCCAGCAATTCTTCCAACAGTCAACCCCCCTCCTGGAAGAATATGTCCTGGAACTCTTGAACAAGAAGGTGATCAGGAGGGTAAAGTCAATCAGGTTCCAAGGGAGACTCTTTTGCGTTCCCAAGAAAGACTCAGACAAACTCAGAGTCATTCTAGACTTATCCCCTCTCAAGTTCATTGCGAACAACAAATTCAAGATGCTGACTCTGCAACAAATAAGGACCCTTCTGCCTCAAAGGGACTACAAGGTCTCCATAGACCTGGCGGATGCCTACTGGCACATCCCAATGAATCACTATGCTTCCTCCTACCTAGGATTTCGACTCCAAAGGAAAAGTTACGCCTTCAGGGCCATGCCCTTCGGGCTTAACGTGGCTCCACGAATCTTCACCAAGCTGGCAGACGCAATCGTCCAACAGCTACGTCTTCAGGGCGTCCAAGTGATGGCCTACCTAGACGACTGGCTAGTCTGGTCGACATCGCCCGAAGATTGTCTGAGAGCCTGCAACAAAGTCACCCAGTTCCTAGAGCATCTGGGTTTCAAGATAAACGCCGAGAAATCTTACCTCACTCCAGCTCAGAAGTTCCAATGGTTGGGAATCCATTGGGACCTTCAGTCACACCGCCTTTCCATTCCACAGAAGAAAAGGAAGGAAATAGCAGGGTCTGTCAGAAGGCTTCTAAAATCCAAACGGATCTCAAGACGACAACAGGAACAAGTTCTCGGCTCTCTACAGTTCGCCTCTGTGACAAACCCTGTGCTTCGCGCACAGCTAAAGGATGCCGCGGGAGTCTGGAGACGTTTCGCATCCATCGCTCGAAGAGACCTCAAGAGACGGCTTCCGAACAGACTTCGCTTACTTCTAAAGCCGTGATTAGAAGCAAAGGCCCTGAAAAGGTCCATCCCTCTTCAACACCCGCCTCCATCGATCAACATCCACACGGACGCTTCACTGGAGGGTTGGGGAGGTCACTCCCACCAACAACAGGTTCAAGGAACATGGTCTCCTCTATTCAAGACGTTTCACATCAACATCTTGGAGGCCATGGCGGTTCTTCTCACCCTGAAGAAACTCTCCCCGCCTCCCTCGATCCACATCCGTCTGACTCTGGACAACTCGGTGGTAGTCAGATGTCTCAATCGTCAGGGCTCGAGATCGCCCCAGATAAATCAGGTACTTCTTCCGATCTTTCGTTTGGCAGAAAGGAAGAAATGGCACCTGTCTGCAGTTCACCTACAAGGATTCCGCAACGTGACGGCGGACGCTCTATCAAGGACAAGCCCAATAGAGTCGGAATGGTCTCTAGACGCAAGATCATTCTCCTTCATCTCTCACCAAGTCCCAGAACTTCAGATCAATCTCTTCGCGATGAGCGACAACAATCAACTTCCTCGATATGTGGCCCCGTATGAGGACCCCAAGGCAGAAGCAGTTTATGCCATGTCCCTGGATTGGAACAGATGGTCTAGGATATACCTGTTCCCTCCTCCCAACCTTCTGCTGAAAGTCCTATCCAAACTGAGAATCTTCAAAGGGACAGCGGCCCTTGTGGCTCCCAAGTGGCCCTGGAGCAATTGGTATCCCCTGGTCCTGGATCTGCAGCCCACGCTGATCCCCCTACCGGGCCCAGTTCTCTCTCAACAAGTACAGAAGTCGACTGTCTTCGCTTCATCACTGAAAGTCAGGGACCTTCATCTCATGATTTTCTCTCTTTAGCTGCAAAGAAAAGGTTTGGGATCTCGAAGAAAAGCTTAGACTTCCTCGAGGAGTACAAAACTGAGTCTACCAGACGGCAGTATGAATCTTCCTGGAGAAAGTGGGTCTCTTTCGTCAAGGCAAAAAATCCTACGGAAATCACCATTGATTTTTGTATGTCATTCTTCATTCGCCTTCATGGAAAAAGCTTAGCGGCCAACACGATTTCCACTTGCAAATCGGCCGTGACTAGACCACTCCTATACGCCTTCCAGATTGATCTGTCCAGTGATATCTTCAATAAACTGCCAAAGGCATGCGCTAGACTACGCCCAGCACCCCCACCAAAACCTATCTCCTGGTCCCTGGACAAGGTGCTCCATTTTGCTTCTAGCCTGAACAACGATTCGTGCCCTCTGAAAGACTTGACTCAAAAAGTTATCTTCCTTTTTGCTCTCGCCTCGGGAGCCCGAGTCAGTGAAATAGTGGCATTATCAAGAGAAGAGGGTCATGTCCTGTTCGCACAGACAGGAGAGCTTACCCTCTTCCCCGATCCGACGTTTCTCGCTAAGAATGAACTACCCACCAAGAGATGGGGCCCTTGGAGAATCTGCCCCCTGAAGGAAGATATCTCTCTATGCCCAGTGGAGAATCTTAAGGTCTATCTTTGAAGAACTTCAGACTTCGGTGGAGGACAACTCTTCAAAGGAGAAACATCGGGTAGCGACCTGTCACTGAAACAACTAAGAGCGGAAATCACATACTTCATTCGCAGAGCGGATCATGACAGTACACCCGCAGGTCACGATCCTAGGAAAAGTCGCTTCTTCTCTGAACTTTTTCCAGAGTATGGATTTTGAAAGCCTCAAGAGCTTTACAGGCTGGAAATCATGGCGCGTTTTCTTCAAGCACTACGCAAAACAAGTGCACGGAGTAAAGCCTTTCGTGGTAGCTGCAGGTAGTGTTATGAAACCTGCTGCTTAAATCTGCATAGAACAGTGAGTTACTTGGGACTTTAACTCTACGGGTGCCTATGTTGACCCTATTGTGATACATAGTGATTTAATGGACACTTAGTGTTTCTAATAGACTGTTCTTTACCAAGGTGAAATGTCATAGACTTTACATGAGTGCCACATGCCCTAGGGCATGGTGTGTTTTCTTTGAATTTTAAAAGACTGGCGTTCCTATGGAACTTGTGTTTCTAAAAGCAAAATTTTCTTTTCAGAATCAAGATTACCGTCTTTCATTTCTATGTACATTATTCTTTATTATTGTAAATAAATTCTATATTCATTATTGTAATTACTGCCATAATGATCTGCACTCCTAAAAACAAAATGTCTATTTTATTTCCATGTGCGTCTCTCTTCGCTCCTATTCCTTATCAAGAAATATACGATTGTTATAGTTTCATTTACCCTTTTCCTGATGATCAGAAAGAATAATATAAGTAATTATGTTATATACTCCTCATACCTTGACAATATTCCTATTCGAATATTAACCTTTGTCCTGTCTCCGACACCAGCATGATCTCTCCTCCAGGGGGAGTAGTATTTATATTTTATACTTACCTATGCTTGATAATATTCCTACCCGAATATTAACCTTAGTCTTGTCTCTGAATCCAGCATGAACTCTCAGCATTGTGAGTAGCTCTTCAATGATCGCTTCGAGATGTTCCTATTGTCCACCAGGAATTCCCTGCCAGGGGGGCAGGAAGCTAGTTCATCATAGAATCCCTGGTAAGGACATGTTCTATAATACTGCTCGAAGCCCTTGGCACTTGGATTAAAAGGGAAAAAAATCCACGATTCATTAATTCTTTGGTACACTTCCATCAGGACGTCATGGCTTGAGCCCAAAAAACAGATTTTGAGCGAAGCGAAAAATCTATTTTTGGGTGAGATAGCCATGATGTCCTGATGGACTCTCCCGTCTATTCTAGTTCAGCCTTTCAGGCCCCTCCCTGACCTGCTGTATCATGGAGATTAGCAGAAGCTGAGCTCAGGATGAGGACGGACGTGACGTCATTTAGCAATGGCGCCCGTTTGTTTACGTCTCGAGTACCAAAAGCAGCCACGGACGAGAAAAACTGTGGAACGGCTCCTCAGTTACTCAGCCACCTCTCCATATCGAAGTGTTAACTCTATATGGGGTATAGATAGCTATGTGGCATGTTAATACATGCGTCCCCTGTTGATATACGATATCCTAGATGGAAACCTTTAGGGTAATCGCACCAGAAGTTAGAATTCTGTGATAAACTTTAGTTTAATTCTCTGGGAATATCCACTGTAGTTAAATATACCCTAGGAAGCTACTGAAGAAACCTTCCATCAGGACGTCATGGCTATCTCACCCAAAAATAGATTTTTCGTTTCGCTCAAAATCCGTTTTTTGGGTGAGATAGCCATGACATCCTGATGGAAGGTTCCTTCAGTAGCTTCCTAAGGTATATTTAACTACAGTGGATATTCCCAGAGAATTAAACTAAAGGTTATCACAGAATTCTAACTTCTGGTGCGAGTACCCTAAAGGTTTCCCTCTAGGATATCGTATATCAACAGGGGACGCATGTATTAACCCTGGATAGGTACGGTCCTCGGACACCCCTTTAAGGGTATACTCGGACGCGAACGACCCCGACGCCAAAAAAAATTCTTGAAAAATCAGTTTTTGCAGTAACCTCCTTTTTTCTTTTGCCAAAAAAAACTTCAATGAATGCTTAAAACAAATGTATAGATAAATACTACTCATCTGCAGAAAAACTATTTATTATAAATATTTTAAAAAATTAAGTAGAAAAAAAAAAGACCTGACATAAAAATTCATAAAAAAAAAGTTTATACATATATACACAAATCCTTTTAGGAATTGATTCTTGAATGTTTAGGACACATCTTGATGTATTTTGGATGAAGTCAGACCCATGGAGGTGAAGATCTGAAATGAGAAAAAAAGGGTAACTTTTTTTGGCCAAAAAAATTTGTCCAAATTTCATGAATTTTTTTGGGTACCCAAATGAAATAGGAAGTGGCTAATTTTTTTAGGGAATAAACATATGTTATCCTAAAATAGTAATATGTAAAAAAATCTTCATTATTTTGTAAATTACATTTATATCAGGGGCCATATCTAAAGGTAATTTTTTGAGTACTTATAAATTCCGTAAAAAAATACATATATTTAATATATAATATGATATTTATGCAGGTAAAAATATACCAAAATATCACAAATTCTATAGGGAACAAGAATATATATAGATAGGGCAGCTTACGTTTCGGATATGTCCACAAAATGGCCGCCAACCACACTGACTCAGACTCCCTAATCTGCCACTTGAAATGTAGGAAGGGTATGTCAATTTCAAGGTGTTATTTACTAATCTAATTATTATTGGATATGCATAAAAATTGTATGGTGGGTTGCTGGATAATTGTCGATTATTTTACGACTATAAAATTAAAATTCTGACCCAAAAAAATTTTTTTGAAGGGAAATAAAATCGAAAAAAAAAATGTAAAACAATATTTTAGCTAAAAAAATTTGATGATATTCAATCAAAAAGAAAGTAAACAAAATTTTCCGACAAATAAACATCTAGAGGAATCATTACTCTGTGATAGTTCCTTAGTACGTAGTAATTTTGAAAGAATTGGGAAAAAACGAAAAAATGGCAATCACCGGAAAATCGAACACATACCTATATATACGCCATATCTGGCTAAAAAAAAGATAGGCATGGGTAGCCAGATCATCTAGAAACACTTTCCAACACTATAAAAATATAAGTTTTGCGACACTACTTGCCAATTCCTTACGGTAACATGACTAAGCAAAAAAATGCAAAACAAATAAAAAGGGGCACTCGAGGAAAAATGGCTAACATTCTAATATACGGCATTTCAGAAAAAAAAAATTCAGCCACGTGCTAGGCAAACCATCAAGGCACATTTTCCGACAAATAAACATCTAAATGAATAATTACTCTGTGATAGTTCCTTAGTACGTAGTAATTTTGAAAGAAATGGGAAAAAACGAAAAAATGGCAATCACAGGAAAATCGAACACATACCTATATATACGCCATATCTGGCTAAAAAAAAGAAGATAGGCATGGGTAGCCAGATCATCTAGAAACACTTTCCAACACTATAAAATTATAAGTTTTGCGACACTACTTGCCAATTCCTTACGGTAACATGACTAAGCAAAAAAATGCAAAACAAATAAAAAGGGGCACTCGTGGAAAAATGGCCATTCTAATATACAGCATTTCAGAAAAAAAAAATTTCAGCCACGTGCTAGGCAAACCATCAAGGCATATTTTCCGACAAATAAACATATAAATGAAATATTACTCTGTGATAGTTCCTTAGTACGTAGTAATTTTGAAAGAAATGGGAAAAAACGAAAAAATGGCAATCACAGGAAAATCGAACACATACTTATATATACGCCATATCTGGCTAAAAAAAAAATAGGCATGGGTAGCCAGATCATCTAGAAACACTTTCCAACACTATAAAAATATAAGTTTTGCGACACTACTTGCCAATTCCTTACGGTAACATGACTAAGCAAAAAAATGCAAAACAAATAATAAGGGGCACTCGCGGAAAATTGCCCAACATTCTAATATACGACATCTCAGATAAAAAAAAAGACATGCACGTGTTAGCCCAACCATCAAGGCACACTTTCTAACACATAAACATGAAAAAAAAATCAATAATATACGGCAATTCCTTACTACGTAGTAAATTTTTACAAATATTGAAAAAAAACAGAAATGGGCAACCGCAGTTAAATACCCAATATACCAATAACTACGTCGTATCTGACAAAAACAAAATCACGCATGGGTAGCCAGATCATCTAGACACACTTTCCAACACTAAAAAAGCAAAAGTTTTACGACACTATTTCGCAATATCTTACGGAAAAATGACTTGGCAAAAAAATGAAAAAAAATGAAAAAGGGACACTCGCGGTAAAATGCCCGACATTCTAATATACGACATCTCAGATAAAAAAAAAGACATGCACGTGTTAGCCCAACCATCAAGGCACACTTTCTAACACATAAACATGAAAAAAAAATGAATAATATACGGCAATTCCTTACTACGTAGTAATTTTTACAAATATTGAAAAAAAACAGAAATTGGTAACTGCAGTTAAATACCCAATATACCAATAACTACGTCGTATCTGACAAAAACAAAGTCATGCATGGGTAGCCAGATCATCTAGACACACTTTCCAACACTAAACAAGCAAAAGTTTTACGACACTATTTGGCAATATCTTACGGAAAAATGACTTGGCAAAAAAATGAAAAAAAATGAAAAAGGGGCACTCGCGGTAAAATGGTCCTCGTGGTGATGAACGACATTTTAACTAAAAAAAAAAACATGCACATGGTAGCCAAACAATCCACCAAGACTTTCCACAACTGATAACCTATACAAGTTGCACCATTCTACGACAATTTCATAATACGTAATAACTTTGATAATTATGCAAACTACCCTAGAAGGGTAAACTCGGACGCGAACGACCCCGATGAGTCTCAGAAATCGGGGAAGGAGTACAGCTACAGCAATGCACATCTGGACACTACTAGAGCGTGTAGGGGAGACACCTCCTGCAGGTCGATCACCCACAAATTCAGTCACGGGGGTGAGTCACGTGAGAAAAACCTGTTTTTTTTTGACGCTCGGGGTCGCAAACGACCCACCGTACCTATCCAGGGTTAACACGCCACATAGCTATCTGCACCCCATATAGAGTTAACACTTCGATATGGAAAGGTGGCTGAGTAACTGAGGAGCCGTTCCATAGTTACTCTCGTCCGTGGCTGCTTTTGGTACTCGAGACGTAAACAAATGGGCGCCATTGCTAAATGACGTCCCGTCCGTCCTCATCCTGAGCTCAGCTTTTACCAATCTCCGCGATACAGTAGGTCAGGGAGGGGCCTGAAAGGCTGAACTAGAATAGACGGGATGGTCCATCAGGACGTCATGGCTATCTCACCCAAAAATAGATTTTTCGCTTCGCTCAAAATCCGCTTTTTGGGCTCAAGCCATGACGTCCTGATGGAAGTGTACCAAAGAATTAATGAATCGTGGATTTTTTTCCCTTTTAATCCAAGTGCCAAGGGCTTCGAACAGTATTATAGAACATGTCCTTATCAGAGAGTCTATGGTAAACTAGCTTCCCGCCCCCCTGGCAGGGAAGTTCTGGTGGACAATAGGACATCTCGAAGCGATCATTGAAGAGCTACTCACCCGGTGGAGAGATCATGCTGGACCCAGAGACAAGACAAAGGTTAATATTCGGGTAGGAATATTATCAAGCATAGGTAAGTATAAAATATAAATACTACTCCCCCTGGATGAGAGATCATGCTGGTGTCGGAAACAGGACAAAGGTTAATATTCGAATAGGAATATTATCAAGGTATGAGGAGTATATAACATAATTACTTATATTATTCTTTCTGATCATCAGGAAAAGGGTAAATGAAACTATAACAATCGTATATTTCTTGATAAGGAATAGGAGCGAAGAGAGACGCACATGGAAATAAAATAGACATTTTGTTTTTAGGAGTGCAGATCATTATGGCAGTAATTACAATAATGAATATAGAATTTATTTACAATAATAAAGAATAATGTACATAGAAATGAAAGACGGTAATCTTGATTCTGAAAAGAAAATTTTACTTTTAGAAACACAAGTTCCATAGGAACGCCAGTCTTTTAAAATTCAAAGAAAACACATCATGCCCTAGGGCATGTGGCACTCATGTAAAGTCTATGACATTTCACCTTGGTGAAGAACAGTCTATTAGAAACACTAAGTGTCCATTAAATCACTATGTATCACAATAGGGTCAACATAGGCACCCGTAGAGTTAAAGTCCCAAGTAACTCACTGTTCTATGCAGATTTAAGCAGCAGGTTTCATAACACTACCTGCAGCTACCACGAAATGCTTTACTTCGTGCACTTGTTTTGCGTAGTGCTTGAAAAAAACGCGCGATGATTTCCAGCCTGTAAAGCTCTTGAGGCTTTCGAAATCCATACTCTGGAAGAAGTTCAGAGAAGAAGTGACTTTTCTAGGATCGTGACCTGCGGGTGTAATGTAAGGATCCGCTCTGCGAATGAAGTATGTGATTTTCGCTCTTAGTTGTTTCAGTGACAGGTCGCTACCCGATGTTTCTCCTTTGAAGAGTTGTCCTCCACCGAAGTCTGAAGTTCTTCGAAGATAAACCTTAAGACTCTCCACTGGGCATAGAGAGACATCTTCCTTCAGGGGGCAGATTCACCAAGGGCCCCATCTCTTGGTGGGTAGTTCATTCTTAGCGAGAAACGTCGGATCGGGGAAGAGGGTAAGATCTCCTGTCTCGGCGAACAGGACATGACCCTCTTCTCTTGATAATGCCACTATTTCACTGACTCGGGCTCCTGAGGCGAGAGCAAAAAGGAAGATAACTTTTTGAGTCAGGTCTTTCAGAGGGCACGAATCGTTGTCCAGGCTAGAAGCCAAATGGAGCACCTTGTCCATGGACCAGGAGATAGGTTTTGGTGGGGGTGCTCTGCGTAGTCTAGCGCATGCCTTTGGCAGTTTATTGAAGATATCACTGGACAGATCAATCTGGAAGGCGTATAGGAGTGGTCTAGTCAAAGCCGATTTACTAGTGGAAATCGTGTTGGCCGCTAAGCCTTTTCCATGAAGGTGAATGAAGAAGGACATACAAAAATCAATGGTGATTTCCGTAGGATTTTTTGCCTTGACATAGGAGACCCACTTTCTCCAGGAAGATTCATACTGCCGTCTGGTAGACTCAGTTTTGTACTCCTCGAGGAAGTCTAAGCTTTTCTTCGAGATCCCAAACCTTTTCTTTGCAGCTAAAGAGAGAAAATCATGAGATGAAGGTCCCTGACTTTCAGTGATGAAGCGAAGACAGTCGACTTCTGTACTTGTTGAGAGAGAACTGGGCCCGGTAAGGGGATCAGCGTGGGCTGCAGATCCAGGACCAGGGGATACCAATTGCTCCGGGGCCACTTGGGAGCCACAAGGGCCGCTGTCCCTTTGAAGATTCTCAGTTTGGATAGGACTTTCAGCAGAAGGTTGGGAGGAGGGAACAGATATATCCTAGACCATCTGTTCCAATCCAGGGACATGGCATAAACTGCTTCTGCCTTGGGGTCCTCATACGGGGCCACATATCGAGGAAGTTGATTGTTGTCGCTCATCGCGAAGAGATTGATCTGAAGTTCTGGGACTTGGTGAGAGATGAAGGAGAATGATCTTGCGTCTAGAGACCATTCCGACTCTATTGGGCTTGTCCTTGATAGAGCGTCCGCCGTCACGTTGCGTAATCCTTGTAGGTGAACTGCAGACAGGTGCCATTTCTTCCTTTCTGCCAAACGAAAGATCGGAAGAAGTACCTGATTTATCTGGGGCGATCTCGAGCCCTGACGATTGAGACATCTGACTACCACCGAGTTGTCCAGAGTCAGACGGATGTGGATCGAGGGAGGCGGGGAGAGTTTCTTCAGGGTGAGAAGAACCGCCATGGCCTCCAAGATGTTGATGTGAAACGTCTTGAATAGAGGAGACCATGTTCCTTGAACCTGTTGTTGGTGGGAGTGACCTCCCCAACCCTCCAGTGAAGCGTCCGTGTGGATGTTGATCGATGGAGGCGGGTGTTGAAGAGGGATGGACCTTTTCAGGGCCTTTGCTTCTAATCACGGCTTTAGAAGTAAGCGAAGTCTGTTCGGAAGCCGTCTCTTGAGGTCTCTTCGAGCGATGGATGCGAAACGTCTCCAGACTCCCGCGGCATCCTTTAGCTGTGCGCAAAGCACAGGGTTTGTCACAGAGGCGAACTGTAGAGAACCGAGAACTTGTTCCTGTTGTCGTCTTGAGATCCGTTTGGATTTTAGAAGCCTTCTGACAGACCCTGCTATTTCCTTCTTTTTCTTCTGTGGAATGGAAAGGCGGTGTGACTGAAGGTCCCAATGGATTCCCAACCATTGGAACTTCTGAGCTGGAGAGAGGCAAGATTTTTTTGCGTTTATCTTGAAGCCCAGATGCTCTAGGAACTGGGTGACTTTGTTGCAGGCTCTCAGACAATCTTCGGGCGATGTCGACCAGACTAGCCAGTCGTCTATGTAGGCCATCACTTGGACGCCCTAAAGACGTAGCTGTTGGACGATTCCGTCTGCCAGCTTGGTGAAGATCCGTGGAGCCACGTTGAGCCCGAAGGGCATGGCCCTGAAGGCGTAACTTTTCCTTTGGAGTCGAAATCCTAGGTAGAAGGAAGCGTAGTGATTCATTGTGTACCAACCGTGTGTCACACAATTGTACATAATTCCTTTTGTATATAATATGCTTGTATCTTTGCTCTTCCCTCGCACTAAAACGAACATGAAAATTCATGTCTGCTTTTCTCCTCTGTAACATTGTTAATGTTTGAACATGAAAATTCTTCTTGCTTTGAGATTTTGTATATAAAGGAGAGTGTTCTTTAATAAACAACTCAGTTGATTGCATCCTGCCTTTGAGTCATAACCTCTCTCTCGGCGCCGTCACATTGGTGACCCCGGAAGTCGACTCGCTCCCACTGCCTTCCACCCCCACCTCCCTCGCCCCTCCATCGTTGGTACTATGATGTACTCTACTACAGCAGTTGGCGCTGCGGCCGCCCCATTGAAACTTTCACCGTTCGCCAGCGGAGAGACATTTGCTTGGTTTCAGCGCGCAGAAGTCCAGTATTGCATCAACGGCGTGACTCGCTCAGCCACCAAAGCAGATTATGTTTTCGCGGCGATACCCGAGGACACCTTCCCGGAAATATCCGACTGGCTTTGTGAACAAGGAGACACGCCAATAGCATAAGACGCCCTCAAAACATACCTTCTGCAGCAGTACTCGCCGTCGCCAGCCGCCCGTGTAGCAAAGCTTTTTCAGCTCTCGCAATAACCGTTGGGGGACCAAAGGGCTTCGCTTGCCCTCAGGGAAATGACCAGTATCGCTCGCCTTCAACCTGCCGCAGACGGCTCTCCTCATGAGGGGAACCTACTTCGTGCCCTTTGGATACGCTGTTTACCCGGACCTATACGTGCTGCCATACCCGATGTTGATAGTTTACCCATAAAGGACTTGATGACCAAAGCCGACGCCCTTATGGACAGCCACTTCAAGACCTCCATCAATGCCTCCACCCCTGACGAAGAGGATGCCTATTCAACGTCAACTTAAGCTGACATGAATGCCGTGAGACATACACACCCACACCGTGACGTGCCGAAGCAGAGACACAGCCGCCCACCACCCACCAATCGCTCGCGCCCCAACAAACGACTTCTACAGCCACTTACTACCTCCCATCCGCCGCAGTTTTGCTACTACGACTTCAGATTCGGGGCAACTGCAAAGAAATGTGCCAAGGATTGTCAGTGGCCAAAAAACGTGTAAGTGGGCCATCGCTCATGGCAGTGGCCTCCCGTCTTTCTAATCTTTTCTTCTTACAGGATGCAGGAACGGGCGTGCGATTTTTGGTAGACATGGGTGCTTGTCGTTCTCTTTTGCCAAGGAAACTCTTCAAAACATGACGTAGTCTGTCTACATTTGCCGACGTCCGCTTGGTAGCTGTCAACGGATTTGCGATACCCACCTACGGTTACGAGAACCTCACATAATCGTTCGGAAACGATAAATTCAATTGGAAGTTTCTCGTTGCTGACGTCACCATGCCAATCCTCGGTGCGGATTTCCTCTATCATTTCCACCTTCTGGTCGATGTCGCCCACCGATGATTGGTCAACGCAGACTCGTACTTGTCGACACCTCTTCAACCCGCCCCCTCTAACCTCGCTCTCCACATTGGCGCACCCACGGATGCCAACGCCCACCTCCTCACATCGTACCCAGAAGTTTTCCGTCCAGAACTTCGCCAAACGCCCACAGTTCCTGCCAAGCACGGTATTTATCACCATATCAAGACGACGGGACCCCCAATCTTCGCAAAATTCAGACGTCTGGCACCGGAACGATTGGCAGCCGCCAAACAAACGTTCGCCGAAATGGAGGAAATGGGCCTTTGCCAAAAGGCCTCCAGCCGATGGTCGTCACCCTTACACATCGTTCTGAAGAAAGACGGCTCCCTCCATCCGTGCGGGGATTACAGGCGCCTGAACATGCCTATGAACCCAGAAGACATCCCCAAGACTGCCATCACCACTCCGTTTGGTACATACACCTTCAATTATTCCTGTTTTGGCCTTCGTAATGCTGGGGCCACGTTTCAACGTCTCATGGATCTTAGGGGACCTCCCTTTCTGTGTATGTTATGTGGACGACATACTTGTGTTCTCCTCCTCAAAAGAGGAACACCTCCGTCACCTGCGCATCGTGCTCGACTGCCTGCAACAAAACGGCCTTGTAGTCCGGTACACAAGTGTACCTTTGGCGCCAATGAAGTGTCGTTCTTACGGCACCGCATCACTCCTGAAGGTGTCCACCCCCTCCCTGAGAAGGTAGCAGCCGTTCAGAACTTCCCCGTGCCCTCGACCGTCAAAGCTCTGCAGGAATTCTTGGGCATGATCAACTATTATCACCGTTTTCTGCCAGCCATTGCCGCCACTCTTGCTCCCCTCTACGCCTCCCTCAAGGGCAAGCCGAAGGACCTGAAGTGGGGTCCCCTTCAAGATGCAGCCTTCTGCAATGCAAAGAAGGCCCTATCAACTGCTGTGGCTCTCACTTTCCCTATCCCACATGCCCATCTCCTTCTCTCCACCGATGTCAGCGACGTCGCTATTGGTGCAGTACTCGAGCAGGTGGTCAACGGCTCGCCCCGCCCATTGGCGTTCTTCAGCAGAAAACTGTCCAAGGCAGAATTGGGTTATTCTACCTTCGATTGAGAATTGCTGGCGGTGCACTTGGCTGTCCGTCACTTTCGCCATTTCTTAGAAGGTACGCCCTTCGTCATTTGCACAGACCACATGCCTCTGGTGCATGCCTTTACTCGACAGTCTGATGCCTGGTCCGCCCGGCAACGCCGATATCTCTCCGCCGTGGCTGAATATAATTGTACCCTTCAATACGTCCCTGGGAAAATGAATCCCGTTGCCGATGCCCTGTCAAGAAACACGTTGGCTGCCGTTCAACTGGGATTGGATTACAACGCCCTGGCTGAAGCCCAACGACAGGATCCAGAGTATCAAGCATGTAGGAAATCCTGCACGTCCCTCCATTGGGAAGACTTTCCCCTCGAAGACTCCAACACCACCCTCCTCTGTGACGTCAGTACTGGCAGATGGCGACCTTGGATTCCTGCTCCCATGCGCCGACAGGTGTTAGATTTCATTCACGGCCTTTCACATCCCTCGTGCCGTTCTACTGCACAGCTGCTGAAGGCAAAGTTCATTTGGCACGGCATTTCTAAGGATGCTAAGGATTGGGTCCGCGCCTGTACTTCTTGCCAAACTTCCAAAGTACATCGACACACGGAATCAGGAATGGGCACCTTTCCTCAACCTCAGCGTCGTTTCGCATATATTCGCGTCGACGTTGTAGGCCCCCTACCCACATCACAAGGACATCGTTACCTGTTTACCATCATCGACCGCCCCACCCGTTGGCCTGAAGCCATTCCCATGGAAACTGCAACGTCCGCCTCTTGTACATCTGCCTTACTCTCTGGATGGATTGCAAGATTTGGTATCCCTGAACATATTACTTCTGACAGGGGAACCACTTTCACCTCTCAATTGTGGACATCATTAGCGAATCTCCTGGGCATCACCCTACATCAGACAACGGCCTACAACCCCGCTGCCAATGGAATGGTTGAACGTTTTCATCGCACCCTCAAAGCAGCTTTGATGTCCCGCTGCAAGGATTCAAACTGGTTTACTCAGCTTCCCTGGGTCCTCCTGGGACTAAGGACCACTCCTAAAGACGCCCTCGACGTCTCGGCAGCTGAAATGGTGTATGGCGACCCGTTGGTCGTCCCTGCCGAATTTTTTCCTTCTACAACCTCCTCCGACGATCTCCAGCGCATACGTCACGTCGTGGGAAAATTTACTCCATGCCGCCAGACTTACAAGCCCCCAGCAAAGCATCATATACCACCAGACTTGCACTCTGCAACGCACGTCTTCCTACGCAACGACACTACCAAGCCACCACTAACACCCCCTTACACGGGCCCTTTCCTTGTGATCCGACGCAGTCCGAAAGCATTCCTACTAAACATTCATGGCAAAGAAGACTGGGTCTCCATTGATCGTCTAAAACCTGCTTATCTCCTGCCAGATGACCCGCCTACAGTTCGCCTCTCCAGATCAGGGCGCCCTATTTAACTTGTGCAGTATGTCATTTTTAGGGGGGGAGCCATGTACCAACCGTGTGTCACACAATTGTACATAATTCCTTTTGTATATATCATGCTTGTATCTTCGCTCTTCCCTCGCACTAAAACGAACATGAAAATTCATGTCTGCTTTTCTCCTCTGTAACATTGTTAATATTTGAACATGAAAATTCTTGTTGCTTTGAGATTTTGTATATAAAGGAGAGTGTTCTTTAATAAACAACTCAGTTGATTGCATCCTGCCTTTGAGTCATAACCTCTCTCTCGGCACCGTCACAATTGAAATGTGCCAGTAGGCATCCGCCAGGTCTATGGAGACCGTGTAGGCCCTGTGAGGAAGAAGGGTCCTGATTTATTGCAGAGATAGCATCTTGAATTTGTTGTTCGCAATGAACTTGTTGAGGGGGGATAAGTCTAGAATGACTCCGAGTTTGTCTGAGTCTTTCTTGGGGACACAAAAGAGTCTCCCTTGGAACCTGCTTGACTTTACCCTCCTTATCACCTTCTTGTTCAAGAGTTCCAGGACATATTCTTCCAGGAGGGGGGTTGACTGTTTGAAGAATTGCTGGAAGGATGGGGGTGGTTGAATCCAGCTCCAGCCCAGTCTCTTCTTGACGATGCTGTGTGCCCAGGGATCGAAGGTCCAACGATCCTGGAATTGGCGGAGTCTTCCTCCCACCGGAAGCACTTCATTGCTTCTGGGTTTACCGAGGGTTTGCCACCTCGTCCGCTAGCTCCCCTTCCTCCTCTACCTCTGGAGGGATGGCGGGAAGAATCTCTGCCGGAACCTCTGCCCGAGCCCCTACCTTTGGGACGAAAGGTAGTCGAGTGTTGCTCGTAGGCAGGGGTGAAGACCGGCGACTGCGACACCACCGGCTGGGAGACCAGTTGAAAGGTCTGTTGTGGCTGCGTAGCCACTTGGGGAGTAGCGGGACCCTTGAAACTGTTGTCTCGGTTGACGTTGCTGGGGTCTGGGTTTCGAGGATTTCCTCTTAGGCTGAGGGCCATCGTCCTGAGAGGACTTCCTCTTTCGGGACATGCCCCACTTATGGAGAAGGTTCCTGTTCTCCGTAGTAGCTTTGTCCACTATCTCTTTCACTAAGGTAGACGGGAAGAGATGTTTGCCCCAGATATTGGAGGAAATCAGTCTCCGGGGTTCGTGTTTCACCGTTGCACTGGCGAACACGAATTCTCTACAGGCTCTACGAGCCCTAGCGAAACTATATAGGTACTTGGTCACGGTCGCCAGGTGCAACTTAGCAAGGACTATGTAAAAGTCTGGGACTCTGGTATCCCCGGCCATGAGTTCTAGCTGTACCTGATGGGACAGCGAAGCGGCGAGTCTCTCCTTCGTATCCTGTTCCCTGCGAAGGAGGTGATCGTTTAGCCGTGGAAGGTCCTCATTGAATTGACGACCTGCCACATCAGGTTCCAGTTTTCCTACCGTGAAGGTCAACTGGATGTCTTTCCAGTGCCTATCATCGGGGGGAAGAGTAATGGAGAAGGGTCTGCACTCCTCCAGTGCAGGGCAAGGCTTCCCTTCCTCCACTGCCTTCATGGCCGCTGTGAAGGCCTTTTCAATGAAGGGGAAGGTCGCAGTAGTTGGCGCAACGAAGGTTGGATGTTTCTTACTAAGCGCCGGCATCTTGGAGTTTGTAAAACCCCGGCTCTCCACTGCCTGAGCTAACATAGCTTGGGCCTTCGCGAGATCGAACACAATCACTTCCTTTGGTTCGGTCTCTTCCTTTGAGGCTGGTTCGGACCTGAGCCGGACGTAACAGTCCGGATAAGCCTCGAAATTCGGAAAGAACTCCACTTCTTCCAACAAAATAGAGCCAACCCTTTCACTGATATAGATCTTGCCAGTTGTGATTGGCATATGCTCGGCGTATCTCCAAGGGTTAGCTTCCGAGCAGGTGGGGAGGTCCTTAACCGAAACCTTCTTCGGTTGTTTGAAGCCGACGAGAGTCGTCCGGAATTGCTCCTGAGTCTCGCGCAGCTTCTTGTCCATGAGGGCTTCAAGCATTTTGAAGACCTCTCTAGTGGCCGATGGAAGAGGGTCCGGGGTGGCAGAAGTCGAAGGAACAGGTTCCTCGGACGGTGCAGGAGTTGCTGGGGGAGCAGGAGCGACCTCGTTCTCCGAATCAGGGTATTCCACCTGATCTTCCTCATAGTCGAGCTCCTCGCCCATGAGGTTCTTCTCTGTCTCTTCAGACCCTTCCGACATACGTTCCACGTTGTCGGAATCAAGATGGCACTCACGCATGGACTGTGCCATGACGACGTCGGGTTCGACCACGATCTGGACGGTGGGGATTTGTTCACGAGGGACCACCGAGTCCTTAGATGCTTTTGGAAAAAACAAAGCCCTCAAGTCTTCGTTGGGAAGATACGGTCCAGTGGCGTTCTTTTGGAAGCCACACACCCATTTGTGTAGCTTCCCCCTAGCAATGTCCCTTACCTCCGCAGTAGGAGGATCGTCAAACGCCTCAACGAGAAGACTCTTGCAGACTGTACAGTTCTGCGGGTCCAAAAATATTAGGTCCCCTTTCTTGGCGGCGCATGGGGCGTGGGTCCGGCACGCCTTGTGCCCGGAGAAGTCCGGGCGCTTCACTCCGAAGAAGTTGCTCTCGCACTTCAAGTACTCCTCCTGTAAAAGAAAAAGATCATGAGTACATGGAAGGCATAAGAATGACTTACATTACTCTAAAATTAAGTATAACTTAAACTATAATAACATATTAATGCTTAAGATTGATGAGCAGGAAAGGAAGTAGATAGACACATACTTGTGAATCCCACCCAGCCGGTTACTGTAACCTTATCCGTAGACAATTCCTTTGGACCCGAGGGTCACAATGAGGGAAATCCGTATGGATGAGCCAAGCTAGGCTTTTAACAGGAATTGTCCACAGAGTGTACCAGGGTCTGAGACCACTCAGAGCCTTGGGGGAGAGGGGAAAATAGGATAAACCCCTTAATAAATGTAGGTTCCGGCAATCGACTGCACTGAGATACATAGAATATGCTGGAATTATTGTAATGTGCAATCAAACAGCATAGCCACTATTTTTGGATGATATAACAATACCTATATGGAAGTGGCCAGGCTATCTGGCTGCAACATACTGACTGTCGGCATGTTGCCGGCAGCCAGGGAAGGGGTACATGTCCCTTAGCGTTTCATGAGGGTGCCGGCAGACCGACGGTACACCGGAGGCCGGTCCTGCAGGGTGGAAGTCATCAAGGCAGACACACTGAGTATCCTATATGGATAATACCACAGTGGCGACCGCCGGCACAGCGGCGGATCGCCGGCAGGGGCGGCGGCTCCGGCAGCCGAAGGCTAACGGCATGGTGAGCCTTGAATCAATTCATAAGACAGATATATATATACATGGGTGTATACCTAGATTGCCGGCAATCAATGCTGGCATGTGGGCAGCAGACTCCGAAAGTCGGCCGACTGTTACTAGGTAAAAATAAGGGGTGGGACGTTGGTGGTATGTCGACGGAAGGCGGCAGCCTCCGGCACACGGAAGGCTGACGTCTTAGAGGGGGAAGGCATCTTATGAATGAAGGTCACCTGAGGTAGTGGCGGTTATCGCCGGCAGTAGAGACGGCAAGGGACCGGCACCAAGATAGAAAGAGAGAAAGGTAAGGAGGGATGGAAGGGGTAAAATACTATACCCCTCCGGCATCCCTCCGGAGAGAGTGCACTCATGATAGGAGTGGATACTCCTAACATCCGGCGGCAGGGAGCCGGCAGGTGGGGCCTGAGGTACCCCAAGGGAGGGATAAAGGGCACTCAAAGAGGGGAAATCCCCCGCCGGCAGGACCGCCGCCGGCAACCACCCCCATAGAACGCTATGAAGGGTATGTGTACCAGAGCGGCCAGCTCAGCAGGAGAACAAGGTTAGCCCTTTCCACTCCACCCAAGGGAGGAGTTGTAGGACTAAGGACAGAGGTGTGTAGGCAGGCCTACACCAAAGGGATAGGTGGGGAGGGAGAAGAAGGGGTCTTTCTAATTGAGGAGACTCTGTATGAGAGCGGCCACCAAGGCAAGGGAGAACGCTCCCTAACCTAGGATAGGTAGCCCAGATTAAGTACAGTACTAATGTACTGTCCCAAACTATAACAAGACAGAGTTTACCCCCAGAGCTTAACCTAGAGTAGGAGGACTAACTCCTAGGCTAGGAAAGTCTGAAAGACATATCGCTAGTTGCAGGGAGGAAGGGTAACCCAACCAAGTGCAACTGGAGGAAGGGCAGAGCCCTTCCTAAGGTCTCAGGCACGACCCTAAGGGGGGGTCATTCCCTTAGGGTAGGCAGAGAAGTGATAAATACCCTGGTTGTAGACGAGATCCCCCTATATAGAAGGGAAAGCAAGTCTACCCAGAGGGAATAACCCACAGGCAGGGGGAATAGGGAGCATACAAGGGTTCCTACATTAGGTTAGGAGGGGTTGATACACAATCAACTCAGTCCCTCATATGGTCCCCGAAGGCGAAAACACTTACATCACAGTAAATAGTATGTTTAATAATGCCACAATCTTCATAACTTACCTTAGGAACACTGATATATATCATGCATGAAAATAAGCACTAGGCTGTCCAGCCTAGGGGCTAAGCTAGCGATCTAGTATGGGGTCGAACAGCGACCGTAGTCTGATGAGCGCTAAAACACGATATAATGATTCCCTAGCTATGAAGACTAAATAACTAATAATATTAATTAGTTAAAGGACCGAAGGCTGTTCTGGCTAACTAAATAAAGCATGCAACATGAACAGCGGCGCTATAAAATGGCGCGTCCGGTATCAACACAGCTCTGCCACAAAACACAATATTTTACGAAAAGAAGAAGTTATTTTACGGCCAGAGCTTATTTAAACAATACTGGGACCGGGTACTCAACTTTCCAGAAAAAGGCGAGGCTGAACGCTGCGACATTACGGTGATCTAAGCAGATAAAGAAATCACTTGGGAAAAATACGACTTAGCGTAAAAGCTACAGGCGAAAGGATGAGGACGGACGTGACGTCATTTAGCAATGGCGCCCGTTTGTTTACGTCTCGAGTACCAAAAGTAGCCACGGACGAGAGTAACTTTGGAACGGCTCCTCAGTTACTCAGCCACCTTTCCATATCGAAGTGTTAACTCTATATGGGGTGCAGATAGCTATGTGGTGTGTTAATACATGCGTCCTCTGTTGATATACGATATCCTAGAGGGAAACCTTTAGGGTACTCGCACCAGAAGTTAGAATTCTGTGATAACTTTTAGTTTAATTCTGTGGGAATATCCACTGTAGTTGAATATACCGTAGGAAGCTACTGAAGGAACCTTCCATCAGGACGTCATGGCTTGAGCCCAAAAATAATATTGGATAATAGACATATATTTTCAGTAAGACGGTGATGTAGAATCTGAAAGGGAAATATTTTGCCTTTAAGCACAAGTTCCTTGAGGAAACGCCAGTCTTTTAAAATCATTATACACTTCATGTCCAAGAACATGTGGCACACATGTAAGAATCTATGTCACTCCACCTTGATAAAGAACAGTCTATTAGTGACACTAAGTGTCCCTTGAAATCACTATGTATCACACTAGGGTCAACACAGGCACCTGTTTGACTTAAAGTCCCGAAAAAACTCACTGTTCTATGCAGCACTAAATAGCCGGTTTCATCACGCTACCTGCTGCCACCACGAATCTCTTGACTTCGTGCACCTGCTTTGATTAGTGTTTGAAGAAAACTCTAGGTGACCTCCAGCCTGGGAAGGATCGGAGGCTTTCAAAGTCCATTCCTTGGAAAAAGTTCAGGGAAGAGGCGACTTTCCTACGATCATGACCTGCGGGTGTACTGTCAGGATCTGCTCTGCGAATAAAGTAGGTGATTTTCGCTCTAGTTGTTTTAGTGACAGGTCACTACCCGAAGTTTCTCCTTTAAAAAGTTGTCCTCCGCCAAAGTCCGAAGTTCTTTGAAGATAGACCTTAAGACTCTCCACTGGGCATAGAGAGAGATCTTCCTTCAGGGGGCAGATTCTCCAAGGACCCCATCTTTTGGTGGGAAGTTCATTTTTAGCGAGAAACGTGGGGTCAGGGAAGAGGGTAAGTTCCCCCGTGTCGGCGAACTGTATCTGGCCCTCTTCTCTTGATAATGCCACTATTCCACTGACTCGGGCTCCCGAGGCGAGAGCAAAAAGAAAGATCACTTTTTGAGTCAATTCTTTCAGAAGGCAAGATTCGTTGTCCAAGCTAGAGGCAAAATGGAGCACCTTATCCAGGGACCAGGTGATGGGTCTCGGTGGAGGTGCTGGACGGAGTCTAGCAACCGCCTTTGGGAGTATATTGAAGATTTCGCTGGATAAATCTATTTGGAAGGCGTACAGAAGTGGTCTAGTCAAGGCCGATTTGCAGGTGGAAATTGTATTGGCTGCTAGGCCTTGTCCATGAAGGTGAATAAAGAAGGACATGCAAAAATCTATGGAGATTTTCATAGGGTTTTTTGCCTTGACAAAGGATACCCACTTCTTCCAGGATGATTCATATTGCCTTCTGGTAGACTTTGTTTTGTATTCCTCTAGGAAGTCCAAACTTTTCTTCGAGATCCCAAACCTTTTCTTCACGGCTAGGGAGAGAAAATCATGAGATGAAGGTCCTTGACTTTCTTTGATGAAGCGAAGACAGTCAACTTCTGCACCTGTTGGGAGAGAACTGGGCCCGGCAGGGGGATCAGCTTGGGCTGTAGCTCCAGGACCAGGGGGAACTAGTTGCTACGGGGCAACTTGGGAGCCACTAGGGCTGCTGTCCCTTTGAAGGTTCTCAGTTTGGAGAGGACTTTCAGCAGAAGGTTGGGTGGAGGGAACAGGTAAATCTTGGACCATCTATTCCAGTCCAGGGACATGGCGTCCACTGCTTCTGCTTTGGGGTCCTCGTAAGGGGCCACATATCGAGGAAGTTGCTTGTTGTCGCTCGTCGCGAAGAGGTTGATCTGTAGTTCCGGGACTTGACGAGAGATGAAGGAGAATGATCTTGCGTCTAGGGACCATTCCGACTCTATGGGGCTTGTCCTTGATAGAGCGTCCGCCGTCACATTGCGGAATCCTTGTAGGTGAACTGCAGACAGGTGCCACTTCTTCCTGTCCACCAGGCAGAAGATGGGTAATAGCACCTGACTTATGTGGGGCAATCTCGAGCCCTGAGGATTGAGACATCTGACTACTACCGAGCTGTCCAGAGTTAGACGGATGTGTATCGAGGGATGCGGGGATAATTTCTTCAGGGTGAGAAGAACCGCCATGGCCTCCAAGATGTGGATGTGAAACATCTTGAATTGGGGAGACCATGTTCCTTGAACTTGCCGTCGATGGGGGTGACCCCCCCAACCCTCCAGAGAAGCGTCCGTATGGATGTTGAGCAATGGAGGCGGAGGTTGGAGAAGGATGGATCTTTTCAAGGTCCTTGCTTCTGACCATGGGCTTAGAAGGGAGCGAAACCTGTTCGGTAGGGGTCTCTTGAGATCTCTTCGAGCGACGGATGCGTTTCGTCTACAGACTCCTGAGGCATCCTTTAGCTGTGCTCGTAGCACTGGGTTTGTCACTGAGGCGAACTGTAGGGAGCCGAGAACTTGCTCCTGCTGTCGTCTTGAGATCCGCTTGGATTTGAGAAGTCTTCTGACAGACCCTGCTATTTCTTTCCTTTTCTTCAGTGGGATGGAAAGGCAATGTGACTGAAACTCCCAATGGATTCCTAACCATTGGTACTTCTGAGCTGGAGCGAGGCGAGACTTCTTGGTGTTTATTTTGAAACCCAGATGTTCCAGGAACTGGGTCACTTTGCTGCAAGCTTTCAAACATTCTTCTGGCGATGTCGACCAGACCAGCCAGTCGTCGAGGTAGGCCATCACTTGGACGCCCTGAAGGCGTAGCTGGTGGACGATTGTGTCTGCTAGCTTGATGAAGATTCTCGGAGCCACGTTGAGCCTGAAGGGCATGGCTCTGAAGGCGTAGCTTCTTCGTTGGAGCTGGAATCCTAGGTAGGAGGAAGCGTGGTGGTTCATTGGGATGTGTTTTATGTGAGCTCAGGATAGGTCAGCTAGAAGAGAAGTAGGAAGACACATACTTGTGAGTCCCGTCCAGCCAGTTACCGTGACCTTTTCTGCCGACAATTCCTTAGGACCTGAGGTTCTAGGGGAGGGAATGGTATCCCTATGGGGGAGCCAAACTTAGGCTTCCTTATAAAGGAATTGTCTACAGAGAGGAGAGGGTCTGAAATCGTTCAGAACCTAGAGAAAAGAGGGGGAAAATAGGGTAAACCCCCTTATATTTGGGTAGGTCCTGGCAAGAGACTGCACTGAGAAGCACAGGGTATGCTGGAAACATTTTACTGTACAACTGTATACCCCAGCCACTGTCTTTAAGGTATGAAATACCAAAGAAGATCAGTCTGGCTATACGGCTGTATAGGTCGACTGCCGGCATGGGGCCGGCAGCCGGGGGGAAGGGGTGCTTGTCCATGGAAGCCGCAGGAGCGTCGCCGGGAAGCCGGAGGCCGGTCCAGCGGGGTGAATCCATCTAAGGCTGCACACTGAGCAGCAGAGAGGTAGGAGACACCTATAAGGGCGACCGCCGGCACGGCGGCAGGTCACCGGCACGGCGGCAGGTCGCCAGCAGGGCGGTGGCCTCCGGCAGCCGGTAGGCTGTCGGTGTTGGTGAACCTAGCTGGGTACATAAGATGGAAGGTTGTCTGAGAAGTCGGCGGCAGCGGCGGCAAGGGGCGGCAGCCCCCGCCAGCCGGCAGGTTGTCGCATTAGGTAATCCTCAGATAGGAACACCCTATGACGTAGGAAGGTCACATGGGGTGCCGGCGGCTAGCGCCGGCAGGCGGAGGCGGCAGTGGACCGGCACCATGATAGAAGAGAGAAAGATAAGGAGGGAGTGGGGAAGGATAATGTCCGATACCCGACCGGCTTCCCTCCGGAAGGAGTGCTCTCATGATAGGAGGGGATATGCCTATCACCCGGCGGCAGGGAGCCGGCAGATGGCTGGATGCCTATGGTAATCCAAGGGAGGATCAGAGGACATTCAAAAAGTGGGGGGGAGGTTGATCTTCCACCGGCAGGCCGGCTACCAACACTACCCTATAGTTCGACTATGAGGGGGAAGTGTAGCAGAGCAGCCAGCTAAGCAGGAAAGCACAGCTTAACCTACAATTCTCCCCAAGGGAGGAATTGTAGGACAGCGGACAGGGGTGTGAAGGCAAGCCGACACAAAGGGATAGAGTGGGGGTAGGGGTCTGAGGGAGCAGAAGGGGGTGCGACCCTAAAGCTCCCAAGGGGAGGGGGAATCTGTTACATGCTATACAACCCAGGCAGGAGAGAAGCGCTCTCCAACCCTAGGGTAGGTTAGCTCAGAGTAGGAACAGCACTGGTGTACTGTCCTAGAATATAATAAAACAGAATCCCCCAAAGCCTAACCTAAACCAGGAGAGCTTCTCCTAAATTAGGGAGGGCTGGGAAGACATATCGCTAGGATACAGGAGGAAGGGACGTGTCCCAACCAAGAGCAGTCTAGGGGGAAGGGCAGGGCCCCTCCACCTTCCGTCTCAGTCGATACCTAAAGGGGAATGCGTTCCCTAAGGGTGGACTGAGATGAACGATAGGTACTCTGGGGTTCTGTCCGAGGTCCCCCCATAAACTATGGTAGGGAAGAGGGAAGAACTATCTAGCCTAACCTACCCGAAAATATTTCCCGAAAATATTTCCGGGTAAGGAGCTAAGATATAGCAAGGCTACCCAGAGGGAGGTTACCCGAAGGTAACAGGGAGATAAGGAAGCATACAAGGGTCCCAACCTTGGGTTAGGGGATGTGACATGGATGGACCAGGCACAGTCCCTTGTATGGTCCCTAGAAGGCGAAAGATATGTGCAACACTGAATCTTGTATATGTTTAAAAATGCCTATATCTTCATTAACATAAACACTAGGAACACTTATTATATCATGCAGACGTAAACATGAACACTAGGCTGCGGCCTAGGCTAGGCTAAAAGTCTAGTATGGGGTCGGCTAACTAACAGCGCCGAAGAATACCATCAGCATAATATAACTAATTCCTATTAATGAATACTAAATAACTAATGATATTTTAATTAGTTATAAGGCTGCTCTGGCTGCTCTGGCTGCTCTGGCTAACTAAATAAAGCATGTGAGGCGAACAGCAGCGTCATAAAATGGCGCCTCCGGGCAAGGCACAGCTCTGCCACAAAACACAAGATTTTAGCGTAAAAAAATCGTTACTTTACGGCCAGAGCTTATTTAAACAATACAAGAACCTGGTACTCAACTTTCCAGAAGAAGGTGAGGCAGAAGGTTGAGACATGGCGTAGGATGCACAAGATAAAAGATGATCGCTGGGAACAAACAAATGGTGTTGGGAGCTACCAGAAGAAGAATGAGGACGGACGTGACGTCACACAGTATGGCGGACGGTTTGTTTACGTTGCGAGTACCGTAACAGTAACGAAGGAAGGGTAACTTTGGAACGGCTCCTCAGTTACCTCGCCACCTTTCCCCCTCGAAGCGTAAACGCTAGGTGGGGTGCAGATAGCCATGTGGCGTGTTAATGCATGCGTCCCCTGTTGATATACGATATCCTAGAGGGAAATCTTTAGGGTACTCGCGCCAGAAGTTAAAATTCTGTGAAACCTTTAGTTTAATTCTCTGGGAATATTTATGGTAGCCATATATATCCAAAGGAAGCTACTGAAGGAACCTTCCATCAGGACGACATGGCTTGAGCCCAAAAACCCCTTGTATACTTCCTAGAAGGAGGAAAAACATGTGCAATCACTGAATCTTATATGTATAAATGCCTAACATCTTCATTTCTCAAATTAACACTAGGAACACTTATTATATCATGCATTCAAGTAAACTAAAACGCCTAGGCTATCAAGCCTAGGGGCTAGGCTAGCAAGCTAGCGCGTGAATTCGGCTACCTACACTCGCCGAAAACGAATGCTATCGGCATAATATAACTAAATAACTAATACTGATAATTAGTTATGAAACCGGGAAGGTTGTTCTGGCTAAAAATAAAGCATACGATGTGAACAACAGCGTCAGCGTCATGACGCCTCCGGTTAAGGCAGCAGCTCCGCCACAAAACACGGTATTTTAAGATAAATTGGCGTTACTTTACGGCCAGAGATGATTTATACAATACAAGAATATGGTACTCAACTTTCCAGAAGAAGGCGAGGCTGAAGATTGCGACATGACGAAACTAATAGCGAATAACTGGGAAAAAGACACCTGGTCAAAGACACTACGAGTGAAGGAATGAGGGAGGCGCGCAACGGTGACGTCAACCAAGATGGCGGCGGTTATGATGTCACCGAGTACCTTAACAGTAATGAAGGAGGAGAACTTAGTAATGGCTCCTCCCATAACTTGCCACACTTCCCCCTCGAAGCGTAAACGCTATGTGGGGTGCAGATAGCTATGTGGCGTGTCAAGCATACGTCCCCTGTTATTATACGATATCCTAAAGGGAAACCTTATGGGTACTCTCGCCAGAAGTTAAAATTCTGTGAAACCTTTAGTTTAATTCTCTGGGAATATCTACTGTAGTCAAATATACCCTTAGGAAGCTACTGAAGGAACCTTCCATCAGAACGACATGGCCCGAGCCCAAAAAGCGGATTTTGAGCGACGCGAAAAATCTATTTTTGGGTGAGATAGCCATGTCGTCCTGATGGAAGTTCCTCCTTAGTAGCTTCCTAGGTTATATCTAACTACAGTGATATATCCCAGAGAATTTTACTAAAGGTATCCAGAATTCTAACTCCTGGCACGAGTATCCCTTGTATTATCTTATAGGGATATCGTATAAGATCAGAGGACGTATTCTTGACACGCCACATAGCTATCTACACCCCTAACAGCATTTACGCTTCGAGAGGGGAAAGTGGCAAGAATTGTAGGAGAGCCGTTATTAAGGCAATACTCCTACTCGTACTGTAATTGGGCGCCAGCACGCCGCCGCATGGCGCCATCTAGTCATTCTTTGTAGCGTTACTTAAGTGCTACAGATACAGTATATTAGGGATGGATTCTTTTATCCTTTGTCAAAAGAGGGTGGGTCCATCAGGACGACATAGCTACCTCACCCAAAAATAGATTTTTCGCTTCGCTCAAAATCCGTTTTTTGGGCTCAGGCCATGTCGTCCTGATGGAAGTTTACCAGAGCATTGATGTATCTGTGGATTTTCAATAGTGCCAAACATCTTGAGATAAATTTTCCTTGGTCGTCTAGACCCAGAGACACCTAGTGTTACCGGCATACACCATTCAACTGTCAGTGCTTCCTGCCCCCTACAGGGAAGAGTCTTGGAAGACTCTAGGAGAAAAACCCAAGGATTATGAGTTCAAGGAACAAGTCTAGCAAACAAGTTGTATATTAGTGTCCTCATATACATAAAGCATAGTTTGTACTCAGAATGGAATTGATCTGTGTAGGTTACTGATACCTTCGAGTCTGTTTGTTCATTGGAGACAAGATATACAGGTTTACATTCATGTAGGAAACTTTAAATCAGTAAGGTAAACAGGTTGGTACAATCAGTCTTTACTAGGGACTGAACTCAATAGCATAGCATATAATCTGATGATTGTTTGCTTGGAACAGTAATAACCTTTGTTCTGAATATTTTTCCAAAAAAATGAGGATAAAAAGTAGCTCTAACACCATTTATTTGTATGTTTTAGGATATTTGGGGCGAAATGAGACGCAAAGATGTACAATCAATCACAATTTTCACTGAAAATTTCTGTGAGAAAGCATAATTAGTAATAACAGAAAAATTAATAAAGTTTCATCTGAAAAGGAAACACAAGCCACTCTATGGAAAATATGGAATATTTCACTATGGATTCTGTTGATACAAAAGTAACACTTGCATATAAATATGCATGGCACATGTGTCAGTCTTTTATGCTTTTTGTCACCCGTGTAATTAGAACAGTCTATAGTGCCATGTACTAGACACATCACTCAACATGATACACCGTAAGAGTCCATCATGTACACCCTTCACTAAAAAGTCCCAATTAGCGCACTGTTCTTTGCAGAAATCAAGCGGCAGGTTTTAGTACACTACCTGCTGCCACCACATAATGTTTGATTTCCTGTAATTGTTTAGCGTAATGCTTGAAGAAGACCCTGGATGACTTCCATCCAGTGTAAGAAGACATATTTTAAAAGAAATTCAGAGACGAAGCAACTTTTCTCGGATCATGACCTGCGGGTGTACTGTCTGGATCCGCTCTGCGAATGAAATAGGTGATCTTTGCCCTTAGTTGTTTTAAGGTTAATGTTGAACGTGATGTTTCTCCCCTGAAAAGCTGACCTCGCTTAAAGTCTGAAGTTCTACGAAGATAGACCTTTAGGCATTCCACTGGGCATAGGGATGCTTCTTCCTTCAGAGGGCAGATTCTCCAGGGACCCCACCTCTTAGTGGGCAGCTCGTTCTTGGCGAGAAACGCTGGGTCCGGAAAAAGGTTCAATTCTCCACAGTCTGTGAACTGAATGTGGCCATCATCCCTCGAGAGAGACACTATTTCACTAACTCTGGCTCCTGAGGCTAGTGCAAATAAGAATATCACTTTTTGAGTCAAGTCTTTTAGAGAGCAGTCTTCGTTGCTCAAGGTTGATGCCAAGTGAAGAACCTTATCCAAGGACCATGAAATGGGCCTCAGAGGAGCTGCGGGCCGAAGTTTAGCGCAGGCTTTTGGAATCTTGTTGAAGATATCATTGGAGAAGTCCACCTGGAAGGCGTACAGCAAGGGTCTGGTCAGGGCAGATTTGCACGTGGCAATCATCTTGGCTGCTAAACCTTGTTCATGGAGATGGATGAAAGAGGATAAACAGAAATCCGTTGAAATCTCCTTTGGTTTCTTTGCCTTGACAAAGGCCACCCATTTCTTCCAGGAAGACTCGTATTGTCTTCTCGTTGATTTTAACTTGTATTCTTCTAGAAAGTTAATACTGTCCCGTGAAATCACAAACCTTTTCTTGACTGCTAAGGTGAGAAAATCATGAGAAAAAGATTCTGGGTTTTCTGTGATGCAGCTGAGACAGTCGACTTCTGCACTTGCTGAGTCAGAACTGGATCCGGCAACGGGATCAGCTTCAGGCGTAGTTCCGTTATCAGGGGGAACCATATGCTGTTGGGTCATTTGTGGGCCACTATTGCTGCCGTTCCATGAAAAGATCTAAGTTTGTTGAGGACTTTCAGCAGAAGGTTGGTTGGAGGGTACAGGTAGATCTTGGACCATCTGTTCCAGTCTAGAGACATCGCGTCCGTTGCTTCCGCTAGAGGATCCTCGTATGGGGCTACATACCGGGGTAGCTTCTTGTTGTCGCTTGTTGCAAATGAATGAATGAATGAATGATTTAAAGTTTTCAGGCATCCTGACATCTAAGGTCATTGATGCCGGTAACATTTAATTTATGGATACAAAAATAAAAAATGAAATAAAATAAAAAATTAAAGAGTATTCAATTAAAATCATAAAAATTGAATGTCATAAAAGTTAAATATTTTTCAGAAGACCTGCTTCTGAAAGAAATCTAAAAATACCACTTGCATGGTAGGACACATCATTTCCAAGAATCTTGGCAAGGATGAACCTGCCACCCTCACCTCGAGCCTCAAACAAATATCTATTCCGCAAGTTGTTATAATTGGGGTATTCGGTCAACAAATGCCTTACTGTTAGAGGTACTAAACAGTTGTCACAATACGGTTGGTGTTGGCCCTTCAGCAGAAACTCATGTGTCAACCGAGTGTGACCAATACGGAGACGACAAAGAGACGTCTCCCATTTTCGGGGTATCATATTATACCTCCAAGGAGATATGTCATTTGTTACTTCCCTCATTTTATTGCCATCTTGACTATCCCATTGCTGTTGCCATTTATTGCAAACCAATTTCTTGATGTCAGGTAAGAAATCATTACAGGGAATGGGATACCTTCTTGGCAGCAACTCGGATGCAGCCTCCTTAGCCAGTGAATCTGCCTTCTCATTCCCGGAGACACCTACATGTGCTGGAACCCAACAAAATTTAACTGTTATACCTCTCCGTCCAATAATAAAAAGCCAGTCTAAAATCTTTAAAACTAGAGGGTTATTAGAATTAAAAACTTCCATAGCTTGAAGGACACTCCTTGCATCACTAAAAATTGTAAAATTACCCTCCTTCTCCAACGCTATTTTCTCAATAGCGGTTAATATGCCATACAGTTCGGCAGTAAATATGGAAGTGGTCAGAGGAAGTGCACCTCTACAATTAAAACCATTACTATGTACTCCAAATCCAACGCCAGCATCAGATTTGGAGCCATCAGTATAGATAAAAGTTGATCCTCTATGTTCTTTAACATGTTCATTAAAAAGAGACCTGGCTTCTAGGTCTGACATATTCTTCTTATCTCCAATAAAATATTTACAAAAAGATATCTCTGGTAACTTCCATGGAGGCGTTGATGATACCTTGAATGGAAATACCTTATTTCTAATTATATCCAGACTATTTAATAATCGTTTCACCCGAAAGCCATAAGGTTGAGGAGATTTTGGGTGCAACTCAAAGTATGATGCGTGTCTTACAAGGCTTGCAGTCTGAAAGGCTAGAGAGTTAGGGAGTCTTTGCAATCTAAACCAATACCGAAGAATGGAAGACATTCGGTAAAGGTCTAGAGGTAACTCTCCAGCATCAACAAGGAGACTTGGGATAGGCGAGGTTTTAAAAGCTCCAGTAGACAATCTAACACCTGCATGATGTATCGAGTCTAATATTTTTAACCGGCTTGGGGTGGCTGAAGAATATACCTCACAACCATAACTAATTTTGGAAAAAATCAAGGCCTTGTATAATTTTAAAATAGTATTGCGGTCTGCCCCCCATGATGTATGGGACAATACTTTTAAGATATTCAGAGCTTCAACACATTTAGCCTTTAGCGCTTTTAGGTGAGAAACCCATGTAAGTCTACAGTCAAATATCAAACCTAAAAATTTGGTTTCCGATACACATGGTATCCGTTGACCTTTAATGTATATATCCGGGTCTAGATGTACTCCCCGGATACGACAAACATGGACAATGGTAGTTTTACTTGTCGAGAACTTAAATCCATTCATGTCAGCTCACTGGATAATTTTATCAATAGAGAGTTGGATTTTTCTCTCAACCATTGCCATTCTAGTGCCAGCAAATGATATTGAGAGATCATCCACAAATAATGTTGAGAGAACATCCTGGGGAATGGCTGAGGAGTGAGGATATCCCATTAATTGCTAGTGCAAAAAGGGTAACACTCAGCACACTACCCTGAGGAACTCCTTCTTCCAGGCCCTTACTCTCTGATAGAGTTTCCCCCACTCTCACTTGAAAAACTCTACGTGAAAGAAATGCCTGAATAAATAGTGGCAGCTCTCCTCTCAATCCCAATTCATGAATGGTTTTAAGAATACCATATCTCCATGTGGTATCATATGTCTTTTCAAGGTAAAAAAATACTGTAACATGGTGCTGTTTGGAAGCAAAGGCTTCACAAATAGAAGACTCAAGTCGTATCAACACATCAGTCGTTGAGTGCATTTTTCGGAATCCACATTGAATCTTTGATAAAATACCTTTCTTTTCAAGGTACCATATCAGCCTTGCATTGACCATCTTCTCCATGATTTTACATAAACAAGATGTCAATGCAATAGGACGATAGTTTGCTGCTAAAAACTTGTCTTTACCGGGTTTTAAAAAGGCTAAAATAATGGCTAGTTCCCAAACACTTGGGTAACTATGATCATGCCATATTCTATTAATAATGCTTAAAATAAATAGCTTTGTATTAAAATGTACATGTTTAATCATTGCATATGGAATTCCATCGGGTCCAGGGGCTGTATCGTTGCAATGAGCAAGTGCGGAATCAAATTCTCTTTCAGTGAAAGGAGAATTATACGACTCTTCCCTTCTTGTTGCAAAATTTAAAATTTTCTTTTCTTCATTGCTCCTATACTGGTGACCAGGGGCTCCTTCACACTTGCTGGATACATTTGAAAAATGATTAGCCAGGGCATTGCTAACTTCATTTGCTTCAGTTACATACTGGCCATTCACCTTTAACACTGGTGGTGGGTTGGGGGTGAATTTGCCAGCTATCTTTTTTACTTTCCTCCACACAGAAGATGGTGGTGTTCTACTGTTAATGGAGGAAACAAAAGACATCCATGACTGGCGCCTTGCTTCTTTCATGGCACGACGGAACTGTGCTCTACATTTCTTGTACATAGTTAAATTCTCATTAATTAATTGCTAGTGCAAAAAGGGTTACACTCAGCACACTACCCTGAGGAACTCCTTCTACCAGGCACTTACTCTCTGATAGAGTTTCCCCCACTCTCACTTGAAAAACTCTACGTGAAAGAAATGCCTGAATAAATAGTGGCAGCTCTCCTCTCAATCCCAATTCATGAATGGTTTTAAGAATACCATATCTTCATGTGGTATCATATGCCTTTTCAAGGTCAAAAAATACTGTAACATGGTGCTGTTTGGAAGCAAAGGCTTCACAAATAGAAGACTCAAGTCGTATCAACACATCAGTCGTTGAGTGCATTTTTCGGAATCCACATTGAATCTTTGATAAAATACCTTTCTTTTCAAGGTACCATATCAGCCTTGCATTGACCATCTTCTCCATGATTTTACATAAACAAGATGTCAATGCAATAGGACGATAGTTTGCTGCTAAAAACTTGTCTTTACCGGGTTTTAAAAAGGCTAAAATAATGGCTAGTTCCCAAACACTTGGGTAACTATGATCATGCCATATTCTATTAATAATGCTTAAAATAAATAGCTTTGTATTAAAATGTACATGTTTAATCATTGCATATGGAATTCCATCGGGTCCAGGGGCTGTATCGTTGCAATGAGCAAGTGCGGAATCAAATTCTCTTTCAGTGAAAGGAGAATTATACGACTCTTCCCTTCTTGTTGCAAAATTTAAAATTTTCTTTTCTTCAGTGCTCCTATACTGGTGACCAGGGGCTCCTTCACACTTGCTGGATACATTTGAAAAATGATTAGCCAGGGAATTGCTAACTTCATTTGCTTCAGTTACATACTGGCCATTCACCTTTAACACTGGTGGTGGGTTGGGGGTGAATTTGCCAGCTATCTTTTTTACTTTCCTCCACACAGAAGATGGTGGTGTTCTACTGTTAATGGAGGAAACAAAAGACATCCATGACTGGCGCCTTGCTTCTTTCATGGCACGACGGAACTGTGCTCTACATTTCTTGTACATAGTTAAATTCTCATCAGTTCTGCGTCTACGCAATCGTGTTAGAGATCTTCTTGTGGCTCTGTGGAGTGCAGTTAGTTCTGAAGACCACCACGGGACTGGTCGTCGTTTGAATAACCCTGTTGTTTTGGGAATTGAATTGACTCCTGCTGTATGAAGAGTTCCATTCAGTAAGTCTATGGCATCATCAACACTTTCAAACTGTTCTGCTCTCCCTTCGATTTCACTTAGCTCGGAAAATTTAACCCAGTCTGCCTTGTCTAGATTCCAATGTGGCGATCTTTGCAAAGGCGGACCCTTGTTGGTGTTTATAATGATTGGTGCATGATCACTAGTATGCCAATCATCTAATGTCCTCCAATCAAAATCAAGAAGGCAGTTAGAGCTTGCAATTGAAAGGTCAATGCATGACAAAGTACCTGTCTGAACATGGAAGTGTGTGGGCTCTCCTGTATTAAGGAGTCCCACATCCTCATTCTCCACAATTGATGAGATAATATTGCCCCTTGTGTTGGCCAAAACATCACCCCATAAAGGATGTCTACCATTCATATCTCCCAGTAAGAGAAAAGGTTGAGGGAGTTGTTGAATGCCCTCTGCTAAATCATCATATAAAATATTATCATTTGGAGGTAAGTACAGAGAGCATATTGTATATTTTCTCCCTATATCAATTTGTACAACAACTGCCTGCAGGGTTGTACGTATAGACATGGGTATTTGGGGAACATCTCGACGAATGTACATGAGACTTCCGCCATGGCTCCCTGCTTGTTGATTATATGGTGTTCTATAGCTAACATACTCTCGAGGACTAGGAGTGTTAGAATCAAGCATACTTTCCTGTAGACATACAATTATGGGGGAATGCTCATGAATTAGGAGCTTAAGTTCTTCATATTTCGCCCTCAAACCCTGACAGTTCCATTGCAAAATGGAGGAGAAAACTATGGATTATTTCTGGAAGACATCTTGGATGAGGTCTTCCCATTAGCAGTTTTTAATTTTACATTATTACTAGTAGGTTTCTTCAGAGGTGGTCTTGTTATGTTGGGTTTAACGTTGGTGTTTTTCTTTGTATTCTTTTCATCTATTTGTTGAGGTGGATGGTGGACCTCAACTTGAATTTCTGATTTATTCAGTCCATCTTCTGGTTCATTAGAAACATCAACAGACAAAACATCAAATTTATTTGATGTCATAACCTTAACGTTTCTAATGGAGGGTGGAGAGAGAGATGGAGGTCTCTCTCTTTTGCGATTAATAGATGGTGGGATTCGAGGTTTTTGCACCTTTCCCACAACAGGTGCATCAGGTAGGTTAGTCTTAAGTGGAACCTCCATCCGATCAGGCAAGGGCATGGCCTGAGAGAGGTTTGTATTACTTTTTGTAATGGCGGCTGAAGGCTGTACAGCAATGGGCAATGACCTAGTGTTAATACACCTTGGTAAAGCCTCAGGAGGTGATATGGTTACCTCGTTATTTGACATTTTGTCAGATAGTATATTTTTTTTTGAGCTATTGGCGCTTGTTGCAAAGAGGTCTATCTGCATCTAGGGACCATTCTGACTCTATCGGGTTGAGCCTGGATAGAGCGTCCGCCGTCACATTGCGGAACCCTTGAAGGTCAACTGCTGACAAGTGCCATCTCTTCTTCTCCGCTAGACGGAAGAGGGCTAATATCACTTGATTGATTTGAGGCGATCTTGAGCCCTGTCGATTCAGGCATCTCATTACGACCTCGCTGTCTAATACCAGTTGGATGTGGATTGAACAGCGAAGTTTCAGTTTTTTTCAGCAAGAGAAAAACTGCCATGGCTTCCAGAATGTTGATGTGGAAGGTCTTGAAGAGGGAGGACCAGGTTCCTTAGACTCTCTGATGGTGAGAGTGGCCTCCCCACCCTTCTTTTGAGGCATCCGTGTGAACGGTGACCGATGGTGGAGGTGGTTATAAGGGTACCTTCTTCTTTAGGTACTTGGCCTCCGACCATGGCTTGAGGAGGGATCACAGACGAGTTGGTATCGGTCTTTTCAGATCTCTTCGAGCGTTTGATGCGTATTTTCTCCAAACTCCTGATGCATCTTTTAATTGAGCTTTCAATACTGGGTCTGTCACTGAAGCGAACTGGAGGGAGCCCAATACTCTCTCCTGTTGCCTTCTTGATATCCTGGCGGATTGAAGGAGTCTCTTGACAGATCTGGCTATCTCTCTCCTCTTCTTTGATGGAATGGAGAGGCAGTGTGACTGTAAGTTCCAGTGGACACCCAGCCACTGGAACTTCTGAGCTGGAGATAGTCGAGACTTTTCCAAAGTGATCTTGAATCCTAGGTGTTCTAGGAGCTGGATCACTTCCTTGGAGGCTTGCATGCACTCTTCTTTTGATGCTGTCCACACCAGCCAGTCCTCCAGGTAGGCCATCACCTGAACTCCCTTTAGGCGTAGTTGACGAATGACTGCATTCGCAAGCTTTGTGAATACTCTTGGGGCTATGTTTAGTCCGAAGGGCATGGCTCTGAAGACGTACTGTCTTTTTTGCAGCTTGAATCCTAGGTAGGGGGAAACTTGGCGGTTGATCGGAACATGCCAGTATGCATCCGCCATGTCTATGGAGACTGTGTATGCCTGTTTGGGCAGTAGGGTCCTTAAGTGTTGGAGCGTCAGCATTCTGAACTTGTTCGTTATGAACTTGTTGAATGGTGATAAAGCCAGAATAACTCTGAGCTTTTCCGAGTCTTTCTTCTGAACACAGAATAGCCTTCCTTGTAATTTGATGGACTTTGCCCTCCTTACAACTCTTTTGTCTAAGAGTTCCTGAACGTATTCTTCCAATATGGGGGTTGACAGTTGGAAGAATTGAGGGATGTTCGGTGGAGGTGCATTCCAACTCCACCCCAGTCTGTTCTTGATTAGGCTGTGGGCCCAGGGATCGAAGGTCCAGCAATCCCGGAAGAGAAGTCTCCCTCCTACCGGTAGCATCTCACTTGGAGTGCTGGGTGGAGGAATTGCCTCCTTGGCCACGTCCACCTCTGTTGCCCCTACCTCTGGAGGGGCGTCTAGAGGAACCTCGAAAGGAACCTCGAGACTTCGGCCGAAAGGTCGTCGATTGCCTTTCAAAGGCTGGGGTGAAGACGGGCGACTGAGTCGTCACTTCTTGGGGCACCAGCTGAAAAGTGGTGGGTGGTTGTGTCACCGTCTGGGGCACCGTGGCCACGGGAAGCTGTTGTTGTCTTGGAGGGTGAAAGGGCACTCTGGGTCGTTTTGTCTTCCTTTTTGGCTGAGGAACTTCTTCGGCGGAAGAGTTTCTCTTGGAGGACAAGCCCCATTTAGAGAGGAGATTCCTGTTCTCCGTTGCAGCTTTGCCTACGACCTCTTTGACCACTTCACTCGGGAAGAGGTCTTTTCCCCAGATGTTGGAAGCTATCAGCTTCCTCTGTTTGTGCCTCACTGCAGCCGAGGCAAACACAAACTCTCTGCAAGCCCGACGGGCTTTAATGAAATTGTACAGGTCCTTGGGGACCGTTGCCAAATGAGCTTTGGCAAAGACTATGTACATATCCAGGGTATCTGGGACACTTGTCATCGTCTCTAGTCCGGTCTGTAGAGACATAGAGGCGGCAAGTCGTTCTTTCGTTTCCTGCTCCCTGCGCAGGTGAAAGTCTGACAACTTTGGGAGGTCTTCTCCGAACTGACGTCCGGCAATGTCAGCCTCCAGCTTCCCAACTGAGAAGGTGTTGTAAACGTCCTTCCAGTCCGCATCATCGGATGGTAGGGCGAAGGAAAAGGGTCTATACTCTTCGAGTGTAGGGCAAGGTTTCCCTGCCTCGACTGCCTTTAAGGCTGCCTTGAACCCTTTCTCCATAGAGGGGAAGGCACGGGAAGAAGCAGCAATGAAGGACGGGTTTTTCTTGCTGACAGCCGGCACCTTGAAGCTAGTGAAGGCCCTCTCCTTCAAGGTTTGGGTGAACAAGGCCGGTGCCTTGGGGAGGTCTAGAATGATGACCTCTTCCGGCTCGGTTTCTTCTTTGGAAGGGGGTTCCGTCCTCAAGCGGATGTAACAGTCCGGATAGGCCCCTTTACTGGGCCAGTGCCCAGTTTTTCGGAGAGGAAGACCTTCCCCCTTGACATAGGCATGTGCTCAGCATACCTCCAAGGATTGATGTCAGAAAAGGCGGGAAGTTCTTTGATGTTTAGCTTCTTGGGGGCTAAACTTGAGGACACGAGTTGGTGCATTTCGGTCGGTAGAGAAGCCTCCTTCTTGGACGACTGCTTTTTCATGTCCTGGAACATGGACAAAAGCGAAGGCAGCGTATGACTGATCGTGTCTAGCTGGGGGGCAGAAGAAGTTGATGGGACAGGCTCGGCCACCGTAGCCGATGAAATCGAAATAGTTTCGGCTTTCTCAATGTCGCCTTCAGGAGGTAAGACAGTCTCCTGCTCCTGCTCCTCTGCTAGGAGACTTCGTTCCGTCTCCTCGGAGACAACTGACATGTTGTCTTCTAGTTGGATGTCCTTCAAGGCATCAGATACATCAGATTCTATCAGAATCTGGACGAGGGGAATCTCAGGTTGAGTTTTGGGAACAACTTCATCCGAAGATGCCCTAGGGAACACACAAGCCCTCATCTTCTCATTAGGAATGTATGGGCCAGTGGTGTTCTTCTGGAAACCTCTGACCCATTTTCACAGCATCTCTCTTGCTGCATCCCTTGACTCTGTGGACTTCTGATCATCAAAAGCCTCTTTTACCAGTTTGTCACAAATGGTACATACCTGTGGGTCCCAGTACTATAGAGATCCCTTTGTAATTGCGCAGCGCGCATGGGTTCTGCACATGTCGTGGCCGCAGAAGTTCTTACTGCGGACCTTGCAGAAGTGGTTCCCGCACTCAGGATGCTCTTCCTGTAAAGAAAGAAAAGCATATAATCTCAGAATTTCATCATACAGTGTAATAAAAGTCATTTAATTAGCTTAGGATAGTATAAGCTAGGGAAAAAAAGGGAAGACACCCACATGTGCCTCCTAACCAGCCCATTGCTAAGACTTCCTTCAATATTGAACACTAAACTCTTAACAAATTAAATGGGAAGATAATATCCTTGGATATGAAGTGCAATTTTAACACCTTCTAAGGTTCAATATTGGGGATTCTTAATAAATGGTTATCGACCATTAATTTAACAGAGAGAATCGCTCTCTATGAATGGTGGTCTCACAATAGGCTGCCAATGAAGCACCTTGTAGGTTGGAAAAATTTTTGCATGGGCTACAGCACAGACCATACAGCGGTATGTGTCATGCGGAATAATCAATATCGCAGTGTCGTAGTCAGTACTATAGTGCCTGCCAGCATACGCCGGCATTGCCCTGGGCTATTGAAGGTATATACTGCCTTAATAGATAAAGGACGGTAGGTCGCCGGCAGTTGCTCCGCTGCCGGCCGCCGAGGGGCCCCTCTATCAAGGTGGACCCGCCGGCAGCCAGCGGAAAGAAAGTCTACATACTTGGATGACCGGCTGCCGGCAGTCAACATAGTTGCCGGCAGTCGGCCAGAGTGTGTGCCGGTAGCCATTGGGTCGCCGATCAACGGTACCCCATGGCAAGCGGCGGCAGAGCAATCTGACGGCGGACAGTCGTCCGAGTTGGCCGCCGGCAGCTGTAAGATGCCGGCAGCCGAGCCAGGGTTGATGGAAAGATAGAGAGAAAGCATGGATGGGGGGAAAGCAAAGGCACAGCTTTGCAGACCTTCATCCGGTATGAGGGTTCATATGGAAGGGGGAATTACATTCGGGCTTCCATCCAACCATAGTCCATCCAATTGATAGTAGGGCCATGGAAGGCAGTCCAAGGGAGGACTGAAGAACACTCTAATGATAGGGGAGGGTCCCTGCCGGCAGCCGGCTCTGCCGGCAGCCGGCTCTGCCGGCAGCCGGCTCGGCCGGCGGCAGACAGGGAACCCCAAGCCAATCCCACATACTACCCATAGGGTCGATTGTAGAATGATGGCCAGGGTGTGTGGAGGCTAGGCCAACACTAAAGGACAGCAGGGTAGGGGCAAGGGTCCTGCAGGTGAGGTAGTACCTAGAAGGCACTACCCAACCTAAAAGACTCTGATCCATAGAAAAGACAACCTTAGGGGCCAGGGAATTCAATTCCCTAGGTTGGGTTAGTCTGATTAGGTGAGAAGGCGGCACACAGGTCACTGTCTCAACTAAGGAACAGAATCTAGTGTCGAAGACCCTAAGCAAGGGAAGAATTCAATTCTTCGGCTTAGGAGCTGCCGGCACAGGACTGTCTGCTAGGCCATGGAGAGGAGGAATTATCATATAACGCCTCCAGGGTGTGGCCTAGGGAGGTCTAGCCTCCTACATTGGCAACCTAACCTGGCTTGGGAAATCAGTTCACCAAGACAGGGGGCTGTCGATCACAGACAAGTTGCTCTGAGGTCCCGTCCTAAACTCAAAACCAGCTCAGGGGTTGAGAGAAAGAAGCGGGAACACCCCAGTAGAGATTTGCCAGAATACAATTCAAGGCAAAGCCAACTAGGGTTAGCCTAGGCTAGACAGAGGGAAGAGGAATTGCTCACAATCTCGCAAGGAGATTGGTATCGACTTGAAAGGTATAGGAGGTGTCAGTCTCCACTTAAAACACGTTACAAGGGCAACTGGGGACATGTATGAAAGTATACTAAAGCCCCTGGGCTGGTAGCCTAGGCGCAGTGAGAATCGGTCACCGAAACTCTCTCGTATACTATCTTGGAAGAAGAAAATTTTGAGCAGTAATATCTTAATTGAATAAAATATTGCCTGAGCTTCAATAAAACTTTAGCAGGAAGGTTATATCATGCATGAAGTGTGTAGGTGCCTAGGCTAGGAAGCCTAGCACTCGTGGGGCTCGGTCATAAAATTGCCAAATCCACGAAAACAAGGGCATGATATAAGAATTCCTAGCTAAACTACTAAATAGCTAAAAGATATCAAAGCGATTAATGCCGGGAAAGTCGTTCTGGCTAACTAAATGTACATGCAACGAACGACCGCGTCCAAGACGCCATCCGGCTGGGCAACAGCTTTTGTTACGTTAAATACGCACTTATTTCGAGGCAAAAACTGTCAAGAGCTTACATTTATACAATTCAAAGATAGTACTTAAATTTCCAGAATCAGATGAGGCTGGGGAAAACATCATCGAAGCAAAACAATCCAAAATAGCGAGAGATAACACGGGATAAACACCAGTCAGGAACGCTACACAAGAAAGAATGACTAGATGGCGCCACGCGGCGGTGTGCTGTCGCCCAATTACAGTACGAGTAGGAGTATTGCCTTAATAATGGCTCTCCTACAATTCTTGCCACTATCCCCTCTCGAAGCGTAAAACGGATTTTGAGCGTAGCGAAAAATCTATTTTTGGGTGAGGTAGCCATGTCGTCCTGATGGAAGTTCCTTCTTAGGTAGCTTCCTAGGTATATTTAACTACAGTGATATATCCCAGAGAATTTACCATAGGTATCCAGAATTCTAACTCCTGGAGCGAATATCCCTTAAAATTTTACGAAGGGATATCGTGTAATATCAGAGGACGTATTCTTGACACGTCTCATGGCTATCTACACCCCCAATAGAGCTTTCACTACGAGGGGAAAGAGAGGCAAGAATAGGGTGAGTCGTTCCAGAGACATCGCTCTCGACGAGTCACTACTGCTCTGCAAATAGTGCGCCTGACCGCCACCGCGAGGCCCCACCGTCATTCTTTGTAGCTTTGTAGGTGTTGCAGATACAGTACTATAGGGAGGGATTCATTATCCTTTTGTCCCAAAAGAGGGTGGGTCCATCAGGATGACATGGCTACCTCACCCGTTTTTTGGGCTCAGGCCATGTTGTCGTGATGGAAGTGTACCAGAGCATTAATGTATCTGTGGATTTCCAATAGTGCCGTTCATCTCGAGCTAAATCTATCCTATTCGGTCCTTAGACCTATAGACACTTGATGTTACCGTTATACATCAATCAGCTGATCATGAAATATGTCAGTGCTTCCTGCCCCCTACGGGGAAGAGTCTGGGTAGACTCGAGGAAAAAACCCGAGGATTGTGAGTTCAAGGAAACAATCTAGCAAACAGTTTGTATATTAGTGTCAACATATACGTAAAGCATAGTCTGTACTAGGATGGGATTGGTTTGGGCAGATTACTGTACCTCCCGGGTCTGTCGTGAAGTGACGGACAGGTTTATATATGTGTAGGAACACCTTAAACAGTAAAATGAACAGTCTAGTACAACAAGATCTTACCTGTTTGCCAGGAACACCATGAATCTTAGTTCTGGTATTGACTTAAATATCAAAAGAGTCAAGGATGCTCTGACTTATACATTTAAAGAAATATTTGGGGCGAAAGAGATGCAAATATTCGTTCTATTGTTTATTACAAAATAGAAATCATGGTTGTAAACAATTACAATGTATGCTGAATAATTCTGCAGACAAGCATAAATAGTAATAACAGGATAAAAAGGGTTTGCCTGAAAGGGAAAACATTAGCCACTCAAGGGAAATATGAAGTTTCGCTATACAATCTGTTGTTACTAGAAACACTGTGCATATAAGAATGCCTGGCACTTGTTTCAGTTTATTATGCTTAATGCCACCTGTGTAGGGAGAACAGTCTATAGTGTTATCACTTAAACACAAAAATCAACACGATATGTCTTACGAGTCTATCGTGTACACCCTTCACTATAAGTCCCTAATAGTGCACTGTTCTTCGCAGTAATCAAGCAGCGGGTTTTATCACACTGCCCGCCGCCACCACATGAAATTTAATTTCTTGTAATTGCTTCGCGTAGTGCTTGAAGAAGACCCTCGAGGACTTCCATCCAGTATAAGCACGAAGACTTTCAAACGACATCGTTTGGAAGAAATTCAGAGACAAGGCTACCTTCCTCGGATCATGACCTGCAGGTGTACTGTCTGGATCCGCTCTGCGAATGAAGTAGGTGATTTTCGCCCTAATCTGTTTCAAGGATAACGTTAAACCGGAAGTCTCTCCCCTGAAAAGCTGACCTCCCTTAAAGTCTGAAGTTCTACGAAGATAGACCTTTAGGCATTCTACTGGACAGAGGGATGCCTCTTCCTTCAGAGGGCAGATTCTCCAGGGACCCCACCTTTTAGTTGGCAGCTCGTTCTTGGCGAGAAACGTCGGGTCCGGAAAGAGGTTCAGTTCTCCATTGTCTGTGAACTGAATGTGGCCGTCATCCCTCGAGAGGGCCACTATTTTGCTAACTCTGGCTCCCGAGGCTAGTGCAAATAAGAATATCACCCTCTGAGTCAAGTCTTTGAGCGAGCAATCCTCATTATTCAGGGTTGATGCTAAATGAAGAACTTTGTCCAAAGACCATGAAATGGGCTTAGGAGGAGCTGCGGGACGAAGTTTTTCGCAGGCTTTAGGGATCTTGTTGAAGATTTCGTTGGAAAAGACTACCTGGAAGGCATAAAGTATTGGTCTGGACAGGGCGTATTTACATGTAGTAATCGTATTGGCTGCTAAACCTTGTTCATGAAGATGGATGAAGAAGGACAAACAGAAGTCCGTAGAAATCTCCTTAGGTTTCTTCGCCTTGACAAAGGCCACCCATTTCTTCCAGGAAGACTCATATTATCTTCATGTTGACTTTGACTTGTATTCTTCTAGGAAGTTGATACTGTCCCTAGAAATCCCAAACCGTTTCTTGACTGCTAAGGCGAGAAAATCATGAGATGAAGGTTCTGGGTTTTCACTGATGAAGCTGAGACAGTCAATTTCTGCACTTGCAGAGTCAGAACTGGGTTCGGCAACGGGATCAGTTTCAGGCGTAGTTCCGTTACCAGGGGGAACCAAACGCTGTTGGGCCACTTGTGGGCCACTATTGCTGCCATCCCCGAAAGGATCTCAGTTTGTCGAGGACTTTCAGCAGAAGGTTCGTTGGAGGGAATAGGTAGATCTTGGACCATCTGTTCCAATCTATGGACATTGCATCCATTGTTTCTGCTAGAGGATCCTCGTACGGGGCTACATACCATGGTAGCTTCTTGTCACTCGTTGCGAAGAGGTCTATCTGCAGTCCTGGGACTTTGCGTAGGATGAAGGAGAACGATCTTGCGTCTAGGGACCATTCTGACTCTATCGGTTTGGTTCTGGATAGAGTGTTCGCTGTCACATTGCGGAACCCTTGAAGGTGGACTGCTGACAAGTGCCATCTCTTCTTCTCCTCTAGGCGGAGGATGGCTAGTATCACTTGATTTATGTAAGGGGATCTCGAGCCCTGTCAATTTAGGCATCTCATTATGACTTCGCTGTCTAGAACCAGACGGATGTGGATTGAGCAGCGGAGTTTCAGTTTCTTTAGGGAAAGAAAAACTGCCATGGCTTCCAGGAAGTTGATGTGGAAGGTTTTGAAGAGGGGAGATCAGGTTCCTTGGACTTTCCGATGGTGAGAGTGACCTCCCCACCTGTCTTTCGAGGCATCCGTGTGAACGGTGACTGACGGTGGAGGTGGTTGTAAGGGAACCTTGTTCTTTAGGTTCTTGGCCTCCGACCATGGCTTGAGTAGGGATCGCAGACAATTTGGTGTCGGTCTTTTTAGATCTCTTCAAGCGTTTGATGCATATTTTCTCCAGACTCCTGATGCATATTTTAATTGTGCTCTCAATACTGGATCTGTCACTGAGGCGAACTGGAGAGACCCCAACACTCTCTCCTGTTGCCTTCTTGATATCCTTGCGGATCGAAGAAGGCTTCTGACAGATCCCGCTATCTCTTTCCGTTTCTTTGATGGAATGGAAAGGCAGTGCGACTGCAAGTTCCAGTGGACGCCCAGCCACTGAAACTTCTGAGCTGGAGACAGTCGGGATTTTTCCCGATTGATCTTGAATCCCAAGTGTTCCAGGAACTGGATCTCTTTCATGGAGGCTTGCCTGCATTCTTCTTCGGATGCTGCCCACACCAGCCAGTCGTCCAGGTAGGCTACCACCTGGATTCCTTTTAGGCGTAGTTGATGAATGACTGCGTTCGCAAGCTTGGTGAATACCCGTGGAGCTATGTTTAGTCCGAAGGGCATGGCTCTGAAGACATACTGTCTTCTTTGTAGTTTGAATCCCAGGTAGGGGGAAACTTGACGGCTGATCGGAACGTGCCAGTACGCATCCGTCATGCCTATGGAGACTGTGTATGCTCGTTTGGGCAACAGGGTCCTGATGTGTTGAAGTGTCAGCATTTTGAACTTGTAGTTCACTATGAACTTGTCGAGTGGTGAAAAGTCCAGAATTACTCTGAGCTTTTCCGAGTCCTTCTTCGGAACACAAAATAGACTTCCTTGGAATCTGACGGACTTCGCCTTCCGTATAACTCTTTTGTTCAAGAGTTCCTGAACATATTCTTCCAATATGGGGGTTGAGTGTTGGAAGAATTGAAGGAAGGTTGGTAGAGTTGAGCTCCAACTCCACCCTAGTCCGTTCTTGATTAGGCTGTGGGCCCAGGGATCGAAGGTCCAACGATCCCGGAAGTAGAAGAGTCTCCCTCCTACCGGTAGCATCTCACTTTGAGTGCTGGGAGGAGGATTTACCTCCTTGGCCATGTCCACCCCTGTTGCCCCTACCTCTGGAGGGGCTTCTGGAGGAGCCTCGAAAGGAACCTCGAGACTTCGGCCGAAAGGTCGTAGACTGCCTTTCAAACACTGGGGTGAACACCGGTGACTGAGTCGCCAGTGTTTGGGGCACCAGTTGGAAGGTAGTGGGTGATTGTGCCACCGTCTGGGGCACCGTGGCCACAGGAAGCTGCTGTTGTTGCTTAGGCCGAGAGGGCACTTTAGGTCGTTTTGATCTATTGTTTGGCTGGGGACCCTCGTCAGCTGAAGATTTCCTTTTTGGAGGACAAGCCCCACTTGGAAAGGAGGTTCCTGTTTTCAGTGGCGGCTTTGTCCACGACCTCTTTGACCACTTCACTTGGGAAGAGGTCTTTTCCCCAGATGTTAGAAGCTATCAGCTTCCTGGATTCGTGCCTCACCGCAGCCGAGGCGAACACGAACTCTCTGCAAGCCCTTCTGGCTTTAATAAAGTTGTACAGGTCTTTAGTCACTGTCGCCAGATGGGCTTTGGCGAAGACCATGTACATGTCCGGGGTATCTGGGATGCTTGCCATTGTCTCCAGGCCAGTCTGCAGAGACAAGGAAGCGGCTAAGCGTTCTTTTGTTTCCTGTTCCCTACGCAGGAGAAAGTCCGACAGCTTGGGGAGGTCTTCGCCAAACTGTCGTCCGGCAATATCTGCCTCCAGCTTCCCGACTGTAAAGGTGTTGTGAACATCCGTCCAGTCCGCATCGTCTGATGGGAAGGCAAGGGAGAAGGGTCTACACTCTTCCAGTGTAGGGCACGGTTTCCCTACCTCAACTGCCTTTAAGGCTGCCTTGAGCCATTTGTCCATAAAGGGGAAGGCACGTTTAGGATCAGCAATGAAGGACGGGTGCTTCTTGCTGAGAGCCGGCACCTTAGAGCTAGTATAGGCCCTCTCTTTTAAGGTGGTGGTAAATAAGGCCTGAACCTGAGAGAGTTCAAGGACAATCGTTTCATTCGGCTCTGTCTCCTCTTTGGACGCGGGTTCCGTCCTGAGACGGACGTAGCAATCCGGGTAGGCCCCTTTGCTGGGCCAGAACTCAATTTCCTCTACTGGGACAGTACCCAGTTTATCCGAGAGGAAGATCTTCCCGCTCGACATGGGCATGTGCTCTGCGTACCTCCAAGGGTTAACGCCAGAGAAGGCAGGGAGATCCTTAACGTTTAGATTCTTTGGAGCCAAACGTGCCGCAACCAGTTGATGCTTTTCGGTCCGAAAAGAGGCCTCCTTCTCGGTCGATTTGTGTTGCATGTCCTGCACCATGGACAGCAACAAGTGCAAAGTACTCGTGATCTAATCCAGTTGGGGCGCAGTGGAGGAAGTAAAAGACACCGGCTCATTCCCTGTGGCCGATGACACTGAAATCGTATCGGCTTTCTTAGTGTGTGGTTCAGGTGGAACTTCATCCGCCTGATCCAACTCCTCCACTAGGAGATTGTTCTCAGTCTCCTCTGAGACAACTGACATGTTGTCTTCTAGTTGGATGTTCTCTAAAGCATCCGAGACGTCAGATTCTACCGGAATCTGCACTAGGGGAATCTCAGGTTGAGCCTGGGGAATAATTGCATCCGAAGATGCCCTAGGAAAAAGACAAGCCCTCATCCTTTCGTTAGGAAGGTATGGGCCAGAAGTATTATTCTGGAAACCCCTGACCCATTTACGCAGCTTCTCCCTTGCTGCGTCCCTTGACTCAGTGGACTTTTGGTACATACCTGCGGGTCCCAATACTTGAGAGCCCCCTTGGTGACTGCATAGCGAGCATGGGCCCTACACATGTCGTGGCCGCAGAAGTTCTTACTGCGGACCCTGCAAAAACTATTCCCGCACTCGGGATGCTCCTCCTGTAAAGAAAGAAAAAGTCTATTAGTATTCGGTGAAATGCTCAAATTTCAACATACATATAACATGTTATATTAGCTTGGATAGGATAAGCTATAAGTAGGAAAGACACCTACATGTGTTTCCTGTTCAGCCAATTGCTATGACCTCCTCCAATATTGAAAGCAGAATTCTTAAGAATCTTTAGAGGAAGATGATATCCTATGATATAAGTGTATCTTAACACAATCTTCCAGTTTCAATAATGGGGATTAAGGACAATAATGGATCATAACCATTAAAGGAAGAGAGAATCGCTCTCTTATATGTGATGGTCTCACAATAGGCTGCCCATGAAGCACCTTGTAGGTTGGAAAACTTGGGCTACAGCACTGACTGTTTGGTAACAAGTTGCCAGACTTGTCAGGCCTGCCGACACCTGCCGAGCCTGCCGGCACCTGCCGGGCCTGCCGGGACCTACCGGGCCTGCCGGCGTCTGCCGGCCAGGCCGGCGTCTGCCGGCCAGGCCGGCATGGGCTATTGAAGGCAATTATTGTCTTCATAACATTGAGTGATAGGCCGCCGGCAACGCCTCTGCCGGCCGGCAACAGCTCTGCCAGCCGGCAACAGCTCTGCCAGCTGCCGGGGGTCTCTGCCGGCGGAGGCGGCACTATCGGCTGGCGGTCTCTACCGGCTGCCGACCGGCAACGGTTCTGCCGGCTGCCGACCTGCAACGGTTCTGCCGGCTGCCGACCTGCAACGGTTCTGCCGGCTGCCTGCGGTCTCTACCGGGGCAGGCAGTTCTGCCGGCGGAGGCTCTGAAAGCCGGCAGCCGAGGATCCTTCCATCAAGGGGACCCAAGGCAGTCGGCGGCAGAGGACCAGGAATGGGTGGCCGGCTGCCGGCCGGCAACTCAACGGCCGGCAGTCGGTTCCCGAATGTCCAATGTCTTGGGCCCAGTATGAAAGTACGAGAAAAAGAAAGGATGGGGGAAGGCAAGGGTTCAGCCTTGCCGACCTGCATCCAGAATGAGGGTTCAAGTGGAAGGGGGAATTAAATTCGGGCTTCCACCCAACCATATCCCAGTCATAAGGGCTATGGAAGGCAGTCCAAGGGAGGACCGATGTACACTCTAAAGAATATGAGGATACTAGCCGGCAGCCGGCCTAGCCGGTGGCAGACGGGGAACCTCAGGCCAGTCCTACAAGAACCTTAGGGTCAATGTAGAACGACGGCCAGTAGGGCGTTCGATCATTCAACACGAAAGGGATAGCAGTGAGGGGGTAGGTGTCCTGTAGGTAAGGTAATGTCCGAAGGTACTACCTAACCTAAAGGATTCTGATCTCATAAAGTAACCTCAGGTAGGGGAAGTCATTTCCCCAGGTTGGGTTAGTCAAGGGAGAGGATGTCCGTAGGACACCAAATCACAAGAGAGCAGAATCTCGTATCAGAGACCCTAGGCAATGAAGAAATCACTTCTTCGGTCTAGGGTCTACCAGCACAGGACTGTCTGCTAGGCCAGGGAAGGGGGAATTGTCGTACAAAACTCCCAAGTATGGCCTAGGGAGGTCTAGCCTCCTGAAAGAGCAGCTTAACCTGACCTGGGAAATCATTTCACCAAGACAGGGAGATGCCTAACACAGACTGATACTCTGATGTCCCGTCCTAAACTCAAAACCGACTCAGTGGTTAGGGAGAAAGAAAACGGAACGTCTCAGTAAAACTTTGCCAGAACTCGGTTCACAGCAAAGAATACTGAGAATAGCCTAGGCTAATCAGAGGGAAGGGGATTGCTCTTAAATCTCCTAAGAGATTGGTATCGACTTAAAAGGTATAAGAGGTGTCAGTCTCCCCTTAAAAGGCAATACAAGAGTAATGGGGACATGTATGAAAGTATACTAAAGCACCTAGGCTAGTAGCCTAGGAGCAATGAGAATCAATCACCGAAACTCTCTGTATACTATCTTGGAAGAGGAAAGAATAATTAAGTAATATCATAAAAGTGTAAAATATTGCCTGTGCTTCAATAAAACTTTACCAGAAAGGTTATATCATGCATGAAGTGTGAGGGTGCCTAGGCTAGGAAGCCTAGCACTCGTGAGGCTCGATCATAATAGCCAAATTCACGACAACAAATACATAATATAAGAATTCCTAGCTAAATATCTAAATAGCTAAAGTTATTAAAGCGTATAAATGCCGGGAGAGGGTCGTTCTGGCTAACTAAATGAACAGAAGAACGACCGCGTCACTGACGCCATCCGGCTGGCAACAGCTCTTGTTACGTTAATTACGATCTCAATCGAAAAGCAAAACTGGCAAGAGCTTATATTTACACAAGATATAGATATTACTTAACTTTCCAGAAGCTGATGAGGCTGGGAAAGACATCATAGCGTCCAAAATACTCCAAAATAGCACGAGAGAACTGGGAAAACACCGGTCTAGCGAAGCTACAGGAGAAAGAATGACGGTGGCGCCTCACAGTGGCGGTCAGGCGCACTATTTGCAGAGCAGTAGTGACTCATCAAGAGCGATGTCTCTGGAACGACTCACCTTATTCTTGCCTCTCTTTCCCCTTTTAGTGAAAGCTCTATTGGGGGTGTAGATAGCCATGAGACGTGTCAAGAATACGTCCTCTGATATTACGCGATATCCCTTCGTAAAATTTTAAGGGATATTCGCTCCAGGAGTTAGAATTCTGGATACCTTTGGTAAATTCTCTGGGATATATCACTGTAGTCAAATATACCTAGGAAGCTACCTATGAAGGAACTTCCATCACGACGACATGGCCTGAGCCCAAAAACGCTATTAGGGGTGTAAATAGCTATGTGGCGTGTCAAGAATACGTCCTCTAATCTTATGCGATATCCCTATAATACCAGGGGATACTCGCGCCAGGAGTTAAAATTCTGGATACCTTTAGTAAAATTCTCTGGGATATATCACTGTAGTTAAATATAACCTAGGAAGCTACTAAGAAGGAACTTCCATCAGGACGACATGGCCTGAGCCCAAAAAATGGGTTTTGATGATCTTGATAGTTGATTCCTCTGCCCCTAACCTAACGGCTTAGGGGCTTTTGTATACTTTCACACTTCCCCGGTTACCTTTACGCTAAAGTAATCTCTCCTCCCTCTGAGGTAGCCTAGGCTACATCCTAGCCCTCCTTCCCTTGTATCGTATTCAAGTAAGGTTAGACTAGGATTTTTCTTTCCCTGGCCAGAGCCATAGTTCATGAGCTTTGAGTTAAGGTCAGAACCTCAGAGTATCAGTCGTTTGCCCCCAGCTACCCCATTAGGTGAATGAACTCTCCTTTTGGTCTCCGCTGAACGGCAAAAGGGGTGGGGCTCTGCCTTCACCCCCTAGGTCACACCTGGTAGGGTTACGACCCTTCCTCCCTGTGGCCTAGCAACTTGTCCTGTGCCTACCTTCTCTGGGCTGGGGGATACGCTTTCCCTAGCCTAGGTTAGGCAGGCTCTAGGATTCTGTTTCTATATAGTTTGGGACGGCACGGCCATGCCGTTCTCTTACTGTACTAACCCACCCTAGGCTGGAGAATGTATTCTTCCTATACCTGGGATGGTGCCGGTACTGAAACAGAATCCCCTTTAGGGTGTTGGGGAAGGCTCACACTAGCCCCCACACCCCTCCACAGGACCCTTTCCCCTCCTCCTCTGTCCTTTGGTGATGGCCTAGCCATCACACCCCTGTCCACCGTCCTACAACTCACCGAGTGCCAGCGAGTTGTGGGGTCGGCTCGATCTTTACGACTGCTAGGCCAATCCGTTTAGCTTCTCGCACATAGTTCAACTATGGGATAGCACAACGATAGGTCGGTCTGCCAGCGGGAGACCTCCCTGCTATCTTAGGGTGTTCTTCGGTCCTCCCTTGGATCGCCACCCGCAACTCTAGCTGACCGCCGGCTGAGTTGCGGCTGGATGGAAGCCTGATCATAATGTTCTTCCTTCCATTTGAACCCTCCTTCTCGAGGAAGGTGAGGTTAGGGTAGTGAACTGCCGCCCTTCCCTCTCCCTTTCTCTTTGCTTTTTCTCTCTCTCAATCAAGTGCCGGTCCACTGTCGCACAACTCTGCCGGCAACAGCCGACAGTGTAGCCTAGGTCTCCTCTCAATACTTGAGGTCGTCTCCCTTTCCCCGCCACATAGACTGATGGCTGGAATGGGTTACCCTCAATCAGAGACCCGCCGGCGCCTCCAATGCATCACCAGGTTGCCGGCTCCACCTAATTCATATTACGACAGTGGGCTGTCATCTTTCTCTAACCCTGCCAGCAGTGCGCTGGGAGTGTCTGTTGTATGGCTGTATACAGTAGCCAGTACATCTGTGGTATAGTACACACCCTAGACAGAAAAACGGATTTTGAGCGAAGCAAAAAATCTATTTTTGGGTGAGATGGCCATGACGTCCTGATGGAAGGTTCCTTTTGGTAGCTTCGTTGGGTATAATAACTACAAGGATATTCCCAGAGAATTAAACCACAGGTTATCACAGAATTCTTACTTCTGGTGCGAGTATCCTAAAGGTTTCCCTTTAAGACATCGTATATCAACAGGGGACGCATGTATTAACACGCCACATAGCTATCTGCACCCCATATAGAGTTAACACTTCGATATGGAAAGGTGGAGAATAACTGGGGAGCCGTGCCGTTCCACAGTTACACTCGTCCGTGGCTACTTTTGGTACTCGAAACATAAACAAACGGGCGCCATTGCTAAATGACGTCATGTCCGTCCTCATCCTGATGCCAGCTCCTTGCTAATCTCCATGATACAGCAGGACAGGGCAGGGCCTGAAAGGCTGGACTAGAATAACAGGGAGGGTCCATCAGGACATCATGGCCATCTCACCCAAAAATAGATTTTTCGCTTCGCTCAAAATCCGTTTTTTTGGGCTCAAGCCATGACGTCCTGATGGAAGAGTACCAGAGAATCAATGTATCGTGGAAAATTTCCCCTTATTAGAGTAAGTGCCAAGGGCTTTGAGTAGAGGTATGTAATGTGACCTCGGTAGAGGTTCCGTGGGGATCCGGCTTCCTGCCCCCCCTGGCAGAGAAGTCCCAACGGGTTATACCAAAATTCAAAGTGGTCATCGAAGGGCTACTCACCCTGCGGAGAGTTCGTGAAGGACTCGGAGACAAGACAGAATGGTCAATATTCGTGTAGGAACATTCTCGACCATAGATGAGTGATGGTTAGGCACTATATTCCATAGTTAGAGAACAATCTGGTCTCGAAGGTATGGCGTAAGTAAGTATTCAATTAGGAATATTACACAGCATAGGTGAGTATATAATACAGACAAAACATATTATTCTTCTCATTTCAAAAGAAAGGGGTAAATGAAACTATGACATTCATGTATTTCATAGTGTAAATAAGAGCGAAGAGAGACGCACAAGTAATAAAATAGACATTTTATTTCAGAAATTGCAGGTTATAGTAGTAATAAATGCAATAAAGGATGTAAAGTTAATTTACAATAATAAATAATGTACATAGAAATTAGAAGACTTCAATCTTGAATCTGAAAGAAATTTCAAATTATTAGAAAGCACAAGTTCCAGAGGAACGTCAGTCTTTAAAAGTAAAAAACACATCATGCCCTAGGCATGTGGCACTCAGGTGAAGTCTTTGACATTTCACCTTGTAAAGAACAGTCTATTAGAAACACTAAGTGTCCATGAAATCACTATGTATCACACGAGGGTCAACACAGGCACCCGTAGAGTTAAAGTCCCAAGTAACTCGCTGTTCTATGCAGAGTTAAACTGCAGGTTTCATAACACTACCAGCGGCTACCACGAAATGTTTGACTTCATGCACTTGCTTCGCGTAGTGCTTGAAGAAAACGCGCGAAGATTTCCATCCTACGAAGCTCTTGAGGCTTTCGAAATCCATACTCTGGAAGAAATTCAGAGAAGATGCGACTTTTCTAGGATCGTGACCTGCGGGTGTACTGTCAGGATCCGCTCTGCGAATGAAGTAGTTGTTTCAGTGACAGGTCGCTACCCGATGTTTCTCCTTTGAAGAGTTGGCCTCCACCAAAGTCTGAAGTTCTTCGAAGATAGACCTTTAGACTCTCTACTGTACATAGAGAGACATCTTCTATCAGGGGGCAGATTCTCCAGGGGCCCCATCTCTTGGTGGGTAATTCGTTTTTCGCGAGAAACGTCGGATCAGGGAAGAGGGTAAGTTCTACTGAATCTGTGAACAGGATATGACCCTCGTCTCTTGATAATGCCACTATTTCGCTGACTCGGGCTCCCGAGGCGAGAGCAAAAAGGAATATAACTTTTTGAGTCAGATCCTTGAGAGGGCACGAATCGTTGACCAAGTTAGAGGCAAAATGGAGCACTTTGTCCTGGGACCAGGAGATAGGTTTTGGCGGAGGTGCTGGGCGTAGTCGAGCGCATGCCTTTGGTAGTTTATTGAAGATATCGCTGGACAGATCAATCTGGAAGGCGTACAGTAGTGGTCTAGTCAAAGCCGATTTGCAGGTAGAAATCGTGTTAGCTGCTAAGCCTTGTCCATGAAGGTGAATGAAGAAGGACATGCAAAAATCAATGGTGATTTCCGTAGGGTTTTTTGCTTTAACGAACGAGACCCACTTTCTCCAGGTTGATTCGTATTGCCGTCGTGTGGATTCGGTCTTGTATTCCTCGAGGAAGTCTAGACTTTTCTTCGAGATCCCAAACCTTTTCTTCGCGGCCAGGGAGAGAAAATCATGAGATGAAGGTCCCTGACTTTCAGTGATGAAGCGAAGACAGTCGACTTCTGTACTTGCTGAGAAAGAACTGGGCCCGGGAGGGGGATCAACTTGGGCTGCAGCTCCAGGACCAGGGGGTACCAATTGCTCCAGGGCCACTTGGGAGCCACTAGGGCCGCTGTCCCTTTGAAGGTTCTCAGTTTGGAGAGGACTTTCAGCAGAAGGTTGGTGGGAGGGAACAGGTATATCCTGGACCATCTGTTCCAATCCAGTGACATGGCGTCCACTGCTTCTGCCTTGGGGTCCTCGTACGGGGCCACATATCGAGGAAGTTGATTGTTGTTGCTCGTTGCGAAGAGATCGATCTGAAGTTCCGGGACTTGGTGAGAGATGAAGGAGAACGATCTTGCGTCTAGAGACCATTCCGACTCTATTGGGCTTGTCCGAGATAGAGCGTCCGCCGTCACGTTGCGGAATCCTTTTAGGTGAACTGCAGACAGGTGCCATTTCTTCTTTTCTGCCAGGCGGAAGATCGGAAGAAGCACCTGATTTATCTAGGGCGATCTTGAGCCCTGACGATTGAGACATCTGACTACCGCCGAGTTGTCCAGAGTCAGACGGATGTGGATCGAGGGAGGCGGAGAGAGTTTCTTCAGAGTGAGAAGGACCGCCATGGCCTCCAAGATGTTGATGTGAAACGTCTTGAATAGGGGAGACCATGTCCCTTGAGACTGTTGTTGGTGGGAGTGACCTCCCCAACCCTCCAGCGAAGCGTTCGTGTGGATGTTGAGTGATGGAGGTGGGTGTTGAAGAGGAATGGACCTTTTCAGGGCCTTTGCTTCCGACCACGGCTTTAAGAGTAACCGAAGTCTGTTTGGGAGCCGTCTCTTGAGGTCTCTTCGAGCGATGGATGCAGAACGTCTCCAGACTCCGGCGGCATCCTTTAGCTGTGCGCGAAGCACTGGGTTTGTCACAGAGGCGAACTGTAGAGAGCCTAGAACTTGTTCCTGCTGTCGTCTTGAGATCCTTTTGGATTTCAGCAGTTTTTTGACAGACCCTGCTATTTCCTTCCTTTTCTTCTGTGGGATGGAAAGGCGGTGTGACTGAAGATCCCAATGGATTCCTAACCATTGGAACTTCTGAGCTGGAGAGAGGCGAGATTTCTTGGTGTTTATCTTGAATCCCAGGTATTCTAGGAACTGGGTGACTGTTGCAGGATCGTACACAATCTTCGGGCGATGTCGCCCAGACCAGCCAGTCGTCTAGGTAGGCCATCACCTGGATGCCACTAAGGCGGAGCTGTTGAACGATGGCGTCTGCCAGCTTGGTGAAGATCCGTGGGGCCACGTTGAGCCCGAAGGGCATGGCCCTGAAAGCGTAGCTTTTCCTTTGGAGTCGAAATCCTAGGTAGGAGGAAGCGTGATGGTTCATTGGAACGTGCCAGTAGGCATCCGCCAGGTCTATCGAGACCGTGTAGGACCCTTGAGGGAGAAGGGTCCGTATTTGTTGAAGAGTCAGCATCTTGAACTTGTTGTTCGTGATGAACTTGTTGAGGGGGGATAAGGTCCGGTGGCGTTCTTCTGGAAGCCACGCACCCACTCGCGTAGCTTCTCTCGAGCGTTGTCCCTTACCTCCGCTGAAGGAGGATCGTCGAACGCTTCGACCAGACGATTCTTGCAGACTGTACAATGCTGCGGGTCCCAATATTTTAGGTCGCCTTTCTTGGCGGCGCAGGGGGCGTGGGTCCGACACGCCTTGTGCCCGTATTAGTCCGGGCTCTTCACTCCACAGAAGTTGTGGTCACACTCCATATACTCCTCCTGTAAAAGAAAGAGATCATGAGTATATGGAAGGCATAAGAATGACTTACATTACTCTAAGGTTAAATTTTTAGTTAGTTAAACTTTCACCTAACATTAAATAATTCATGAATATTGTAATGTTTGAGAAGAGGAGCGGGAAAAGGAAGTAGATAGACACATACTTGTGAATCCCGCCCAGTCGGTTACCGTAACCTTATCAATAGGCAATTTCATTTGTGACCGAGGGACACAAAACGGAAATCCGCATGGATCACCGTGGTGGGTAGAAGCTAAGTTCTAGCAGAGATTTCCTACGAGGCGTATCAGGAACTGAGACCACTCAGATCCTTGGGTTAAGGGGGTAGTAGTAGACCCCGTATAGATCAAGGTTCCGGCAACCGACCGTGCTAAGACACACAGAGTATACTGGAAATTGTAATGTGCAAGAAGACAGCACAGCTACTAGTAGAATGGTAAGACAATACCTATCTATCAAAGTGGCCAAGCCATCTGGCTGCAGTATAGGGCTGTCGGCGTGTTGTCGACAGATAGCAGAAGGGGTGCAAGTCCCTTGGTGCTTCCGGAGGGCGCCGGCAGGCCGGCGGAACGCCGGTGGCCGCTCCAGTAGGGTGTAAGGCATTAAGGCAGACACATTGAGAATCTAAGCATAATACCGACTCGGCGGCCGCCGGCACAGCTGCGGCACGCCGGCGGGAGGCGGCGGCTCCGGCAGCCGAAGGCTGACGGCTTGGTGATCAGTTCATAAGATAAAGCAGAATTTGGTAGAATTCCCAGACCGCCGGCAATCAATGCCGGCACGCCAGAGGCGGACAACCGAAACTAGGTAATGGAGGGGTGGGCCATCTGCTGTATGCCGACGGAAGGCAGCAGCCCTCTGGCACACGGAAGGCTGGCGACTTAGAGGAGGGAGGGTATCCTATGAGAGAGTCACCAAAGGGTAGGGCGGTATCGCCGGCAGTAGAGGCGGCAAGGGACCGGCACCAGGGTAGATAGAGAGACAGATAAGGAGGGATTGGAGGGGTAAGACCACATACCCCTCTGGCATCCCTCCTGAGAGAGTGTACCCATGATAGGAGTAGGTCCTAGCATCCAATGGCAGGGGGCCGGCAGTCGGCCGGGTGCCAAGGTAACCCAAGGGAGGGTTAGGGTACACACAAGAGGGGGGACCCCCTGTTGGACAAATCGCTGCCAGTGGCTACCCCCATAGAACGCTATGAAGGGTATATGTACCACAGCGGCCTGCTCAACAGGAGATCAAGATAGCCCTATCACTCCACCCAAGGGAGGAGTTGTAGGACAAGGGACAGATGTGTATAGGCCAGACTATCTATAGGCTAGCCTACACCAAAGGGATAGGTGGGGAGGGAGAAGAAGAGGGGTCTTCCATAGGGGAGGCTCTGTACAAGAACGGCCACCAAGGAAGGGAGGACGCTCCCTAGTCTAGGGTAGGTAACCAGAATGAGAACGGTGCAAGAGTACCGTCTCAAACTATAACAGTACAGAACTAGTCGCCGCCCCCCCCCCCCAAGGCCTAACCTAGATAAGGAGTGTAAAATCCCAAGCTAGGTAGACTGAAAGACACATCACAAGTTGCATGGAAGGGTAAGTAACCTAACCATAAGCAACTGAGGAAGGACAGAGCCGTTCCTCTTTCTCGGTCGCAACCCTAAGGGGGGATCATTCCCTTAGGGTAGACAGAGAAGCGATAAATACTCTGATTGTGGACACGATTCCCCTATATAGAAGGGGAAGCATGGCCACACAGAGGGAATGCCCGTAGGCAGGGGATGAAGGGAGCATATAGGGGTTCCTACATTTAGGTTAGGTTAGAAAGGTACGCAATCAAACCGGTCCCCTATGTGGTCCCTGAAGGCGAAAAACACTTGCATCACAGTTAACAGTATGATAAATAATGCCACTATCTTCATAACTTAACCTAGGATCACTAGAATATATCATGCATAAACACAAGAGCTAGGCAATCTAGCCTATGGGCTAAGCTAGCAATCTAGTATGGGGTCAGGCGATGACCGGATAATAGAGCGTTAAAACACGATATATGAAGTTCCTAGCTATGAAGACTAAATAACTAACAATATCAATTAGTTAAGAGGCCGGAAAAAGCTGTTCTGACTAGCTAAATAAGGCATGCAAGAGAACAGCGACGCCATAAAATGGCGTGTCCGGTAGCAGCACAGCTCCGCCATAAAACACGAAATGTTACGAAAAGTATACGTTACTTTACGGCCAGAGCTTATTTAAACAATACTGGGACCTGGTACTCAACTTTCCAGAAGAAGGCGAGGCAGAAGGTAGCGACATAATGGAGATGCAAGTCGATAAAAATCGCACAAGGGGGAAATCCGTCTAAGCAAGGTAGCTACAAGCAGAAGGATGAGGACGGACGTGACGTCATTTAGCAATGGCGCCTGTTTGTTTACGTTTCGAGTACCAAAAGTAGCCACGGACGAGTGTAACTGTGGAACGGCTCCCCAGTTATTCTCCACCTTTCCATATCGAAGTGTTAACTCTATATGGGGTGCAGATGGCTATGTGGCGTGTTAATACATGCGTCCCCTGTTGATATACGATGTCTTAAAGGGAAACCTTTAGGATACTCGCACCAGAAGTAAGAATTCTGTGATAACCTGTGGTTTAATTCTCTGGGAATATCCTTGTAGTTATTATACCCAAGGAAGCTACCAAAAGGAACCTTCCATCAGGACGTCATGGCTTGAGCCCAAAAACTATGGTGTATAATTATGCAATAGATAATTTTCTAGCATACTCTGTGCATCTATGCGCACTCCCTTGCCGGGACCTATCTGAATTGGGGATAATTATTTCCTCTTTTCACTATGCTAAATGATCTCAGCTCTCTCCCTTTCGCCACTACTAATACCCCGGAGGAAGTACTAGCTACGCTACTCTATCCCTACAGGATAGCTTCCCCCTTAAGGCTTATCGGAACGAAAGCCCTAGAGTTAGTAAAGGTGTAAGGTCACGGCAATTGGCTGGGCGGGATTCACAAGTATGTGTCTTTCCTGCTTCATTTCCAGCTTACCTATCCTAAGCTTACACTTGGAAATGAATCTTATACTGTAATTGAGATTACTTTAAGACTAATCTAGTATTACTTTAAGTCCATCATTATAGACTTCCACATACTCATGTACCCCTTTCTTCTTTACAGGAGGAGTACATCCGGTGTGAGAGCGCCTTCTGCAGCGTTCGGCGCCGTGACTTCTACGGCCACCTGGTGTGCCGAACCCACGCCAGCTGCTCCGTCACCCAGGGATCTCTGAGGTACTGGGACCCGCAGGTTTGCACAGTTTGCAAGGACCTGCTCAACGAGGTGTTCGAGGCTCCCCAGTCTGCGGAGTCAAGGAACATCACTCATGAGAAACTACGCAAGTGGGTGCGTGGTTTCCAAAAGAAGGCCACGAGGCCCTATCTCCCCAGCGAGAAGATGAGAGCCATGCTCTTTCCTAAGGCATCTGCGGATGCTGTCATCCCCAAACCCGAGATCCCCTGCGTCCAACTGACGGTCGACTCAGACGTTTCGGACGCACTTCAGGACATCCATCTCGACGATGATGAATGGATGTCAGAGGTATCAGATACCACTGAGAGGACCCTGATGGCCGAGGGTCGAGAAGAGGAACCTACAGAGGCTCCTGAATCCGAAGAAGAAAGCGCCGCCGCGCCCTCTATCGCTTCCGTAGTCATCTCGGAACCAGTCCCCTCTACATCGTCCACTCCCATGCCCACAAGAGCAGACGACTCCATGGATAATTTTAAGGCCATGATGGCGGTCCTCGAGGAGAGGCTCTGTAAGAGGGACGAGGATTTCAAGAAAGAAATCCTAGGCTTGACGAAGCAACGTGAACCTCAGAGGAGGATAAACGTGAAGGACCTTCCCTCCTGCTCTGTGACTAACCCATGGAGGCATGCCAAGCACATGCCTATCACTAGTGGCAGGATCTTCGTTAACGACAAGCTAGGCGCCGTCCCCTTGAAGAGGTGGAATTCTGGCCTAGCTTTGAGGCGTACTCGGACTGTTACATTTGCCTCAAGTCTGAAGCTGTTTCCAAGGAGGAAACCGAGCCGAAGGAGGTCATTGTGTTTGACCACGCTAAGGCTCAATCACTGCTAGCCGGCTGTTTGAAGGACAAGGGCTACACCAACTCCAAGATGCCAGCCCTGAGCAAGAAACACCCATCTTTTCTTGCTCCAAACACCATGGTCTTCCCCTTCGCGGAGAAGTCCCTTCTAGCTGTTTTGAAGGCGGTGGAGGAAGGAAAACCCTGCCCTACATTGGAGGAATGTAGGCCCCTCTCCCTCGCCCTACCCCCCGACGACAAGAACTGAAAGGACATCCAGTTAACTTTCTTCGTGGGAAAGTTGGAGGCTGACATCGCTGGACGTCAGTTCAGTGAGAACCTCCCCAAGCTCTCCGAATATCTCCTTCGTCGGGAGCAGGACACGAAAGAGAGGCTGGCTGCCTCCCTTTCCCTCCAGGTGATCATGGAGATGATGGCTGGGGAACAGCGGATCGCAGGTGTCTACATAGTCTTAGCCAAGACCCACCTCCCTACCCTGACAAAAGATTTCTATAGCTTCGTCAGGGCACGGAGGGACTGCAGAGAGTTCGTGTTTGCGTCTGCTGCAGTGAAACACGAACCAAGGAAGCTGATTTCCTCCAACATTTGGGGGAAAGTACTCTTTCCCAATGACCTTATAAAAGAGATCGTTGACAAGGCCGCCACGGAGAACAGGAACCTTCTCCAAAAGTGGGGCATGTCAGCAAAGAGGAAATCTTCTCCGGATGAGGGCCCCCAACCGAAGAAGAAGTCCAAGAAGCCGAGACCACAGCAGCGTTAGGCTAAACACCAGCTTCCTGCAACCGCTGCTCCCTAGTTGGTGGCTCAGCCCCAACAAACTTTCCAACGGGTACCCCAGCCGGTGGTGACTCAGTCACCAGCCTTCACGCCCGCCTACGAGAGGCAGTCGACTACCTTTCATCCCAGAGGTAGAGGCACCGGCAGAGACTCCTCTCGACGTCCTTCCAGAGGGAGAGGAGGCAAGGGAGAAGGGCAGCTGAGGAGGTAAACACTCGGGTAACCAGATGCAATGAGATGCTTCCGGTGGGAGGAAGACTCCGCCTCTTCCAGGATCGTTGGACATTCGATCCTTGGGCTCAAAGCATCATCAAGAACAGACTAGTTTTCCACCGATTCTTCCAACACTCCACACCCGTTCTGGAAGAATACGTCCAAGAACTCTTGAACAAGAAGGTGATCAAGAGGGTAAAGTCCATCAGGTTCCAAGGAAAGCTATTCTGTGTTCCCAAGAAGGACTCCGACAAACTCAGAGTCATTCTGGACTTGTCCCATCTCAATAAGTTCATAGTGAACAACAAGTTCAAAATGCTGACTCTTCAGCACATAAGAGCCCTACTGCCTCAAAAGGCATATACAGTCTCGATAGAGTTGGCGGACGCCTACTGGCACATTCCAATGAATCGCCAGACCTCCTCCTACCTAGGATTCAGGCTTCAAAGAAGACAGTACGTCTTCAGAGCCATGCCCTTTGGGCTAAACATAGCCCTAAGGATATTCACGAAGCTCGCAGAGACAATTGTTCAACAACTACGCCTATAAGGCGTCCAGGTGATGGCTTGCCTGGACGATTGGCTGGTGTGGGCAGCATCAGAAGAAGAATGCCTGCAAGCTTCCACAAAGGTGATCCAATTCTTGGAACATTTGGGCTTCAAGATCAACACCAAAAAGTCTCGACTTTCTCCCGCTCAGAAGTTCCAATGGCTAGGCATCCATTGGGACCTCCAGTCACACCGTCTTTCTATTCCAATGAAGAAGAGAAAGGAAATAGCAAGATCTGTCAAGAGACTTCTCAAATCCAAACGGATTTCAAGACGACAACAGGAACGGGTGCTCGGCTCCCTTCAGTTTGCTTCAGTGACAGACCCAGTGCTAAGAGAACAGCTAAAAGATGCATCGGGAGTCTGGAGAAGATACGCAATAAACGCTCAAAGAGATCTCAAGAGACCTCTGCCGACTCGGATACGATCACTCCTCAAGCCGTGGTCGGAGGCAAAGAATCTGAAAAGGTCGGTACCTCTTCAACTACCGCCACCCTCGGTCGTTATCTATACAGACGCATCGCTAGAAGGATGAGGGGGTCACTCCCATCAACGTCAAGTTCAAGGAACATGGTCTCCCCTATTCAAGACATTTCACATCAACATCTTGGAGACCATGGCAGTCCTTCTCACCCTGAAGAGGCTGTTCCCACGTCCCTCAGTCCACATTTGACTGACCCTGGAGAGTGACGTAGTGATCAGATGTCTCAATCGTAAGGGCTCAAGATCGCCCCAACTCAACCAAGTGTTGTTGTCCGTCTTCCGCCTGGCAGGGAAGAAAAGATGGCACTGTGACGGCGGATGTTCTACCCAGGACAGCCCCGATAGAGTCAGAATGATCCCTAGATGCAGACTCATTCTCCTTCATCTCTCGTCAAGTCCATGAACTGCAGATCGACCTCTTCGCAATGAGCGACAACAAGAAACTTCCTCGCTACATGGCCCCATACAAGGACCCCCGAGCAGAAGCGGTGGACACCATGTCCCTGGACTGGAACAGATGGACCAAGATTTACCTGTTCCCTCCACCCAACCTTCTGCTAAAAGTCCTCACCAAGCTGAGATCCTTCCAAGGAATAGCGGCCCTAGTGGCTCCCAAGTAGCCCCGGAGCAACTGGTTCCCATTGATCCTGGAGTTACAACCCAAGCTAATTCCCCTGCCGGACCCAGTTCTAACCCAACAAGTTCAGAAGTCGACTGTCTTCGCTTCATCACAGGAAACCCGAGACATTCATCTCATGATTTTCTCTCCCAAGCCGTCAAGAAGAGGTTTGGGATCTCGAAAGAAGGCTTAGACTTCTTAGAGGAATATAAAACAAAATCTACCAGAAAACAATATGAGTCATCTTGGAAGAAATGGGTGGCCTTTGTCAAGGCTAGAAATCCTAAGGAAATATCAATGGATTTTTGTTTGTCCTTCATTCAACTTCATGGACAAGGCTTGGCAGCCAACACGATTTCCACCTGCAAATCGGCCCTGGCAAGACCCTTACTATACGCCTTCCAAATAGACCTGTCTAGTGACATTTTCAACAAGTTGCCGAAGGTATGTGCTAGACTCAGACCCGCACCCCCTCCGAGACCCATCTCCTGGTTTCTTGACAAGGTGCTACATTTTGCCTCAAGTTTGGACAACGAAACTTGCCCTCTGAAAGATTTGACTCAGAAACTGATTTTCTTATTTGCTCTAGCCTCGGGGGCTAGAGTCAGTGAAATTGTAGCATTATCAAGGGAAGAAGGCCAGATACAGTTCGCAGAAACAGGCGAACTTACCCTCTCCTGACCCAACGTTTCTCGCCAAGAACGAGCTTCCCACCAAGAGGTGGGGTCCCTGGAGAATCTGCCCTCTGAAGGAAGATGTCCCCCTGTGCCCAGTGGAGAGCCTAAAGGTCTATCTTTGAAGAACTTCAGACTTCGGTGGAGGACAGCTCTTTAAAGGGGAAACATCGGGTTCTGACTTGTCACTTAAACATCTAAGGGCGAAGATCACCTACTTCATTCGCAGAGCGGATCCTGACAGTACACCCGCAGGTCACGTTCCCGGGAAAGTCGCCTCTACCCTGAATTTCTTCCAGTCGATGGACTTCGAGAGTCTTCGCTCATTCACGGGCTGAAAATCTTCGAGAGTGTTCTTTAAACACTACGAGAAGCAGGTGCACGAACTTAAACGCTTCGTGGTAGCTGCAGGTAGTGTGTTAAAACCTGCTGTTTAGTGCTGCGATGAACAGTGAGTTATATGGGACTCTAACTCTAAGGGTGTCTGTGTTGACCCTAGTGGGCAACATAGTGAAAATAGTGACACTATGGACTGTTCTTATTATACTAAGGTGAAGTCACATATACTAAACACTTGTGCCACGTGTTTCAAACATGAAGTGTATATAAGACATTCTGGAAAGACTTTATAATTCCTATGGAATTAACGTGTGTGATGGCAAGTTTTCCTTTTTAGATACCCCAACTATTTCTATTAATGTCCTAAGTCTATGTAACTGATTTACATTCCATTCCAATTTACATTTATTACTTTTATGTATGCTAATTCTTATTTATGCCCAAATAAACGACTTTGATGTCTTCGTGCGTCTTATTTACCCTAATTTTGTAATAAAATACTGTTTGAGAGTATTAATATCCCTCTATACTGTATAAAACTAACTGAACAATGAAATTCTATTGTTCCTCCACTTAAACAAACTTATCTAGACAAAGGTAATTTGTTCCAACACATTATACTTACCTTACCTTCTACCTTGCTCTGGGACTGGCGGGTAGGCCTACTTCTTGATGCTGGGTGAGTTTCATTTATCAAGCAACTTCGAGACTTTCCATAAGTCCAATAGGACTCATCCCTGCTGGGGGGCAGGAAGCTGTAACATAGTACTTGCTTAACTGAGGTGACATATACCAGTAATGTCACAAGGTCTCTTGGGTCATTAAACCAAAGGAATATTGTCTAGCAGTCGAAGGCACTACTGAAAGGAAAAAATCCACGATACATTAATTCTGTGGTACACTTCCATCAGGACGACATGGCCTGAGCCCATTATTTTTGGGTGAGATAGCCATGTCGTCCAGATGGAAGGTTCCTTCAGTAGCTTCCTAAGGGTATATATGACTAGAGTGAAAATCCCAGAGAATTAAACTAAAGGTTTCACAAAATTCTAACTTCTGGCGCGAGTACCCATAAGGTTTCCCTTTAGGATATCGTATAATAACAAGGGACGTCTGCTTGACACGCCACATAGCTATCTGCACCCCACATAGCGTTTACGCTTCGAGGGGGAAGTGTGGCAAGTTATGGGAGGACCCGTTACAAAGTTCTCCTCCTCAGTTACTGTTACGGTACTCGGCGACGTCAACATCCGGTCGCCATGTTGGCCGCCATCTTTGTTAACGCCGCCGCAGCGCGCCATCCTCATTCCTTCCGGCGTTTAGGCCAGCCTCCATGATACAATAAGATTGGGTGGGGCCTGTCAGGGCAAAATAGAGAACAAGGGCGGGTCCATCAGGACGACATGGCTATCTCACCCAAAAAATTGATTTTTCGCTTCGCTCAAAATCCGTCTTTTGGGCTCAAGCCATGTCGTCCTGATGGAAGTGTACCAGAGAATTAATGTATCGTGGATTTTTCCCTTTTGTAGTGCCTTTCGACCTCTAAACAATATTCCTTTGGTCTGATGACCACAGAGACCTGTGACATATCCATTACATGTCACTTCAGATAAGCATATACCATGTTACTGCTTCCTGCCCCCCTGACAGGGAAGTCCTATTTGGACGCAAGGAACATCTTGAAGTTACTTGATAGAGGAACCCACCCAGTCTCAGAGATACCTGCCGGTCCCAGGGCCAGATAGAAGAAGGTAAGTACAATCGTGTTGGAACAAATTACCTTGGTCTAGATGAGTTTGCATCAAGAGAAACAATATTATAACATTGTTCATAATAATATTCAAATAATGGGGTAATAAAAATTCGGTAACAGTGTTTTTATTTCATGAGTGAGGGCGAAATGAGACGCACAGGAAAACCAAATTCTCTTTTATTCAGTAAAACAGAATTAGCATGAAATAAGCAATTTTTAAAATATGAAATGCAATCAAAAACATAGACTAAAGACATCAGAAGAAGTGGGTGTGGAATCTGAAAAGGAAAAACTTTTCATTGCACACATAAGTTCCAGAGGAAATATAAAGTCTTTCTAGAAAGTCTTATATACACTTCATGTTAAAACATGTGGCACACGTGCTTCTGTCTATGTTACTTCACCTTTGTAGAAGAACAGTCATTAGTGTCACAAGGTGGCACTTAAAATCACTATGTTTCGCACTAGGGTCAACACAGGTACCCATGGAGTTAGAGTCCCGAATAACTCACTGTTCTACGCAGCACTAAGTAGCAGGTGTTAGCACACTACCTGCTTCTACCACGAAACGCTTTAACTCGTGCACCTGCTACGCATAGTGTTTGAAAAACACTCTTGAGGATTTCCAGCCTGTGAAAGAGCGAATAGTCTCGAAATCCATTGACTGGTAAAAGTTCAGGGAAGAGGCGACTTTCCTGGGATCATGACCTGAGGGTGTACTATCAGGATCCGCTCTGCGAATAAAGTAGGTGATCTTTGCCCTTAGTTGTTCGAGTGACAAATCAGCAAATCAGACCCTGATGTTTCTCCTTTAAAGAGCTGTCCTCCGCCAAAGTCTGAAGTTCTTCGAAGATTGACCTTTAGACTCCCCACTGGGCATAGAGACATCTTCCTTCAGAGGGCAGATTCTCCAGGGGCCGCACCGTTTCATGGGAAGCTGGTTCTTGGCGAGAAACGTTGGGTCAGGAAAGAGGGTGAGTTCGCCTGTGTCAGCAAACTGTATCTGGCCCTCTTCTCTTGATAAAGCCACAATCTCAGTGACTCGGGCTCCCGAGGCGAGAGCAAAAAGGAAAATTACTTTTTGAGTCAAATCTATCAGAGGGCAAGACTCGTTGTCCAAACTTGAGGCAAATTGGAGCACTTTGTAGAGAGACCAGGAGATGGGTCTCGGTGGAGGTGCAGGACAGAGTCTAGCACATGCCTTTGGCAGCTTGTTAAAGATGTCGTCGGACAGGTCGATCTGGAAGGCATAGAGTAGTGGTCTTGTCAAGGCCGATTTGCAGGTAGAAATTGTGTTGGCTGCCAAGCCCTGTCCATGAAGGTGAATAAAGAAGGACAGACAAAAGTCTACAGAGATTTCTGTAGGATTTTTAGCCTTGACGAAGGACACCCATTTCTTCCAGTATTGCCTTCTGGTAGATTTTGTTTTGTATTCCTCTAGGAAGTCCAAACTTTTCTTCGAGATCCCAAAACTCTTCCTTACGGCTAGGGAGAGAAAATCATGAGATGTAGGTCTCGGGTTTTCCTTGATGAAGCGAAGACAGTCGACTTCTAAACTTGATGGGAGAGAACTGGGTCCGGCAGGGGAATTACCTTAGGTTGTAATTCCAGGAATAGAGGGAACCAGTTGCTCCGGGGCTACTTGGGTGCCACTAGGGCTGCTGTTCTTTCGAAGGTTCTCAGCTTGGTGAGGACTTTCAGCAGAAGGTTGGGTGGAGGGAACAGGTAAATCTTGGACCATCTGTTCCAATCCAGGGACATGGCATCCACTGCTTCTGCTCTGGGGTCCTCGTATGGGGCCACGTAACGAGGAAGTTGTTTGTTGTCGCTCGTCACGAAGAAGTCGATCTGCAGTTCTGGGACTTGACGAGAGATGAAGGAGAATGAGTCTGCGTCTAGGGACCATTCTGACTCAATCGGGGTTGTCCTTGATAGAGCATCCGCCGTCACGTTGCGGAATCCTTGTAGGTGAACTGCTGAAAGGTGCCATCTCTTCTTGTCCGCTAGGCGGAAGATGGGCAGTAACACTTGGTTGAGTTGGGGCGATCTTGAGCCTTGACGGTTGAGACATCTGACCACAACGGCGCTGTCCAGAGTTAGACGGATGTGGGATGAGGGGCGTGGAGACAGCCTCTTCAGAGAAAGAAGGACTGCCATGGCCTCCAAGAAGTTGAAGTGGAACATATTGAATAAGGGAGACCATGTTCCTTGAACTTGTCGTTGATGGGAGTGAACCCCCCCCCCCCCCCCAACCTTCTAGCGATGCATCCGTGTGGATAACGACCAACGGAGGGGGTGCTTGAAGGGGAACTGATCTTCTAAGGTTCTTTGCCTCCGACCATGGCTTTAGGAGTGAGCGAAGCCTGGTTGGTAAAGGTCTCTTGAGATCTCTTCGAGCGATGGATGCGTATCTTCTCCAGACTCCCGATGCATCCTTTAGCTGTGCTCGTAGCACTGGGTCTGTCACTGAAACGAACTGGAGGGAGCCGAGCACCTGCTCCTGTTGATGTCTTGAAATCCGTTTGGATTTTAGGAGTCTCTTGACAGATCCTGCTATTTCCTTCCTTTTCTTCAGAGGGATGGAAAGACGGTGTGACTAAAGGTTCCAATGAATTCCTAGCCATTGAAACTTCTGAGCTGGAGAAAGTCAAGATTTTTTGGTGTTGTTTTTTAAACCCAGATGTTCCAGGAACTGGGTCACCTTTCTGGAAGCTTACAAGCATTCTTCTGAGGATGCTGCCCATACCAGCCAATCGTCCAGGTAAGCCATCACCTGGACGCCTTGTAAGCGTAGCTGTTGGACGATCGTTTCTGCGAGCTTCGTGAAGATACTTGGAGCTATGTTGCGTCTGAAGGGCATGAATCTGAAGTCGTACTGCCTTCTTTGAAGCCTGAATCCTAGGTAGGAGGAGGCCTGGCAATTCATTGGAATGTGCCAGTAGGCGTCCGCCAAGTCTATTGAGACTGTAAATGCTTTTTGGGCAGTAGGGCTCTTATGTGCTGAAGAGTTAGCATCTTGAATTTGTTGTTCACTATGAACTTGTTGAGAGGGGACAAGTCCAGAATGACTCTGAGTTTGTCGGAGTCCTTCTTGGGAATGCAGAACAGTCTTCCCTGGAACCTGGTGGACTTTACCCCCTTGATCACCTTCTTGTTCAAGAGTTCTTGGACGTATTCTTCCAGGACGGGGTGGAGTGTTGGAAGAATTGATGGAAGCTTGGAGGTGGTGTTACCCAACTCCACCCTAGTCCGTTCTTGAGGATGCTGTGAGCCTAAGTATCGAAGGTCCAACGACCCTGGAAGAGGCGGAGTCTTCTTCCCACCGGAAGCATTTCATTGCTTCTGGTTTCAAGAAGGTTTGCCACCTCGGACGCAGGCTCCCTTTCCTCCCCTCCCTCTGGATGGACGTCGAGAGGAGTCTCTGCCGGAGCCTCTACCTTTGGGACGAAAGGTAGTTGACTGTCTTTCGTAGGCAGGTGTGAAGACTGGTAATTGAGCCACTACCGGCTGAGGGACCAACTGAAAGGTCTATTGGGGCTGAGCCACCAACTGGGGAGTAGCGGGTGCCGGAAACTGGCGTTTAGCCTGCCGCTGCTGGGGAGTAGTTTGTTCGATTTCTTCATTGACATGCCCCACTTGTTGAGAAGGTTCCGGTTCTCTGTGGCAGCTCTGTCTACGATCTCTTTCATGAGGTTGTTAGGGAAGAGATCTTTCCCTTAAATGTTGGAGGAAATCAGTTTCCGGGGTTCGTGTTTGATGGTTGCATCTGCAAACATGAATTCTCTGCAGGCTCTCCGGGCCCTGATGAAGCTATAGAAGTCCTTCGTCAGGGTGGCGAGATGGGTCTTTATCAAGACCATGTACATGTCTGGGGTTCGAGTGTCCCCGGCCATCGTCTCCAATTGCACTTGTTGAGAAAGGGAGGCGGCCAGTTTCTCTTTCGTATCCAGCTCCCAACGCAGAAGGTATTCGGAGAGCTTGGGGAGGTTCTCCTTAAACTCCCGTCCTGCGACGTCAGCCTCCAACTTTCCTACAGAGAAAGTTAACTGGATATCTTTCCAGTTCCTGTCGCCAGGAGGGAGCGCGAGGGAGAGGGGCCTACATTCCTCCAATGTAGGGCAGGGTTTCCCTTCCTCCACTGCCTTCAACACTGCCAGCAGAGACTTTTCAGCGAAGGGGAAGACCTTGGTGGCAGGACCAAGAAAGGATGGGTGTTTCTTGCCTAGGGCCGGCACCTTGGAGTTGGTATAGCCCTTGCTCTTAAGGCAGCCGGCCAGAAGAGATTGAGCCTTTGCGTGGTTAAAGACAATGACCTCCTTAGGCTCAGTTTCCTCCTTGGAAACTGGCTCGGACTTGAGACGGATGTAACAGTCCGGATAAGATTCGAAACTAAGCCAAAACTCCACCTCTTCAAGGGGGACGGCGCCTAGCTTGTCATTGACGAAAATTCGTCCACTCGTAATTGGCATGTGCTCTGCATGCCTCCAGGGGTTGGTCACTGAGCAAGGGGGAAGATCCTTAACGTTGATCTTCCTGATCGTCTGCTTCGATAGACGGAGGATCTCCCTCTTGAGGTCCTCTTGTCCTTTGCAGAACCTTTCGTCCAGGAGGGCCACTAGGGCCTGGAGACTATCCTGGTTTTCCACTAACGACGGTGTAGGAGTGGAAGAGGTAGAGGGAATCGGTTCCGTTACAGCAACGGAAGTAACAGAGGCGACTTCGCCCTCGGAGTCCGGAGCCTCCACATGCTCCTCCTCTTCTTGGCCCTTGGCTATCAGGGTCCTTTCGGTGGTGTCCGACACTTCCGACTAACATTCCTCCTCGTCAAGATGGAAGTCTTGCAGTGCGTCCGATACATCAGGTTCGACCGTCAGCTGGACGCAGGGGATCTCGGCTATGGGGATAACAGCATCCACAGATGCCTTTGGGAAGAGCAAAGCTCTCATCTTCTGTCGAGAGAGATATGGCCACTTGGCGTTCTTTTGGAAACCACGCACCCATTTGCGCAGTTTCTCTCGGGCAACGTCCCTGGCCTTCGCTGATGGGGGGTCCTCAAACGCCTCATGGAGCAAGTCCTTGCATACAGTGCAGACTTGCAGGTCCCAATACCGAAGAGTACCTTTGGAGATGGAACAGCTGTCTTGCTTGGTACTGTGTGCTACATCTTTTGCAGTTATTGGTACATTATATACTGAAATTAATAGAACACTGTCATCATACTCTTCTGGAGCTTTGTCTACGGGTAATCTGGATAAAGCATCTGCATTACCCATATTTGATGTTGGACGGTATTCTATATCATAGTGGTACGCTGCTAACGTAACTGCCCAACGTTGTAGTCTTGCAGCTACCAACGTAGGTAAACTTGCTTTTGGACCCAATATTGCTAATAAAGGTTTATGATCTGTAACAAGTGTGAACTTTTTCCTACCATAAAGATACATATGGAATTTTTTAACTCCATAAACTAATGCTAAACCTTCCTTTTCTATTTGAGAGTAATTCCTTTCTGCCTTGTTCAATACTCTAGAAGTGAATGCAATTGGTTTTTCTGTTCCATCTGGCATTACATGAGATAATACTGCACCTAAACCTATGTTTGATGCATCACATACTAATTTAACTGGTAAATCCATTTGATAATGTACTAAGAATGTAGGTGATGTTATTTCCTGCTTGATTCTTTCAAAAGATTCCTGACACTCTTTTGTCCACTTCCATTCTACACCCTTATTCAACAGATTATACAATGGATGTGCAATTGTAGACAAATTCTGAATGAAATTCCCATAAAATGTTACTAAACCTAGAAATGATTGTAATTCCTTAACATTTTCTGGCACTTTTGTTGATTGTACAGCTTTAATCTTCTCTTTAGTTTTGTGAATACCCTTGCCATTTATTACAAAACCTAAGTATTCCACTGAATCAACTTCTAAGATACATTTGTTCTTATTTACTCTAATATTATGTTCCTTCAACTTCTTCAGAACTGTTCGCAATCTTTCTCTATGTTCTCTTGTGTCTTTACCCGCAATTAAAATATCATCTATAAAAATGAATACTCCTTGCATTCCTGAAAAAATCTTATCCATAGTTTGTTGCCATATAGCTGGACTACTTGCAACTCCATAAGGTAATCTCTTTTGCCTAAACAAACCTAAGGATGTATTTACTGTACATAATTCTTGTGAAGTTTCATCCATGGGAAGCTGTTGAAATGCTTGTCTTAAATCTAATTTAGAAAAAACACTGCATCCTGACATAGTTGCAAACATGTCTTTCGGATTTGGTAAGGGATGTTGAGCTACTTGCAGTTGTGGATTTAACGTTACTTTGTAATCTCCACATAACCTAACCTGTCCACTTTCCTTCACAATAGGAACTAATGGCGTAGCCCAATCTGAATATGTGACCTTTTCCTAGGAACCTTCACTTTCTAATCTCTTGATTTCTGTTTCAACTGCACTTTTCAATGCATACGGTACTGGTCTCGGAGCAAAAAATCTAGGAGAACTGTCAGGTTTCAAAACTAAAATTGCCTTTGCGTTCTTTACTGTACCTATTTTATCTTCAAATACGTCTTGAAACTCTGATAGGATATCATCCATAGACATTTCATTTTTGTTTTCATCTTGTCTACCTGCAACCTTCAAAATACTAGGCCAATCTAACTTCAAATACTGTAGCCAATCTAAACCTAGCAAAGTTTGTCCATTACCTTTTACTACTGTTAATGGCATTCTCTCTAATTTCTGTTCTTTGTACTGTACTTCTACGTTCGAAGCACCTATTACCTGAATATCAAAACCATTATAACTTTTCAAAACTCTATTTGTACCTTCTAATAACAAATTAGGAATGCTTTTAGCCATTTTCTCAGACATAATTGATACATCGGCTGCTGTGTCAACTTGCATCAAAATTGGTTTACCATTTATGATTACTTCTACCATGATATGTTTCTTTGCACCTTTGTTGACTGAGTTTATGTGAAACGCAAAATCAGTTTCTGAACTAACCTGATTATCATGAACATTTTCCTCATTATTCTCTTGACCCATAGTATCAACTGTAGCATTTATTTTCTTTGCGTACTGTTTAGGGAATCTACAAGCAGTTGCAAAATGACCCAACTTTCTGCAATTCTGGCATGTCTGTCCAGTAGCAGGGCATTTCTTTGCTTCGTATGCAAGATGATCAGTTTTACCACACCTAAAACACTTGGGTTTTTCCTGTTGTTTCTGTGTATAAGCCTGATTCTGATATTTATGAACATTAGTGTTAGGCACTTTTCTATGACTAGGCTTTGTCATATTCCTTCTCTGATTCTCATTGGTTTTCCACTTAGAACCTACTGTATTAATTTTAGAATTTTCCATTCTATTGCTTGTAGAACTACCTATTATGTGACTTTGCCTATTTGATGTTTCTAAAGCTCTGCCTGTTATCAATACCTTTTCTAATGTTAACTCTTTATCTTGCAATAATTTCTTTCTTAGCTCTTCTGATGTGCAATGTGCAATTACTTGATCTATGATAACATTCTCTAACTCTAGAAATTCACATGAAACGGCTAAATTCTTTAGTCTAGTCACAAAGGCATCTAAACTTTCATTTTCTTTCTGATAAGCCTGCGCTGAAAACTGGTATCTTTCAAAAAATTTATTGACTTGAGGAGCAAAATATGTGGTAAGAGCCTTAATTGCAGCTTCACTTGTGTCATCTGTAGGCTGCAAAGTCTTAAACACTTCCCGAACTTCCCTACCTGCTGTATGAAGTAATAATGCCTTCTTTTGTGCATCCTTCATATTCCCTAATGCTTCTAAATAAATCTTAAATTCCTCACACCACAGTTGCCATCGTGTTGCAACAGAATTAGGCTCAGCAGTGACGCTAAAAGCTTGAGGTGGTTCAATATTAAAAGGCATTTTGTTTGCTTACCTTAATAACTGTGGTAGGTTAAGTTACTTTTCTGCAGTCACAAGTATACTTCCTACCTACCCAACTTTAAATTTCACCCTTTTGTGTATTTGATGAAATTCCTATTCTGATGCTGGTAAAATCTTCATTGGGCGATTTTACTCTTGTTTTCCGACGTACAAAAACAATACATAACAGGTTCGGCACGCCAGGTGTCCGTAGAAGTCCGGGCGCCGAACGCTGCAGAAGGTGCTCTCACACCGGATATACTCCTCCTGTAAAAGAAAGGGGGACACGAGTCTACAGAAGTCATGTACAATGACTTAAAAGTAATGACTTAAAGTAATCTTAGATTAGTATTAAAGTTATTTAACTTAATATAAGATTCCTTTTCAAGTGTAAGCTCAGGATAGGTAAGCTGGAAAAGAAGCAGAAAAGACACATACATGTGTATCCCGCCCAGCCAATTGCCGTGACCCCACACCATAACTAATTCTAGGGGCTCTTTAAGAGCCTAAAGAGGTGGAAGGAATATCCACATTGGATAAAGCACAGCTTAGACTTCCTCCAGGGAATTAGTCATGGTAAAGGGGGAGCTGAATTCATTCAGTCTAGGAGAAAAGGGAGAGAAATGATTCCTCACCATTCAGATAGGTCCCGGAAAGGGACTGTGCATGGATGCACAGAGTATGCTGGAAAAATTTACTGCACAACTATACACCATAGTTTTCTGTCTAGGGTATGTACTATACCATAGATGTACCAGCTATCGTATATAGCTATACAATAGTCACTGCCGGCACAAGGCCGGCAGGGAAGAGGTGACAGTCCACTGAAGTAATATGATTAGGTGGCGCCGGCAGCGTGACGGAATGCCAGAAGCGCGCCGGGCGCCGGCGAACCTCCATCAAGGGGGGAACCCCTCCCTGTCATCAGTCTATGTGGCAGAGAGAGTAGGAAACTCAGGATTCTGGCAGATCGCCGGCAAGTCGGCGGCCCCCGGCAGTCGGCAAGCAACCCGCGAAGGTATTCCAACACTGACGTCAATGAATGAGACAGAGAGGATTCCAGGTTACGCTGATGGCTGTTGCTGGCAGGGTAGCGGCAGTGGACCGGCACTGATAGGTAGAGAGAAAGGATAGGGGAAGAGGGAGGGAAGGGTAGTACCTCATTACCCAAACCTCGTCTTCCCCCGGAAGGAGTGTTCAAATGAAAGAGTGAGGGAGGCAATCTTTCATCCAGCCGCAACAGAGCCGGCAGTCGGCTAGAATTGCGGATGGCGGCCCAAGGGAGGACCGAAGAACACTCTAAGATAGAGAGGTCTTCCGCCGGCAGACCGATTTGCCTTAAGCTATGCCATAGTTCGACTATATGCGGGAAGCGTAGCAGTTCGGACTAACCAACGAAGAGACCAAACCGAACGCACAACCAGCCGGCACACGGTGGAGTTGTAGGACGGCGGACAGAGGTGTTGTAAGGACATCACTCCCTCCGTCGTCCAGCAATTTCACCGAATTCTCTATTTTATTTAAATTCTCCTTTCGCCACACTGTGGCTAACTGTATATATTTATTCCGCTCCCTCAGAGCTACAATTTCATGTATTTATTATTTCATTACCTATTTCTATTGACTTGTAATTCAAGTATTTGTACGTGTGAAAAAACACATATTTTGGCGGTTAGTTCAAGCCGAATTGGCGCCTGCGCGCATGCTACTTTTCCATCCACACCCTGTATTATATTCCCACGTATGTTTGAATAAACTGTCAGTTGTCATTGGTGATAGCTCGTCTCACTGTCCTTACAACTGGTGACCCCAGAGTAGAAGTAGCATCAGCAGTTTTGGCTTTGCCATTAACGGACTTGTTACGGCCGTGCTACCTTCCTTTTACTCCATTACCTTAGGCATGAGCTTCGGCCTTTGGTGCTCCCACACCTCGGTGCATGTAAGGCAGTAGGATGAGCTTAACCGACATATCAACTTCCCGCTTCTTCGCCGACTCGTCGACTGACCACAATGGCGGATTCAACCCGCCCATCACGCCCAACGGCCTCGCCTCCACGCCCAAAGTCAAACTGCCGCTGTTTTCTCAACACATCACCGCTTCCTGGTTCCTGAGAGCGGACGTACTCTTCCGAGTCGCTAGGCTCAGCGACTCCTGCTCCAAGGCCGACATCGTTCTCACCTCCATCCCAGAGGAGGTATTCGACAAGATTTCCCCATGGCTCGACGCCCAGGCTGGCCAAGTTTCCTACGACGACCTGAGAACGAAACTCATCGGTATCTACTCACTCTCCGTTTCAGCAAGGGCACAAAAAGTCCTGGACCTCGCCGGCAAACCCATGGGTGACACCTCTCCTGTCGAGGCATGGGACGAGTTAACCGGCCTGTTAATGCTCCCCGAAACCGACAGCAACGGCCGACGGCGCGAGAATAGCCAATCTCGCGAGATTTTCCTTCGACGCCTACCGCAGGACGTAAGGGCCCAATTGACGGACGCCGACACGCTTCCGATGAACGAACTCCTGTCGAAGGCTCAGAAGCTCCACGAGGCCTCTAAAGCATCTCGCCTCGGGGCATCATCAGTATCGTCTTCGTTCTCCTCCTTCAGCTGCTCTTCCATAGACTCTTCAGCAACGGCTCCTGACGACGACGACAAGATCAACGCTCTAGCAAGAAGGAAACCACTGCAACCGACACGTCCGAACCCTAGGCCTATCCCAGCATGGTGCTTCTACCACCAACAGTTCGGCAGCGACGCCAAGAAATGTAGGGCACCGTGCAACTTCCCTAGAAGGTGACGCCAGAAGAAACCACCCACCACCATCGCAGCTGCAGGAAACCAAAACAAGAATGGTTTCTATATCCTCGACACTGTCTCCAACCATAGACTCATGGTCGACACCGGCGCTATGCAGTCAACGTTTCCGCCGTCACAAGCCGACCTAGACCGTGGTCCCAGCAAAGACGCTCCCTCACTCGTTGCCCCCAACGGGTCTCCCATACGGTGTTATGGGACCAGGACCCTCAGGATATCTATCATGGCCTGTTTGTATTCCTGGCCCTTCGCCATCGCTGACATCATTCACACCCCCCCTCGATGCAGATTTCCTCGCTCACCACGGACTACTTGTCGACGTTGCTGGGAAACGCCTCATCGACACAGGAACCTTCCAGTCCCGCGCCCTAAGAGCCGGCCCTGCCACAATGTCCGTATCCGCTGTAATGACGCAGCCCTACGCCGACCTCCTGCAAGAATTTCCTGACGTTTTCAAGCCCAAGATCCGACAATCACCGGGATCCCCCTCCAAGCACAGGATCTACCACCGCATCACGACAACGGGACCTCCTACTCGCGCCAAATTCCGCCGCTTCCCGCCCCAGAAGCTGAAGGAAGCCAAACGCGCTTTTGAGGACATGGAACGCATGGGTATCTGTAAGAAAGCATCGAGCCCCTGGGCATCTCCCCTACACATGGTAAAGAAGCCTGACGGGACCTGGAGACCTTGCGGCGACTACAGGCGCCTCAACCTCATCACAACGCCCGACCACTACCCCCTGCTCAACATGCAAGACCTGACGAATGCGGTGCATGGCGCGAAATACTTCACCAAGATGGACATTCTCAAGTCTTACTTCCAGGTCCCCGTATTTCCGGAGGACATTCCGAAAACTGCCATTGTGACACAGTTCGGATCCTACACCTTTGCATACTCAACCTTCGGTCTACGCAATGCGGGGGCGACCTTCCAACGACTAATGGATAGCATTCTGGGCGACCTACCGTTCTGCATCTGCTACGTCGACGACATCCTGATATTCTCAAAGACCAAGGAGGAACACCTGAGGCACGTCCGCACCGTACCTACAGGAGAATGGCCTGGTCGTACGTTTCGACAAATGCACGTTCGGCGCGGAAGGAGTGGACTTTCTCGGTCATCGCGTATCCTCGTGCGGGGTAAAACCCATGACAACCAAGGTGGACGCCATCAGAAAGTTCCCGATACCTACGACCACCCACCAATTTCAGGAGTTCCTGGGGATGGTTAATTACTACAGGCGCTTCATCCCCAACGTCGCACAGACCCTGACACCCCTCGACGACGTCCTGAAGGGAAAGGCGAAGAAACTTGAGTGGGGTTCCCCCAACAAAATGCATTCACCCGGACAAAGTACGCCCTCGCAAAAGCCACCACCCTGGCTTATTTCAATGATAACGCACCCCTGCAACTGACGACCGACGCCAGCAACATCTCCTGTGGGGCTGTGCTGGAACAGCTCGTCGATGGTTCTCCTCGACCGCTGGCATTCTTCAGCAGGAAATTGAAACCCGCCGAAACAAGATACAGCACCTTCGACAGGGAACTCCTCGCCGTCTACCTCGCCGTCCGCCACTTCAGGCACATCCTGGAGGGCACACCCTTCACAATCGCGACGGACCATCAACCCCTCGTACACGCCTTCACAAAATCGACAGACGCATGGTCCTCTCGACAACAACGTCATCTCGCAGCAATCGCCGAATTCGGGTGCACCATAAGCTACGTTCCCAGAAAGAAAAACCCAGTCGCGGACGCCCTTTCAAGGATTGAAATCGATGCAATCCACCTGGGAATCGATTACGCCAACCTCGCATCCGAGCAGCGCACCGACCAAGAGGCACATGATCACCTAACGGGGCCATCCGCGCTCAAGATAACTGCGATTCCCCTTGGGCCAGCAGGTGTAACTATCCTCTGCGACACCAGCACCGGCCGCCCACGTCCCTGGATTCCAGCTTCCTGCAGAAGAAAAATATTCGACATCATCCATGGACTTTCACACCCCTCGGGACGCACCACTGCTCGCCTTCTATCTGAAAAGTTCATCTGGCCAGGGATCAAAAAGGATGCCGGGGAATGGGCAAAGACATGCATCAACTGCCAATCAAGCAAAATCAGCCGTCACACCGAATCGGGGATAGGTGATTTTCCCCAACAGAAAAGACGTTTCGGTCACATACACATTGACGTCGTGGGACCGTTGCCGCCTTCGGGATCTGCTCGCTACCTGCTGACAATCATCGATCGCTCCACGAGGTGGTTGGAAGCATCACCGATGACCGAAGCTACGACCCAAGCATGCGCCGAAGCCCTTTTGTCAAGCTGGGTGAGCAGATTTGGCGTTCCTGACAACATCACGACAGACAGAGGCCCCGCTTTCCTGTCGGAGATATGGCTCGCTCTGGCAAACCTGATGAAAACGACTCTCCAGAGCATCACGGCATACAACCCCGCAGCAAACGGCCCTCAAGGTGTCCCTGATGGCGAGCTGCACCAACGGGGACTGGAAATCACAACTTCCTTGGGTACTCCTTGGCCTTCGCACCGCCCCTCGCGCAGATGGCGAGCCATCGCCCGCCAAAAAGGTTTACGGAGAGGCACTCGCAGTCCCCGGCGAATTCTTTCCCACATCAACCGACAACACGCAGCTGGATCATCTTAGGGACATCGCCTTGAAATTCAGGCCATGTCTTAAAACTTACCAGGACAGAACTAAGCATTTAAAGCCAAAGAACCTGGATGACTGCGGGTATGTTTTTGTCCGTGTCGACGCTCATCGACAGCCGCTAACCAGACCTTATCGAGGCCCCTACCGAGTAATCAAGAAAACGACGAAAGCCTTCCTTCTCGACGTGCATGGCCAAGAAGACTGGGTCTCAATAGACCGCGTGAAACCGGCGTTTCTCGAAGGGAGCGACACTGCCTCCGCGGGACCTGGCAGATCCAGAGCGCCACCTCAAAACAAGGCGCCCAATGAGAAGAAAAGCAACAAACAACGACGAGAGGTAGCGATCCATTCGCCGACCGCCGACGTGCCCCTCCGTTCAAGAACAAGAGGAACCCTCCGACGCCCGAAACAATACGAAGATTAGTCTCATCAGCCCTCTACGCCGCCTGATGTCTTGGGGTGGGAATACTTGTAAGGACATCACTCCCTCCGTCGTCCAGCAATTTCACCGAATTCTCTATTTTATTTAAATTCTCCTTTCGCCACACTGTGGCTAACTGTATATATTTATTCCGCTCCCTCAGAGCTACAATTTCATGTATTCATTATTTCATTACCTATTTCTACTGTCTTGTAATTCAAGTATTTGTACGTGTGAAAAAAAAATGGATTTTGAGCGAAGCGAAAAATCTATTTTTGGGTGAGATAGCCATGTCGTCCTGATGGAAAGTTCCTTCAGTAGCTTCCTAGGGTATATTTAACTACAGTGGATATTCCCAGAGAATTAAACTAAAGGTTATCACAGAATTCTAACTTCTGGTGCGAGTACCCTAAAGGTTTCCCTCTAGGATATCGTATATCAACAGGGGACGCATGTATTAACATGCCACATAGCTATCTGCACCCCATATAGAGTTAACACTTCGATATGGAAAGGTGGCTGAATAACTGAGGAGCCGTTCCAAAGTTACTCTCATCCGTGGCTACTTTTGGTACTCGAGACGTAAACAAACGGGCGCCATTGCTAAATGACGTCACGTCCGTCTTCATTCTGAGCTCAGCTCCTACCAATCTCCGTGATACAGTAGGTCAGGGAGGGGCCTGAAAGGCTGAACTAAAATAGACGGGAGGGTCCATCAGGACGAAATGGCTATCTCACCCAAAAATAGATTTTTCGTTTCGCTCAAAATCCGTTTTTTGGGCTCAAGCCATGTCGTCCTGATGGAAGTGTACCAGAGAATTAATGTATCGAAGATTTTTTCCCTTAATCCAAGTGCCAAGGGCTTCGAGTAATATTCCTATGGTCTGGAGACCGTAAAAACTATGACAATTTTAGTAATTGTCCTTACCAGAGATTCTATGATGAACTGGCTTCCTGCCCCCCTGGCAGGGAAGTCTTGGTGGACAAGAGGAATATCTCGAAGTGATCATTGAAGAACTACTCACCTGGTGGAGAGATCATGAAGGTCTCGGAGACAGATCAAAGATTAATATTCGAGTAGAAATATTATCAAGGCATAGGTGAGTATATAATATAAATACTTATATTATTCTTTAGATCAGACAGGAAAGGGGTAAATGAAACTATACAATCTTATATTTCCTAATAAGGAATAGGAGCAAAAGGAGACGCACATGGGAAATAGAATAGACATTTTATTTCTAAGATTGCAAGTCATTATCGAAGTAATTACAATAATGATTATAGAATTTATTTACAATAATAATGAATAATGTACATAGAAAATTAAAGACGGTGATCTTGAGTCTGAAAAGGAAATTTCGCTTTTCAGAAACACAAGTTCCCAGGGGAACGCCAGTCTTTTATAGTCCAAAAAACACTCCATGCTCGAGAGCATGTGGCACACGTGTAAAATTTCTATGACATTTCACCTTGATAAAGAACAGTCTATTAGAAACACTAAGTGTCCATTAAATCACTATGTATCACGATAGGGTCAACACAGGCACCCGTAGAGTTAGAGTCCCAAATAACTCACTGTTCTATGCAGATTTAAGCGGCAGTTTTCATTACACTACCTGCAGCTACCACGAGATGTTTCACTTCATACACCTGTTTTGTGTAGTGCTTGAAGAACACGCGCGATGATTTCCAGCCTGTAAAGCTCTTGAGGTTTTCGAAATCCATATTCTGAAAAAGTTCAGAGAAGAGGCGACTTTCCTAGGATCGTGACCTGCGGGTGTACTGTCAGGATCCGCTCTGCGAATGAAGTAGGTGATTTTCGCTCTTAGTTGTTTCAGTGACAGGTCGCTACCCGAGGTTTCTCCTTTGAAGAGTTGTCCTCCACCGAAGTCTGAAGTTCTTTGAAGATAGACCTTAATACTCTCCACTGGGCATAGAGAGACATCTTCTTTCAGGGGGCAGATTCTCCAGGGGCCCCATCTCTTGGTGGGTAGTTCATTCTTTGCGAGAAACGTTGGGTCGGGGAAGAGGGTAAGATCCCCCGTATCGGTGAATTGGATATGACCCTCTTCTCTTGATAATGCCACTATTTCACTGACTCGGGCTCCCGAGCCGAGAGCAAAAAGGAAGATAACTTTTTGAGTCAGGTCTTTCAGAGGGCACGAATCGTTGTCCAGGCTAGAAGCAAAATGGAGCACCTTGTCCAGGGACCAGAAGATAGGTTTTGGCGGAGGTGCTGGGCGTAGTCTAGCGCATGCCTTTGGCAGTTTATTGAAGATGTCACTGGACAGATCAATCTGGAAGGTGTATAGGAGTGGTCTAGTCAAGGCCGATTTACAAGTGGAAATCGTGTTGGCCGCTAAGCCTTGTCCATGAAAGTGAATGAAGAAGGACATGCAAAAATCAATGGTGATCTCCGTAGGATTTTTCGCCTTGACGAAGGAGACCCACTTTTTCCAGGGAGATTCGTACTGCCTTCTGGTAGACTCTGTTTTGTACTCCTCGAGGAAGTCTAAGCTTTTCTTCGAGATCCTAAACCTTTTCCTTACGGCTAAGGAGAGAAAATCATGAGATGAAGGTCCTTGACTTTGTGATGAAGCAAAGACAGTCGACTTCTGTACTTGTTGAGAGAGGACTGGGCCCGGTACGGAGATCAGCGTGGGCCGCAGCTCCGGGACAAGGGGATACCAATTGCTCCGGGGCCACTTGGGAGCCACTAGGGCTGTTGTCCCATTGAAGGTTCTCAGTTTGGATAGGACTTTCAGCAGAAGGTTGGGTGGAGGGACCAGGTAGATCTTGGACCATCTGTCCCAAACCAGGGACATGGCGTCCACCGCTTCTGCCTTGCGGTCCTCGTACGGGGCCACATATCGAGGAAGTTGATTGTTGTCGCTCGTCGCGAAGAGATCGATCTGAAGTTCCGGGACTTGGCGAGAGATGAAGGAGAATGATCTTGCGTCTAGAGACCATTACGACTCTATTGAGCTTGTCCTTGATAGAGCGTCCGCTGTCACGTTGCGGAATCCTTGTAGGTGAACTACAGACAGGTGCCATTTCTTCCTGTCTGCCAAACGGAAGATAGGTAGAAGCACCTGATTTATCTGGGGCCATCTCGAGCCCTGACGATTGAGACATCTGACTACCACCGAGTTGTCCAGAGTCAGACGGATGTGGATCGAGGGAGGCGGGGAGAGTTTCTTCAGGGTGAGAAGAACCGCCATGGCCTCCAAGATGTTGATGTGAAAACGTCTTGAATAGGGGAGACCATGTTCCTTGAACCTGCTGTTGGTGGGAGTGACCTCCCCAACCCTCCAGTCAATCGTCCGTGTGGATGTTGATCGATGCAGGCGGGTGTTGAAGAGGGATGGGCCTTTTCAGGGCCTATGCTTCCGACCACAGCTTTAGAAGTGAGCGAAGTCTGTTTGGAAGCCGTCTCTTGAAGTCTCTTCGAGCGATGGATGCGATTCGTCTCCAGACTCCCGCGGCATCCTTTAGCTGTGCGCGAAGCACTGGGTTTGTCACTGAGGCGAACTGTAGAGAGCCTAGAACTTGTTCCTGTTGGCGCCTTGAGATCCGTTTGGATTTTAGAAGCCTTCTCACAGACCCTGCTATTTCCTTCCTTTTCTTCTGTGGAATGGAAAGGCGGTGTGACTGAAGGTCCCAATGGATTCCCAACCATTGGAACTTCTGAGCTGGAGTGAGGCAAGATTTCTCGGCGTTTATCTTGAAACCCAGATGCTCTAGGAACTGGGTGACTTTGTTGCAGGCTCTCAGACAATCTTCGGGCGATGTCGACCAGACTAGCCAGTCATCTAGGTAGGCCATCACTTGGACGCCCTGAAGACGTAGCTGTTGGATGATTGCGTCTGCCAGCTTGGTGAAGATTCGTGGAGCCACGTTAAGCCCGAAGGGCATGGCCCTGAAGGCGTAACTTTTCCTTTGGAGTCGAAATCCTAGGTAGGAGGAAGCATAGTGATTCATTGGAATGTGCCAGTAGGCATCGGCCAGATCTATGGAGACCGTGTAAGCCCTGTGAGGCAGAAGGGCCCTTATTTGTTGCAGAGTCAGCATCTTGAATTTGTTGTTCGCAATGAACTTGTTGAGAGTGGACAAGTCTAGAATGACTCTGAGTTTGTCTGAGTCTTTCTTGGGAACACAAAAGAGTCTCCTTTGGAACCTGGTTGACTTTACCCTCTTGATCACCTTCTTGTTCAAGAGTTCCAGAACATATTCTTCCAAGAGGGGGGTTGACTGTTGGAAGAATTGCTGGAAAGATGGGGGTGGTTGAATCCAGCTCCCGCCCAGTCCTTTCCTGATGATGCTGTGAGTCCAAGGATCGAAGATCCAACGATCCTTGAATTGGCGGAGTCTTCCTCCCACCAGAAGCACTTCATTGCTTCTGGTGTCCCGAGGATTTGCCACCTAGGTCGCTAGCTCCCCTTCCACCTCTGCCTCTGGAGGAATGGCGAGAAGAATCTCTGCCGGAGCCTCTACCTCTGGGACGAAAGGTAGTGGAACGCTGCTCATAGGCAGGGGTGAACACCGGTGACTGCGACACCACCGGTTGGGGGACCAGTTGAAAGGTCTGCTGTGGCTGAGCAACCCCTTAGGGAGTAGCGGGAGCCGGAAACTGACGTCTTGGTTGATGTTGCTGGGGCTTAGGCTTCGAGGATTTCCTCTTAGGTTGAGGGCCTTCGTCCTGAGAGGACATCCTCTTTCGAGACATGCCCCACTTGTGGAGAAGGTTCCGATTCTCCGTGGCGGCTTTGTCCACTATCTCTTTCACCAAGGTAGAAGGGAAGAGATGTTTGCCCCAGATGTTGGAGGAAATCAGTATCCGGGGTTCGGGTTTCACCGTTGCATTGGCGAACACGAATTCTCTACAAGCTCTGCGAGCCCTAGCGAAGCTGTAGAGATCCTTGGTCACAGTAGCAAGGTGTGACTTTGCAAGGACCATGTAAAAGTCTGGGACCCTGGTGTCCCCGGTCATGACTTCTAGCTGTACCTGATGTGACAGCGAAGCAGCGAGTCTCTCCTTAGTATCTTGTTCCCGACGAAGGAGATGGTCGTTCAGTCGTGGGAGGTCCTCGTTGAACTGACGACCGGCTACATCAGGTTCGAGTTTCCCGACCGTAAAGGTAAGCTGGATGTCTTTCCAGTATCTGCCATCGGGGGGAAGAGTGAGAGAGAAGGGTCTGCACTCCTCCAGTGCAGGGCAAGGTTTCCCTTCCTCCACAGCCTTCATGACTGCTTGGAACGCCTTTTCAACGAAGGGGAAGGTAGCAGTAGCTGGAGCAATAAAGGTTGGATGCTTTTTGCTCAGTGCTGGCATCTTGGAGTTGGTGAAACCCCGACTCTTCACTGCATGAGCCAGCATAGCTTGGGCCTTTGCGAGATCGAACACGATCACTTCTTTAGGTTCGGTCTCTTCTTTTGAGGCTGGTTTGGACCAGAGTCGGACGTAATAGTCCGGATAAGCTTCGAAGTTCGGGAAGAACTTCACTTCTTCCAGGAGAACAGAACCGATCTTTTCACTAATGAAAATTTTGCCTGTCGTAATTGGCATGTGCTCAGCGTATCTCCAAGGGTTAGATTCCAAGCATGAAGGGAGGTCCTTAACCGAAATCCTTTTCGGTTGCTTGAAGCCGATGAGAGTAGTCCGGAACTGCTCCTGAGACTTTCTCAGTTTCTTTTCCATGAGGGCTTCTAGCATCATGAAGACCTCTTGAGTGGCCGCTGGGAGTGGATCCGGGGCGACGGAAGTCGAGGGAACGGGTTCCTCGGGTACCACTGGGGTGACCGTGGGAGTTGGATTGGCCTCGTTCTCTGAGTCGTGGTACTCCACACGGTCTTCCTCATAGTCGAGTTCCTCGCCCATGAGGATTTTCTCCGTTCTTTCGGAGATCTCCGACATACGTTCCACCTCTTCAGAGTCAAGGTGGTGCATGCGCAGGGACTGTTCCATTACAATGTCAAGTGTAATCACCAACTGGACGGTTGGGATTTGATCTTGAGGGATCACAGAGTCCTTAGAAGCTTTTGGGAAAAACAGGGCCCTCATGTCGTCATTTAGAAGATAAGGTCCAGAAGCATTCTTCTGGAAACCGCGCACCCATCTGCGCAGTTCCTCTCTAGCGTTGTCCCGTTCCTCGGTGGTAAGAGAAGTCTTGAACGCCTTTTCCAGGAGACCTTTGCAGATCGGACAGTTCTGCGGATCCCAGTATTTCAGGTCACCTTTCTTGGCGGAGCAAGGGGCGTGGGTCCGGCACGCCTTGTGCCCGTAGAAGTCCGGGCGTTTAACTCCGCAGAAGGAGCTCTCACACTTCATATACTCCTCCTGTAAAAGAAGATCATGAGTACATGGAAGGCATAATATGACTTACTTACTCTAGGCTTAAGAATAACTTAACCTATAATATTAGCATATAATTTATATTATTTATATAACCTTTTCTGTAGACAATTCCTTAGGACCCAAGGGTTCTAAAGGAGGGAGAATCCGTATGGATGAGCCAAGCTAGGCTTCCTTATCATAGGAATTGTCCGCAGAGTATAAAAGGATCTAAGATCGCTCAGAGCCTAGTGGGGGAGAGGGGAAAATAGGATAAACCCCTTAATAATATGTAGGTTCCGGCAAGAGACTGCACTGAGATGCACAGAGTATGCTGGAAATGTTGTACTGTGCAACCATACAGCATAGCCACTATATCAGATGGTATAATGATACCTAGATAGAGGTGGCAGGCTATCTGGCTGCATCAGATTGACTGCCGGCGTGGTGCTGGCAGCCGTAGAAGGAGTGCATGTCCATTGGCGCCTCATTAGGTGGCGCCGGCAGGCCGACAGCACGCCGGAGACCGGTCCTGCAAGGTGAAAAGACATCAAGGAGGACGCACTGGACAACCAAGATGGAAAACACCACAGAGGCAACCCCCGGCGGGTCACCGGCAGGGCGGCGGACTCTGGCATCCGGCGGCTGACGGCATGGTGAACCTTAGTTCAACTCATAAGATATAATATGTAGGGCGGACACCTGGGATGCCGGCAATCAATGCCAGCAGGAAAGGGGCGGCAGCCTCCGACAGTCGGCCGGCTGTCTCCAGGTAATCCTGGGGAAATGTAAGAGGGAGGACGTCGGCGGTATGTCGGCGGGAGGTGGCAGGCTGACGCCTTAGGGGGTCTCTTATGAATAGAGGTCACCTGAGGTAGTGGCGGCTGTCGCCGGCAGTAGAGGCGGCAAGGGACCGGCACCATAATAGAGAGAGAGAGAAAGGTAAGGAGGGAAGGGAGGGGTAATGTCCTATACCCCGCCGGCTTCCCTTCAGAGGGAGTGCACTCATGATAGGAGTAGATACACCTATCATCCGGCGGTAGTGGGCCAGCAGGCAGCTGGGAGCCTTAGGTAACCCAAGGGAGGGACAGAGAGCCCTCAAAGAGGGGGAATCCTCCGCCGGCAGGAGTGCCGCCGGCAACCACCCCCATAGAACACTATGAAGGGGAAGTGTACCAGAGCGGCCAGCTCAGCAAAAGAACAAGGCTAGCCCTACCACTCCACCCAAGGGAGGAGTTGTTGGACAGCGGACAGGGGTGTGTAGGCAGGCCTACACAAAGGGATAGAGTGGGGTAGGGGAGTAGGGGTCTTTTTGGGCTCAAGCCATGGCGTCCTGATGGAAGGTTCCTTTTTGGTAGCTTCCTTGGGTATATAACTACTAAGATATTCCCAGAGAATTTAACCACAGGTTATCACAGAATTCTAACTTCTGGAGCGAGTATCCTAAAGGTTTCCCATTGAAGACATCGTATATCAACAGGGGACGCATGTATTAACGCGCCACATAGCTATCTACACCCCAAACAGAGTTAACACTTCGGTGTGTAGGGGCGGAGAATAGCTGGGAGCCGTTCCACAGCTAATCTCGTTCATGGCTACTTTTGGTACTCGAGACGTAAACAAACGGGCGCCATTGCTAAATGACGTCACGTCCGTCCTCATCCTTCTGCTAGTAGCTCGCCTATCTTAGACGGATTTTCCCTACGCTCTTTTTATCTCACTGCATCTTCGTCATGTCGCTACCTTCAGCCTCGCCTTCTTCTGGAAAGTTGAGTACAAGGTTCCAGTATTGTTTAATTAAGCTCTGACCGTAAAGTAAATTTTACTTTTCGAGATATTTGATGTTTTGTGGCAGAGCTGTGCCTCAACCGGACCCGCCATTTTATGGCGTCGTTGTTGTTCTGCATGCCTTATTTAGTTAGCGTCAACAACGTTTTCCGGCCTTATTAACTAATCGATACTATTAGTTTATTTAGTCTTCATAGCTAGGAACTTTTATATCGTGTTTTGACGCTTTTTATCGGTCATCGATTGACCCCATACCAGTTGGCTACTATAGCCCCCAGGCCAGAGCGCCTATATCAGTGTTCATGCATGATATTTTTCAGTGATCCTAGGCTAACTTATGAATATAGTGGCATTATTTTACAATACTTTTGACTGTGATGCAAGTGTTTTCGCCTTCAGGGACCATATAGGGGACAGGTTAGATAGTGTGTCTTTCTAACCTAACCTACAAGTAGGACCCCTATATACTTCCTTCAGCCCCTGCCTTAGGGCATCCCCTCTGTGTAGCCTTGCTCCCCCTACCACGTAAGGGGATCAAGCTCATATCAGAGTATTTTATCGCCTCTCTGTCCTCCCTAAGGGAATGATCCCCCCTTAGGGTTGCGTCTGAGAGTGAGGAACGGCTAGTCCTTCCTCTATTGCTGGGGCTAGGTCTCCGACCTTTCCTGCAATAGTGATACGTCTTCCATCCTTCCTAGTTCAGGACGTACATCCCTGCTCTAGGTTAGGTTTTGGAGGGGTTAGTTCTGTTCCTTGCTGAAACTATACCCATGCACCGTTTTCAGTCAAGCTGCCTTACCTTAGGCTAGGGAGTGTCCTCCCTTCCTCAGTGGCCGCTCTGGTACAGAACCCCCTCCACGGAAGACCCTTCTCTTCTCCCCTCCCCACCTATCTCTTGTATGGCCTAGCCTATACTTAGGTTAGTCTATACCCATCTGTCCCCTGTCCTACAACTCCTCCTTAGGGTAGAGTGATAGGGCTACCTTGAGCTTCTGTGTGCAGTCCGCTCTGGTACATATACCCTTCATAGTGTCCTATGGGGTTAGCCACTGGATGTGTTCTGTATGCAGGGGTTCCCCCCCCCCCCCCGCTCTTGGGTGTCCCCTAGCCCTCCCTTGGGCTACCTTAGCTCCCGGTCCTCTGCGGCCCCTGCTTCTGGGTGATAGGGTCAGCCTCTATCATGGGTACACCTACTCAGGTGGGATGTCTGGGGGTCCGTGGCCGGACCCCTACATCCCTCCTTCTGTCTCTTTCACTATCCGGGTGCCGGTCCCTTGCCGCCTCCACTGTCGGTGATACCCACCTCCTACCTTGGTGACTCATCCCTTAACCTCTCGGCCGCCAGTCCTCCGTGTGCCGGGGGACTGCCGCCTGATGCCGGCTTCCAGCCGATGGCTCTCCCTCCTTCCTCATAGCTTGGTCGTCCGTCCGCCGGCCGGCCCCCGGAGTGCCGGTATCCGCCGCCGGCAGTCCGGTTCTGCTATAACCATCCTTGTTCCTGTCACCAAGCCGGCGACCTCCGGCTGCCGGAGCCGCCGCTTCCTCCACCGGCGTGCCGCCGCTGTGCCGGCGGCCGCCACCCTGGTATTACTCTTGACTTCTGTATTGTCTGTCCTAATGCCAGAAACTCTGCTGGAGCGGCCTCCGGCGTGCCGGCGGTCTGCCGGAACCCTTCGGAGGCGTCAAGGCGACTTGCACCCCCTTCTACTAGCTATCATCTGATATTGATAGCCCTACACTGCAACCAGATGGCTTGTTTACGTAAATGGATCGGTATCTTATTACCGTTCTATTGGTAATCATGCTGTCTTCTTGCATATCACAGATTTCCAGCATGCTGTGTGTATCTTAGCACGGCTGGTTGCCGGAAACCGTTACCCTATGGGATCTTTTAGTCCCCTATTCTGGAACTGAGTGGCCTCAGTCCCAACCTTATATCCTTGACAATTCCCAATAGAATTCTATCTGCCCTACGGACTTTCCATTTGAATTCTATCCTGTGCCTTCGGTCACTTCGGATTGTCCACGGATGAAGGTTACGGTAACCAGCCGGGCGGGATGCACAGAGTATGTACCTATCCTATCTCAGTCCTTCCCCTGTGCATCACACCCTTTATCAAGTTAAAATTAATGATTAATATTAACTTTAGTTTAAGAGTCATTCTTATGACCCCCCCATACTCATTTTCTCTTTCTTTTACAGGAGGAGCAGATGAAATGTGATCACGACTTCTGCGCCGTGAAACGCCCGCACTTCTACGGGCATAAGGCGTGTAGGACCCACGCCCCTTGTGCCAACAAGAAAGGGGATTTGAAGTTCTGGGACCCGCAGAACTGTATGGTCTGCCAGGATCGCCTAGTCGATGCCTTTCATAATCCTCCCTCAGCGGAGGTCAGGGACACTTCTCGGGATAAGCTACGCAAGTGGGTGCGTGGCTTCCAGAAGAACGCCACTGGACCATACCTGGCCACTGAAGAAATGAGGTCCCTTCTGTTCCCAAAGGCCTCCCCCGATTCTGTGGTGCCCAAAGAACTGATCCCCACTGTCCAGATCACGGTGGAACCAGACGTAGTCATGGCCCAGTCCATGCACGAGTTCCACCTGGATTCCGAGAACGACGAACATATGTCGGATATTTCGGAGGGCACGAAGAAGACCCTTATGGCCCAAGGTGCGGAAGATGAAGAGGACCAGGTGGAATACACCGAGTCGGAGCAGGAGGTCGCTCCGTCTTCCATCACAGCCCCTACTCCTACACCGACGGAAGTGTCTCTCCCGTCTACCTCTGCTACCCCGGAACCCATTCCATCCGCCCAAGAGATGTTCCGGATGATCAAAGCCATTATGGACGACAGGCTTAAAGAAACTCACGAGTTCATCAGGTCCATGAAGGGGTCCAAAGAACCAAAGAAGATCTCGGTTAAGGATCTCCCTGCATGCTCACATGCCAACCCCTGGAGGTATGCCGAGCATATGGTTATCGCGACCGGCAGGATCTTTATCAGCGATAAGATCGGCACGGTCCCCCTGGAAGATGTGGAGTTCTTCCCGAACTTTGAGGCTTACCCGGACTGTTACGTCCGGCTTCGTTCTGAACCTGCCTCTAAAGAAGAGACCGAACCCAAGGAGGAGATAGTGTTCGATCTCTCGAAGGCCCAGGCTATGCTAGCCACCGCATTTAAAAGTAGGGGTTTTACCTGCTCTAAGCTTCCGGCCCTGAGCAAGAAGCACCCTACTTACGTCGCACCCGACGATGCAGTCCTTCCCTTCATGGAAAAGGCCTTCGCTTCGTGGCACAAGGCTGTGGAAGAAGGAAAACCCTGCCCTGCACTGGAGGAGTGCAGACCCTTCTCCATAGTAACTCCCCCCGACGCTTGACACTGGAAGGATATCCAGCATACTTTCGTGGTGGGAAAGCTAGATCCTGACGTAGCCGGACGTCAGTTTAACGAAGACCTCCCGAAACTCAACGACCACCTCCTTCGTCGGGAACAAGATACGAAGGAGAGGCTTGCAGCATCCATGTCCCACCAGGTACAACTTGATATCATGGCTTGTGACACCAGAGTCCCAGACCACTACATGGTACTCGCCAAATCCCACATGGCAACCCTGGTGAAGGATTTGTATCACTTCATGAAGGCTCGGAGAGCCTGTCGAGAATTCGTGTTCTCAGGTGCCACTGTGAAACACGAACCCCGGAGGCTGATTTCCTCCAACATCTGGGGTAAGCACCTGTTTCCCTCTGATCTCGTGAAAGAGATCACCGACAAGGCCGCCACGGAGAACAGGAACCTTCTCCACAAGTGGGGCATGTCAAAGAAGAGGAAATCCTCCCAGGACGACGGACCTCAACCTAAGAGGAAATCCTCCAAGCAGAAACCCCAGCAACGTCAACAGAGACGGCAGTTTCCGGGACCCGCTACTCCCCAAGTGGCAGCTCAGCCACAACAGACCTTTCAGCTGGTCACCCAACCGGTCTTGTCACAGTCACCGGTTTTCACCCCTGCTTTTGAGCAACAGACGACTACCCTTCGTCCCAAAGGTAGAGGCTCAAGCAGAGGTGCAGGCAGAGACGCATCTCGCCGTCCCTCCAGAGGCATAGGAGGAAGGGGAGCTAGCGGCCGAGGCAGTAAGCCCTCGGGACACCAGAAGCAATGAAGTGCTTCCGGTGGGAGGAAGACTCCGCCAATTCCAGGATCGTTGGACCTTCGATCCCTGGGCACACAGCATCGTCAAGAAGGGTCTAGGCTGGAGTTGGACTCAACCACCCCCAACCTTCCAGCAATTCTTCCAACAATCAACCCCCCTTCTGGAAAAATATGTCCTAAATCTCTTGAACAAGAAGGTGATAAGGAGGGTAAAGTCCACCAGGTTCCAAGGGAGACTGTTTTGCGTCCCCAAGAAAGACTCCGACAAACTCAGAGTCATTCTGGACTTATCCCCCCTCAACAAGTTCATAGCGAACGACAAGTTCAAGATGCTGACTCTTCAACAGATAAGGACCCTTCTGCCTCGAGGTTCTTACACGGTCTCCATGGACCTGGCGGATGCCTACTGGCACGTTCCAATGAACCATCACGCTTCCTCCTACCTAGGATTTCGACTCCAAAGGAAAAGCTACGCCTTCAGGGCCATGCCCTTCGGCCTCAACGTGGCCCCTCGGATCTTCACAAAGCTGGCGGACGCCATAGTACAACAGCTCCGCCTCCGAGACATCCAGGTGATGGCCTACCTCGACGATTGGCTAGTCTGGGCTCCATCGCCCGAGGATTGTTTAAAATCCTGCAGCAAAGTCACCCAGTACCTAGAACACCTGGGATTCAAGATAAACGTGAAGAAATCTCGCCTCTCTCCAGCTCAGAAGTTCCAATGGTTAGGAATCCAATGGAACCTTCAGTCACACCGCCTTTCCATCCCCCAGAAGAAAAGGAAGGAAATAGCAGGGTCTGTCAAGCGACTACTGAAATCCAAGCGGATCTCAAGACGCCAGCAGGAACGAGTTCTAGGCTCTCTACAGTTTGCCTCAGTGACAAACCCGGTGCTTCGTGCACAGCTAAAGGATGCCGCGGGAGTCTGGAGACGTTCTGCATCCATCGCTCGAAGAGACCTTAAGAGACGGCTCCCAAACAGACTTCGACTTCTTCCCCTAGGGTCGGAAGCAAAGGCCCTGAAAAGGTCCATTCCTCTTCAACACCCACCTCCATCACTCAACATCCACACGGACGCTTCGCTGGAGGGTTGGGGAGGTCACTCACACCAAAAACAGGCTCAAGGCACATGGTCTCCCCTATTCAAGACGTTTCACATCAACATCTTGGAGGCCATGGCGGTCCTTCTAACTCTGAAGAAACTCTCCCCGCCTCCCTCGATCCATATTCGTCTAACCCTAGACAACTCGGTGGTAGTTCGATGTCTCAATCGCCAAGGCTCAAGATCGCCCCAGATAAATCAGGTGCTTCTGACAATCTTCCATCTGGCAGAGAAGAAGAAATGGCACCTGTCTGCAGTTCACCTACAAGGATTCCGCAACGTGACAGCGGACGCTCTATCTCGGACAAGCCCGATAGAGTCGGAATGGTCTCTAGACGCAAGATCATTCTCCTTCATCTCTCAACAAGTCCCAGAACTTCAGATCGATCTCTTCGCAACGAGCGACAACAATCAACTTCCTCGATATGTGGCCCCGTACGAGGACCCCAAGGCAGAAGCAGTGGATGCCATGTCACTGGACTGGAACAGATGGTCCAAGATCTACCTGTTCCCTCCCACCAACCTTCTGCTGAAAGTCCTCTCCAAGCTGAGAACCTTCAAAGGGACAGCGGCCCTAGTGGCTCCCAAGTGGCCCCGGAGCAACTGGTACCCCCTGGTCCTGGAGCTGCAGCCCACGCTGATCCCTCTCCCAGGCCCAGTTCTCTCCCAACAAGTACAGAAGTCGACTGTCTTTGCTTCATCATCGAAAATCAAGGACCTTCATCTCATGATTTTTTCTCCCTAGCCGCAAAGAAGAGGTTTGGGATCTCGAAGAAAAGTCTAGACTTCCTCGAGGAATACAAGACCGAATCCACAAGACGGCAATACGAATCATCTTGGAGAAAATGGGTCTCATTCGTCAAGGCAAAAAATCCTATGGAAATCACCATTGATTTCTGCATGTCCTTCTTCATTCACCTTCATGGACAGGGATTAGCAGCCAATACGATCTCTACTTGCAAATAGGCCTTGACTAGACCACTGTTGTATGCCTTCCAAATTGATCTGTCCAGCGACATCTTCAATAAACTGCCGAAAGCATGTGCTCGTCTACGCCCAGCACCCCCACCGAAACCGATCTCCTGGTCATTGGACAAGGTGCTCCAATTCGCCTCCAACTTGGATAATGATTCATGCCCTCTCAAGGATCTGACTCAGAAAGTTATATTTCTCTTTGCTCTTGCTTCAGGAGCCCGAGTCAGCGAAATAGTGGCATTATCAAGAGAAGAGGGTCACATCCTGTTTACTGATTCAGGAGACATTACCCTCTCCCCGGATCCGACGTTTCTCGCCAAAAACGAATTACCCACCAAAAGATGGGGCCCCTGGAGAATATGCCCCCTGAAGGAAGATGCCTCTCTATGCCCAGTAGAGAGCCTCAAGGTCTATCTTCGCAGAACTTCGAACTTTGGTGGAGGCCAACTCTTCAAAGGAGAAACATCGGGCAGCGACCTGTCACTGAAACAACTAAGAGCGAAAATCACCTACTTCATTCGCAGAGCGGATCCTGACAGTACACCCGCCGGTCACGATCCTAGAAAAGTTGCATCGTCTCTGAATTTCTTTCAGAGTATGGACTTCGAAAGCCTGAAAAGCTTCACAGGCTGGAAGTCCTCGCGTGTTTTCTTCAAACATTATGCGAAACAAGTGCACGAAGTCAAACATTTTGTGGTAGCCGCAGGTAGTGTTATGAAACCTGCACCTAACTCTGCATAGAACAGCGAGTTACTTGGGACTCTAACTCTTCGGGTGCCTATGTTGACCCTCGAGCGATACGTAGTGATGTCGAAAACACTTAGTGCTTTCTTATAACTGTTCTTATCCCAGGTGAAATGTCATAGTCGTCACACAAGTGCCGCATGCCTAGAGCATGATGTGTTTTAATTAAAGACTGACGTTCCTCGAGAACGAGTGCCTACTAATAAATTTGAAATTCCCTTTCAGATTCAAGAGCAAGTCTTTATTACTATGTACTTTATAATTAATGTAAATTAACTTTACTTATTATTGCAATTCATTTAATTTTCTGCAATTGTGAAATAAAATTCCTATTTTATTACTTGTGCGTCTCAATCCGCTCCTACTTATACTATGAAATACATGCCTGTCATAGTTTTATTATCCCCTTCCTTATGGTTCATGGAGATACTAAGGTCCTAACCCTTATTATATATTCACCTTTGCAATGTAATATTCCAATACGAATACTTACTCTTCATACCCTAGAGACGAAACTATCCTTCTCTACATACAGTGTCCAACCACCACTTGTCTGCCTTCGAGAATGTTCCGATACGAATGCCAACCATTCAGTCTCGTCTCCAAGTTCTTCAGGTTCTTCTAGCAAGGTGAATAGCCCTTCGATAACCACTTTGATCTCGGCATGGCCCGTGGGAACTTCACTGCCAAGGGGGGCAGGAAGGTTCTTCCCTACGGTTCTTTTATTAAGATTTCTATGCTACCTTGTTCAAAGCCTTTGGCATTTACCCAATAGGGGAAAATCTACCACGATACATAGATTCTCTGGTATTCTTCCATCAGGACGCCATGGCTTGAGCCCAAAAAACGGATTTTGAGCGAAGCGAAAAATCTATTTTTGGGTGAGATAGCCATGGCGTCCTGATGGACCCTCCCTGCTACTTCGTCCAGTTTTTAGGTCCCACCCTGCTCTGCTGTATCATGGTGATCGGCAAGCAACTGGCTTCAGGATGAGAACGGACGTGACGTCATTTAGCAATGGCGCCCGTTTGTTTACGTCTCGAGTACCAAAAGTAGCCACGAACGAGATTAGCTGTGGAACGGCTCCCAGCTATTCTCCGCCCCTACACACCGAAGTGTTAACTCTGTTTGGGGTGTAGATAGCTATGTGGCGCGTTAATACATGCGTCCCCTGTTGATATACGATGTCTTCAATGGGAAACCTTTAGGATACTCGCTCCAGAAGTTAGAATTCTGTGATAACCTGTGGTTAAATTCTCTGGTAATATCTTCGTAGTTATATACCCAAGGAAGCTACTAAAAAGGAACCTTCCATCAGGACGCCATGGCTATCTCACCCAAAAATAGATTTTTCGCTTCGCTCAAAATCCGTTTTCTAAGATGGGGAGACTCTGTATGAGAGAGGCCACCAAGGCAAGGGAGAACACTCCCTAACCTAGGATAGGTAGCTCAGATCAGGTACAGCACTGATGTACTGTCCTGAACTATAATAAAACAGAATCTCGCCCCCAGAACCTAACCTAGATTAGGAGAACCATTCTCCTAGGCTAGGGAGGCCTGGAAAGACACATCGCTAGTTGCAGGGAGGAAGGAGTAACCCAACCAAGTGCAAACTGGAGAAGGGCAGAACCCTTCCTAAGGTCTCAAGCACGACCCTAAGGGGGGGTCATTCCCTTAGGGTAGGCTGAGAAAGCGATAATACTCTGGGTGAAGTCAAGATTCTCCCCAATATAGAATAAGGGAGAAGCAAGGCTACCCAGAGGGAATTACCCGTAGGTAAGGGGAATAGGAAGCATAGAAGGGTTCCTACATAGGTTAGGAGAGTGTGGTACACGAACCAACACAGTCCCTTGTATGGTCCCCGAAGGCGAAAACACTTACATCACAGTAACTAGTATGTTTAAAAATGCCTAAATCTTCATAACTTAACTTAGGAACAGTATTATATCATGTAGTAATATGAGCACTAGGCTGTCCAGCCTAGGGGCTAGGCTAGCGATCTAGTATGGGGTCGGCCAATGACCGTGCCTAACGAGTGCTAACACACGATATGATTACTTCCTAGCTATGAAGACTAAATAACTAATAATATTGATTAGTTAAGGGACCGGATAAGGCTGTTCTGGCTAACTAAATAAAGTATGCAACATGAACAGCGGCGCCGTAAATGGCGCGTCTGGTTTTGGCACAGCTCCGCCACAAAACACCAAATATTACGAAAAGTAGAAGTTACTTTACGGCCAGAGCTTATTTAAACAATACTAGGATCTGGTACTCAACTTTCCAGAAGAGGGCGAGGCTGAAGATTGAGACATAACGGCGATGTAAGCAGATAAGTAAGACACTTGGGAAAAATCCGACTAAGCGTAGGAGCTACAGGCGAAAGGATGAAGACGGACGTGACGTCATTTAGCAGTGGCGCCCGTTTGTTTACGTCTCGAGTACCAAAAGTAGCCACGGATGAGAGTAACTTTGGAACGGCTCCTCAGTTACTCAGCCACCTTTCCATATCGAAGTGTTAACTCTATATGGGGTGCAGATAGCTATGTGGCGTGTTAATACATGCGTCCCCTGTTGGTATACGATATCCCAGAGGGAAACCTTTAGGGTACTCGCACCAAAAGTTAGAATTCTGTGATAACCTTCAGTTTAATTCTCTGGGAATATCCACTGTAGTTAAATATACCCTAGGAAGCTACTAAAGGAACCTTCCATCAGGACGACATGGCTTGAGCCCAAAAAAACATATTTTGGCAGTTAGTTCAAGACGAATTGGCGCCTGCGCGCATGCTACTTTTCCGTCCGCACCCCTGTATTATATTCCCATGTATGTTTGAAAAAACTGTCAGTTGTCGTTGGTGATAGCTCGTCTCACTGTCCTTACAGTGTGATGGCTTGGCCAACGCTAAAGGACAGAGGGAGGAGGGTCAAGTGTCCTGAGGGGGAGTGTGGGGGAAGGCGTAGCATTCGCTGACACTCCAGGGAGGGGTTCTGTTCCAGAACCAGCACTATCCCAGGTGTAGGAAGAATTCATTCACCAGCCTAGGGTAGGTTAGTTCAGAGAAGGTACAGCACTAGTGTACTATCCTAAACTATAAAGAAATAGAATCCCCTGGCCTGCCTAATCTAGGCTAAGAAAGCGAGTCCCAAACCAGGGAAGGCAGGTGTAAAACAAGTCACCAGGCCACAGGGAGGAAGGGTCGTAACCCTATCAAGTGTGGACTAGGAGGAAGGGCAAAGCCTCACGCCTTCGCCGACCAGCAGAGCCCAAAAGGAGAGTTCAATCACCTAGAGGGGAAGCTGGGGGCGAACGACTGGTACGCTGAGGTTCTGTCCCAAACTCAAAGCTCATGTGCTATGGCTAGGAGTGGGGAAAGAAAATCCTAGCCTAACCTCATCCGAATACAATTCGAGGTAAGGAGGGCTAGGATGTAGCCTAGGCTACCTCAGAGGGAGGAGATTACCTTGGATAAGGTAACTGGGGAGGTGAGAAAGTATACAAAAGCCCTAACGTTAGGTTAGGTTAGGGGCAAGGGAGTCGACTACCAAGATCACCGAAACCCTTTGTATACTTCCTAGAAGGCGAAAACATATGTGCAATCACTAAATCTTATATGTATAAATGTATAAAATCTTTATTTCATAACTTAACACTAGGAACACTTATTATATCATGCATGAGAGTAAACAAAAACTGCTTAGGCTATCGAGCCTAGGGGCTAGGCTAGTACACTAGCATACGAATCGGCTACTTACACTCGTCAAAAATGGATACTGTCAGCATAATATAACTAATTCCTTGCAATGAAGATTAAATAACTAATGCTGATAATTAGTTATAAGACCGGGTAAGGGTTGTTCTGGCTAACTAAATAAACGGATTTTGAGCGAAGCGAAAAATCTATATTTGGGTGAGATAGCCATGACGTCCTGATGGAAGGTTCCTTCAGTAGCTCCCTTGGGTATATTTGACTACAGGGATATTCCCAGAGAATTAAACTAAAGGTATCACAGAATTCTAACTTCTGGTGCGAGTACCCTAAAGGTTTCCCTCTAGAATATCGTATATCAACAGGGGACGCATGTATTAACACGCCACATAGCTATCTGCACCTCATATAGAGTTAACACTTCAATATAGAAAGGTGAAGAATAACTGGGGAGCCGTTCCCCAGTTACACTCGTCCCTGGCTGCTTTTGATACTCGAAACGTAAACAAACGGGCGCCATTGCTAAATTACGTCACGTCCGTCCTCATCCTGAGGCCAGCTTCTTGCTAATCTCCATGATACAGCAAAACAGGGCAAGGCCTGAAAGGCTGGACTAGAATAGACGGGAGGGTCCGTCAGGACGTCATGGCTATCTCACCCAAAAGTAGATTTTTCGCTTCGCTCAAAATCCGTTTTTTGGGCTCAAGCCATGACGTCCTGATGGAAGTGTACCAGAGAATTAATGTATCGTGGAAATTTTCCCCTTTTTGGGCTCAAGCCATGACATCCTGATGGAAGGTTCCTTTTTGGTAGCTTCCTTGGGTATATTGACTACAAGGATATTCCCAGAGAATTAAACCACAGGTTATCACAGAATTCTTACTTCTGGTGCGAGTATCCTAAAGGTTTCCCTTTAAGACATCGTATATCAACAGGGATGCACCCCATATAGAGTTAACACTTCGATATGGAGAGGCGGAGAATAACTGGGGAGCCGTTCCACAGTTATACTCGTCCGTGGCTACTTTTGGTACTCGAAACGTAAACAAACAGGCGCCATTGCTAAATGACGTCACGTCCGTCCCCATCCTTCTGCTTGTAGCTGCCTTGCATAGACAGATTTCTACTTGTGCGTTTTTTATCGGCTTGCATCTTCGTAATGTCGCTACCTTCGTCCTCGCCTTCTTCTGGAAAGTTGAGTACCAGGTCCCAGTATTGTTTAAATAAGCTCTGGCCGTCAAGTAACTTATACTTTTCATGATATTTCGTGTTTTCTGGCAGAGCTGTGCTGCTACCGGACGCGCCATTTTATGGCGTCGCTGTTCTCTTGGATGCCTTATTTAGCTATTCAGAACAGCTTATTCCGGCCTCTTAACTAATTGATATTATTAGTTATTTAGTCTTCATAGCTAGGAACTTCATATATCGTGTTTTAACGCTCTATTATCCGGTCATCGACTGACCCCATACTAGATTGCTAGCTTAGCCCCTAGGCCAGATTGCCTAGCACCAGTGTTCATGCATGATATATTCCAGTGATCCTAGGTTAAGTTATGAAGATAGTGGCATTATTTATCATACTATTTACTGTGATGCAAGTGTGTTTCGCCTTCAGGGACCATATAGGTGACCGGTTTGATTGTGTACCTTTCTAACCTAACCTAAATTTAGGAACCCCTATATGCTCCCTTCATCCCCTGCCTACATGCGTTCCCTCTGTGTGGCCATGCTCCCCCTTCTATGTAGGGGAATCGTGTCCGTAATCAGAGTATTTATCGCTTCTCTGACCTCCCTAAGGGAATGATCCCCCCTTAGGGTTGCGACCGAGAAAGAGGAACAGCCTCTCCTTCCTCAGTTGCTTCGGTTAGGTTACTTAACCTTCCATGCAACTTGCGATGTGTCTTTCAGCCTACCTAGCTTGGGATTTAACACTCCTTATCTAGGTTAGGCCTTGGGGGGGGGGGCTAGTTCTGTACTGTTATAGTTTGAGACGGTACTCGTGCAACATTCTCATTCTGGTTACCTACCCTAGGCTAGGGAGCGTCCTCCCTTCCTTGGTGGCCGTTCTTGTACAGAGCCTCCCCTATGGAAGACCCCTCTTCTTCTCCCTCCCCACCTATCCCTTGGCATAGACTAGCCCATACATAGGCTAGCCTATACATATCTGTCCCTAGTCCTACAACTCCTCCTTCGGGTGGAACGTTAGGGCTATCTTGGTCTCCTGTTGAGCAGGCCGCTCTGGTACATATACCCTTCATAGCGTCCTATGGGGTTAGCCACTGGAAGTGATTTGTCCAACAGGGGTTCCCCCCTCTTGGGTGTACCCTGACCCTCCCTTGGGTTACCCTGGCACCCGGCCGACTGCCGGCCCCCTGCCATTGGATGATAGGACCTACTCCTATCATGGGTACACTCACTCAGGTGGGATGCCAGAGGGGTATGTGATCTTACCCCTCCAATCCCTCCTTATCTGTCTCTCTACCTATCCTGGTGCCGGTCCCTTGCCGCCTCTACTGCCGGCGATACCGCCCTTCCCTTGGTGACACATTCTTAAGATACCCTTCCTCCCCTAAGTCGCCAGCCTTCCGTGTGCCGGAGGGCTGCCGCCTTCCGTCGGCATACAGCCGATGGCCCACCCCTCCATTACCTAGTTTCGGTTGTCCGACCTTCGGGCCGGCCTCCGGCGTGCCGGCATTGATTGCCGGCGGTCTGGGTATACTAACCAATCCTGCCTTATCTTATGAACTGTTCACCAAGCCGGCAGCCTTCGACTGCCGGAACCGCCGACGTGCCGGCGGCCGCCAAGTTGGTATTATGCTTGAATCCTCAATGTGTCTACCTTAATACCATAAACCCTGCTGGAGCGGCCTCCGGCGTTCAGCCGGTCTGCCGGTGCCCCCGAAAGCACCAATGGATTTGCACCCCTTCTACTAGCTGTCGACTCCATGCCGATAGCCCTAAACTGCAGCCAGATAGCTTGGCTACTCCGATAGATAGGTATTTTCTTACCGTTCTATTTAGTGGCTGTGCTGTCTTCTTGCATATTACAAATTTCCAGCATACTATGTGTGTCTTAGCACGGTTGGTTGCCGGAACATAGATCTATATGGGGTCTCCTGCTACCCCTTTACCCCAAGGGTCTGAGTGGTCTCAGTCCCTGATACACCTCGCATGCAATCTCTGCTAGAATTTAACTTCTACCCACTACGGTGATCCATGAAGATTTCCGTTTTGTGTCCTCGGTCACAAATGAAATTGCCTATTGATAAGGTTACGGTAACCAACTGGGCGGGATTCACAAGTATGTGTTTATCTACTTCCTTTTCCCGCTCCTCTCTTTAACATTACAATATTCTTGAATTATTTAATGTTAAGTGAAAGTTTAACTACTTAAAATTTAACTTTAGAGTAATGTAAGTCATTCTTATGCCTTCCGTATACTCATGATCTCTTTCTTTTACAGGAGGAGTACATCAAGTGTGACCACAACTTCTGGGGAGTGAAGCGCCCGGACTTCTACGGGCACACAGCGTGTCGGACCCACGCCCCCTGCGCCGCCAAGAAAGGCGACCTAAAATATTGGGACCCGCAGCACTGTACAGTCTGCAAGAGTCGTCTGGTCGAAGCGTTCGACGATCCTCCTTCCGCGGAGGTAAGGGACAACGCTCGAGAGAAGCTACGCAAGTGGGTGCGTGGCTTCCAGAAGAACGCCACCAGACCGTATCTCGCTACCGAAGATTTGAGGGCCTTGCTATTTCCAAATGCATCAAAAGACTCAGTGGTCCCTAGTGATCAGATTCCCACCGTCCAAATAGTGGCGGAACCTGATGTGGTCATGGCTCAGTTCATGCATAAGTGCCGTTTAGATTCCGACAACGTGGAACGTATGTCGGAAGTGTCGGAGACCACGGAGAGGAACCTCATGGGCGAGGAGCTCGAATATGAGGAAGATCAGGTAGAATACCCTGATTCGGAGCATGAGGTCGCTCCAGCTTCTACCCCTGCACCTACTCCTACACCCACTGAGGAATCACTTCCTTCTACATCCGCTACCCCGGACCCTACCCCATCTAGCACTCAGGAGATCTTCAAGATGCTTGAAGCTCTCATGGATAAGAAACTTCGCGAGACGCATGAATTTTTCAGGTCCAACCTCAGAAGTTCGAAGCAACCGAAAAGGATTTCGGTTAAGGACCTCCCTGCATGCTCGGATACTAACCCATGGAGGTATGCCGAGCACATGCCGATCACCACGGGCAAGATCTTTATCAGTGAGAAGGTCGGCTCGATCCCGTTGGAAGAAGTGGAATTCTTCCCGAACTTTGAGGCTTACCCGGACTGTTACGTCCGACTCAGGTCCGAACCCGCCTCTAAAGAAGAGACCGAACCGAAGGAGGTTATCGTGTTCGATTTCTCGAAGGCCCAGGCTATGTTAGCAAATGCGGTGAAAAGTAGGGGCTTCACCAACTCAAAAATGGCGGCGCTTAGCAAAAAGCACCCGACCTTCGTCGCACCAGACAATGCGACCTTCCCCTTTCTGGAAAAGGCCTTCACTGCGGTACATAAAGCAGTGGAAGAAGGGAAACCTTGCCCTGTACTGGAGGAGTGCAGGCCCTTCTCCCTGATCACTCTCCCTGATGATAGACACTGGAAAGACGTCCAGTCAACCTTCATAGTGGGGAAGCTAGAGCCTGACGTCGCTGGTCGTCAGTTTAACGAGGACCTCCCAAAACTTAACGATCACCTCCTTCGTCGGGAACATGATACGAAGGAAAGGCTCGCCGCATCTATGTCCCTCCAAGTACAGCTTGAAGTCATGGCCGGTGACACTAGGGTCCCTGACTTCTACATGGTCCTTGCCAAAACACATCTGGCAACGGTCATGAAGGATCTGTACAGCTTCACGAAGAGCCTGTCGTGAATTCGTGTTCGCAAATGCGACAGTACGACACGAACCCCGGAGGCTGATTTCCTCCAACATCTGGGGTAAACACCTCTTTCACTCCTCCCTAGTGAAAGAGATCACTGACAAAGCCGCCACGGAGAACAGGAACCTTCTCCACAAATGGGGCATGTCAAAGAAAAGGAAATCCTCTCAGGACGACGGCCCTCAACCTAAGAGGAGACCCACGAAACCAAAACCCCAGCAACGTCAACAGAGACGGCAGTTTCCGGGATCCGCTACTCCCCAAGTGGCAGCTCAGCCACAACAGACCTTTCAGTTGGTCACCCAACCGGTCTTGTCCCAGTCACCGGTTTTCACCCCTGCCTTTGAGCAGCAATCCACTACCTTTCGTCCCAAAGGTAGAGGCTCAAACAGGGGTGCAGGCAGAGATGTATCTCGCCGTCCCTCCAGAGGCAGAGGAGGAAGGGGAGCTAGCGGCCGAGGTAGCAAACTCTCGGGATGCCAAAAGCAATGAAGTGCTTCCGGTGGGAGGAAGACTCCGCCAATTCCAGGATCGTTGGACCTTCGATCCCTGGGCACACAGCATCGTCAAGAAGGGACTAGGCTGGAGCTGGACTCAACCACCCCCAACCTTTCAGCAATTCTTCCAACAGTCAACCCCCCTCCTGGAAGAATATGTCCTAGAACTCTTGAACAAGAAGGTGATAAGGAGGGTAAAGTCAACCAGTTTCCAAGCGAGACTGTTTTGCGTCCCCAAAAAGGACTCCGACAAACTCAGAGTCATTCTAGACTTATCCCCCCTCAACAAGTTCATAGCGAACAACAAGTTCAAGATGCTGACTCTTCAACAGATAAGGACCCTTCTGCCTCAAGGATCCTACACGGTCTCGATAGACCTGGCGGACGCCTACTGGCACGTTCCAATGAACCACCACGCTTCCTCCTACCTAGGATTTTGACTCCAAAGGAAAAGCTACGCTTTCAGGGCCATGCCCTTCAGGCTCAACGTGGCCCCACAGATCTTCACCAAGCTGGCAGACGCCATCGTTCAACAGCTACGCCTCCGCGGCGTCCAGGTGATGGCCTACTTAGACGATTGGCTGGTCTGGGCGACATCGCCCAAAGATTGTGTAAGATCCTGCAACAAAGTCACCCTGTTCCTAGAACACCTGGGATTCAAGATAAACACTAAGAAATCTCGCCTCTCTCCAGCTCAGAAGTTCCAATGGTTAGGAATCCAGTGGGATCTTCAGTCACACCGCCTTTCCATTCCACAGAAGAAAAGGAAAGAAATAGCAGGGTCTGTCAGAAAACTGCTGAAATCCAAAAGGATCTCAAGATGTCAGCAGGAACAAGTTCTAGGCTCTCTACAGTTCGCCTCAGTGACAAACCCAGTGCTTCGTGCACAGCTAAAGGATGCCACGGGAGTCTGGAGACGTTCTGCATCCATCGCTCGAAGAGACCTCAAGAGACGGCTCCCAAACAGGCTTCAGTTACTCTTAAAGCCGTAGTCGGAAGCAAAGGCCCTGAAAAGGTCCATTCCTCTTCAACACCCACCTCCATCACTCAACATCCATAGGGAGGCTTCGCTGGAAGGTTGGGGAGGTCATTCCCACCAACAACAGGCTCAAGGGACATGGTCTCCCCTATTCAAGACGTTTCACATCAACATCTTGGAGGCCATGGCGGTCCTTCTCACTCTGAAGAAACTCTCTCCGCCTCCCTCGATCCACATTCGTCTGACTCTGGACAACTCAGTGGCAGTCAGATGTCTCAATCGTCAGGGCTCGAGATCGCCCCAGATAAATCAGGTGCTTCTCCCAATCTTCCGCCTGGCCGAAAAGAAGAAATGGCACCTGTCTGCAGTTCACCTACAAGGATTCCGTAACGTGACGGCGGACGCTCTATCCCGGACAAGCCCGATAGAATCGGAATGGTCACTAGACGCAAGATCGTTCTCCTTCATCTCTCGCCAAGTCCCGGAACTTCAGATCGATCTCTTCGCAACGAGCGACAACAATCAACTTCCTCGATATGTGGCCCCGTACGAGGACCCCAAGGCAGAAGCAGTGGACGCCATGTCACTGGATTGGAACAGATGGTCCAGGATCTACCTGTTCCCTCCCACCAACCTTCTGCTGAAAGTCCTCTCCAAGCTGAGAACCTTCAAAGGGACAGCGGCCCTAGTGGCTCCCAAGTGGCCCCGGAGCAATTGGTACCCCCTGGTCCTGGAGCTACAGCCCAAGCTGATCCTCCTCCAGGGCCCAGTTCTCTCCCAGCAAGTACAGAAGTTGACTGTCTTCGCTTCATCATTGAAAGTTAGGGACCTTCATCTCATGATTTTCTCTCCCTAGCCGCGAAGAAAAGGTTTGGGATCTCGAAGAAAAGTCTAGACTTCCTCGAGGAATACAAGACCGAATCCACACGACGGCAATACGAATCATCCTGGAGAAAGTGGGTCTCATTCGTCAAAGCAAAAAACCCTACGGAAATCACAATTGATTTTTGCATGTCCTTCTTCATTCACCTTCATGGACAAGGCTTAGCAGCTAACACGATTTCTACCTGCAAATCGGCTTTGACTAGACCACTACTGTATGCCTTCCAGATTGATCTGTCCAGCAATAGCTTCAATAAACTACCAAAGGCATGCGCTCGACTACGCCCAGCACCTCCGCCAAAACCTATCTCCTGGTCCCAGGACAAGGTGCTCCATTTTGCCTCCAACTTGGACAACGATTTGTGCCCTCTCAAGGATCTGACTCAAAAAGTTATATTTCTTTTTGCTCTCGCCTCGGGAGCCTGAGTCAGCGAAATAGTGGCATTATCAAGAGACGAGGGTCATATCCTGTTTACAGACTCAGGAGAACTTACCCTCTTCCCTGATCCGACGTTTCTCGCGAAAAACGAATTACCCACAAAGAGATGGGGCCCCTGGAGAATCTGCCCCCTGAAAGAATATGCCTCTCTATGTCCGGTAGAGAGCCTCAAGGTCTATATTCAGAGAACTTCAGACTTTGGTGGAGGCCAACTCTTCAAAGGAGAAACATCGGGTAGCGACCTGTCACTGAAACAACTAAGAGCGAAAATCACCTACTTCATTCGCAGAGCGGATCCTGACAGTACACCCGCAGGTCACGATCGTAGAAAAGTCGCATCATCTCTGAATTTTTTCCAGAGTATGGATTTCGAAAGCCTCAAGAGCTTCACAGGGTGGAAATCTTCGCTCGTTTTCTTCAAGCACTACGCGAAGCAAGTGCATGAAGTCAAACATTTCGTGGTAGCCGCAGGTAGTGTTATGAAACCTACAGTTAACTCTGCATAGAACAGTGAGTTACTTGGGACTTTAACTCTACAGGTGCCTGTGTTGACCCTCGTTTGATACATAGTGATTTCATGGACACTTAGTGTTTCCCATAGACTGTTCTTTACAAGGTGAAATGTCATAGTCTTCACATGAGTGCCACATGCCTAGAGCATGATGTGTTTTTTCCTTATTAAAGACTGACGTTCCTCTGGAACTTGTGCTTTCTAATAATTTGAAATTTCTTTCAGATTCAAGATCGAAGTCTTCTCATTTCTATGTACATTATAATTTTGTTTGTAAATTAACTTTACATCCTTTATTGCATTTATTATTACTATAACCTGCAATTGTGAAATAAAATGTCTATTTTATTACTTGTGCGTCTCCCTCCGCTCCTATTTATACTATGAAATACATGGTTGTCATAGTTTCATTACCCCTTTCTTTGAAATAAGAAGAATAATATGTTTTATCCGTATTATATACTCACCTATGCTGTGTAATATTCCTAACTGAATACTTACTTGCGCCATACCTTCGAGACCAGATTGTTCTCTAACCATGGAATATAGTGTCCAACCACCACTTATCTAATGTTGAGAATGTTCCTACAAGAATATCGACCATTCTGTCTTGTCTCCGAGTCCTTCATGTACTCTCCGCAGGGTGAGTAGCCCTTCGATGACCACTTTGAACTTTGGTATGACCCGTTGGGACTTCTCTGCCCGGGGGCCAGGAAGCTGCATCCCCACGGAACCTCTATCGAGGTCACAATGCTTACCTTTATTCAAAGCCCTTTGCACTTACTCTATAAGGGGAAATCTACCACGATACATTGATTCTCTGGTACTCTTCCATCAGGACATCATGGCTTGAGCCCAAAAAACGGATTTTGAGCGAAGCGAAAAATCTATTTTTGGGTGAGATAGCCATGACGTCCTAATGGACCCTCCCTGCTATTCTAGTCCAGCCTTTCAGGCCCCGCCCTGTCCTGCTGTATCATGGAGATTAGCAAGCAGCTGGCATCAGGATGAGGACGGACGTGACGTCATTTAGCAATGGCGCCCGTTTGTTTACGTTTCGAGTACCAAAAGTATCCACGGACGAGTATAACTGTGGAACGGCTCCCCAGTTATTCTCCGCCTTTCCATATCGAAGTGTTAACTCTATATAGGGTGCAGATAGCTATGTGGCGTGTTAATACATGCGTCCCCTGTTGATATACGATGTCTTAAAGGGAAACCTTTAGGATACTCGCACCAGAAGTAAGAATTCTGTGATAACCTGTGGTTTAATTCTCTGGGAATATCCTTGTAGTCAATATACCCAAGGAAGCTACCAAAAAGGAACCTTCCATCAGGACGTCATGACTATCTCACCCAAAAATAGATTTTTCGCTTCGCTCAAGATCCGTTTTTTATGCAAGTGCCAAGGGCTTCGAATAGAGGTAAGTAAAGTGTCCTCGCTAGAGTTTCCGTGGGGATCCAGCTTCCTGCCCCCCTGGCAGAGAAGTCCCGGTGGACCATACCAATATCTCGAAGTGATCATTGAAGGGCTAATCACCCTGCGGAGAGTTCGTGCAGGACTCGGAGACAAGACAGAAGGTTAATATTCGGGTAGGAACATTATCAAGCATAGGTAAGTGATAAATAATCACTACGCTCCTGGAGGAGAGATCAATCTGGTCTCGAAGGCAGGACGAAGCTAAGTATTCGGGTAGGAATATTACACAGCATGGGTGAGTATATAATACAAGAAAATTTATATTTTTGGGCTCAAGCCATGGCGTCCTGATGGAAGGTTCCTTTTTGGTAGCTTCCTTGGGTATATAACTACTAAATATTCCCAGAGAATTTAACCACAGGTTATCACAGAATTCTAACTTCTGGAGCGATTATCCTAAAGGTTTCCCTTTAAGACATCGTATATCAATAGGGGACGCATGTATTAACGCGCCACATAGCTATCTACACCCTACATAGAGTTAACACTTCGAAGTGTAGGGGCGGAGAATAGCTGGGGAGCCGTTCCACAGCTAATCTCGTTCGTGGCTACTTTTGGTACTCGAGACGTAAACAAACGGGCGTCATTGCTAAATGACGTCACGTCCGTCCTCATCCTTCGTTTAGTAGCTTGCCTTACTAGTCGGACTTTTCCCTGTGCGTACTTTATCGACTTGCATCTTCGCCATGTCTCTACCCTCGGCCTCGCCTTCTTCTGGAAAGTTGAGTACAAGGTTCCAGTATTGTTTAAATAAGCTCTGACCGTAAAGTAACTTTTACTTTTCGAGATATTTGATGTTTTGTGGCAGAGCTGTGCCTCGACCGGACCCGCCATTTTATGGCGTCGCTGTTGTTTTGCATGCCTTATTTAGCTAGCATCAACAGCGTTTTCAGGCCTCATTAACTAATCGATACTATTAGTTATTTAGTCTTCATAGCTAGGAACTTTATATATCGTGTTTTGACGCCTTGTTATCGGTCATCATCTGACCCCATACCAGTTAGCTAGTCTAGCCCCTAGGCCAGAGTGCCTAACATCAGTGTTCATGCATGATATATTTCAGTGATCCTAGGTTTATTTATGAAGATAGTGGCATTATTTTACAATACTATTGACTGTGATGCAAGTGTTTTCGCCTTCAGGGACCATATAGGGGACAGGTTAGATAGTGTGCCTTTCTAACCTAACCTACAAGTAGGACCCCTATATGCTTCCTTCATCCCCTGCCTTAGGGCATCCCCTCTGTGTAGCCTTGCTCCCCCTACCACGTAAGGGGATCAAGCTCATATCAGAGTATATATCGCTTCTCTGTCTTCCCTAAGGGAATGATCCCCCCTTAGGGTTGCGTCCGAGAATGAGGAACGGCTAGTCCTTCCTCTATTGCTGGGGCTAGGTCTCCGACCTTTCCTGCAATAGCGATACGTCTTCCATCCTTCCTAGTTCAGGGCGTAACATCCCTGCTCTAGGTTAGGTTTTGGGGGAGTCAGTTCTGTGCCTTGCTGAAACGATACCCATGCACCGTTCTCAGACAGGCTGCCTTACCTTAGGCTAGGGAGCGTCCTCCCTTCCTTGGTGGCCGCTTTGGTACAGAGCCTCCTCCATAGAAGACCCTTCTCTTCTCCCCTCTCCACCTATCTCTTGTACAGCCTAGCCTATACTTAGGTTAGTCTATACCCATCTGTCCCCTTTCCTACAACTCCTCCTTAGGGTGGAGTGATAGGGCTACCTTCAGCTCCTGTGGCAGTCAGCTCTGGTACATATACCCTTCATAGTGTCCTATGGGGTTAGCCACTGGATGCGTTTTGTCCGCAGGGGTTCTCCCCCCCCCCCCCTTGGGTGTTCCCTAGCCCTCCCCTGGTCCTCCGCGGCCCCTGCTTCTGGGTGATAGGGCTAGCCTCTATCATGGGTACACCCACTCAGGTGGGATGTCTTGGGGTCCGTGGCCGTACCCCTACATCCCTCCCTCCGTCTCTGTCACTATCCTGGTGCCGGTCCCTTGCCGCCTCCCCTGTCGGTGATACCCACCTCCTACCTTGGTGACTTATCCCTTGCCCTCTGGGCCGCCAGTCCTCCGCGTGCCGGGGGACTTCCGCCTTCCGCCGGTGTACAGCCGATGGCCTTCCCTCTTCCCTCATAGCTTCGGTCGTCCGTCCACCGGTCCGGCCCCCGGAGTGCCGGCATCCACTGCCGGCAGTCCGGTTCTGCTATAACCATCCTTGTCCCTGTCACCAAGCCGGCAACCTTCGGCTGCCGGAGCCGCCGCTCCCCGCTGGTGTGCCGCCGCTGTGCCGGCGGCCGCCACCCTGGTATTACCTCTGACTTTTATATTTGTCTTCCCTAATGCCAGAAACTCTGCTGGAACAGCCTCCGGCGTGCCGTCGGACTGCCGGAGTCTTCCGGAGGCGTCAAGGCGACTTGCACCCCTTCTACTAGCTATCATCTCATGTTGATAGCCCTACATCGCAACCAGATGGTTTGATTACGTAAATGGATAGATATTATCTTACCGCTCTATTAGTAACCATGCTGTCTTCTTGTATATCACAGATTTCCAGCATGCTGTGTGTATCTAGCACGGCTGGTTGCCGGAAACCGTTACCCTATGGAATCTTTTACGTTCCCAATTCTAGGGTCTGAGTGGCCTCAGTCCCAGTTTTATATCCTTGACAATTCCCAATAGAATTCCCACTGCCTTCCTGGCATTCCATGTCGAATTCTGCCGTGTGCCTTCGGTCACAACAAATTGTCTATGGATAAGGTCACGGTAACCAGCCGGGCGGGTTACACGGAGTGTGTGTCTATCTCCTTCTTTTACGCCCATTCTCTGATCATCACACTTAATTTTAAGTTAAAGATTAATCATTTAATATTTAACTTTAGAATAGAAGTCATCCTTATGACTCCCCCATACTCATGTTCTCTTTCTCTTACAGGAGGAGCAACTGAAGTACGACCACGGCTTCTGTGCAGTGAAGCGCCCGCACTTTTATGGGCACACGGCGTGTAGGACCCACGCCCCTTGTGCAAACAAGAAAGGTGATCTGAAGTTCTGGGACCCGCAGAACTGTACGGTCTGCCAGGAACGCCTGGTCGATGCGTTCAATAACCCTCCTTCCGCGGAGGTTAGGGACGCTTCTCGGGAGAAGCTACGCAGATGGGTGCGTGGCTTCCAGAAGAACGCCACTGGACCGTACCTTGCCACTGAAGACTTGAGGGCCTTACTGTTCCCAAAGGCATCCCCAGACTCTGTGGTCCCCAAGGATCAGATCCCCACCGTCCAGATCACGGTGGAACCCGATGTTATCATGGCCCAGTCCATGCACGAGTGTCGCCTGGATACCGACAACGCAGAGCGTATGTCGGAGGTTTCGGAGACAACGGAGAGGAACCTCATGGCCGAAGAGTTGGACTATGAGGAGGACCAAGTGGAGTACACCGAGTCGGAGCAGGAGGTCGCTCCGCCTTCCACCACCGCCCCAACTCCTACACCGACGGAAGTATCTCTCCCGTCTACCTCCACCCCCCCGGACCCCATCCCAACCGCCCAGGAGATGTTCCGTATGCTTGAAGCGCTTATGGACAAGAAACTCCGTGAGACACACGAGTACATCAGGACCATGGGAAGTTCCAAGGAGCCGAAAAGGATTTCGGTTAAGGACCTCCCGGCATGCTCGCACGCCAACCCCTGGAGGTATGCCGAGCATATGCCCATCGCAACGGGCAGAATCTTCATCAGCGAGAAGGTCGGCTCGGTTGCCCTGGAAGAAGTGGAGTTCTTCCCGAGCTTTGAGGCTTATCCGGACTGTTACGTCCGGCTTCGATCCGAACCTGCCTCTAAAGAAGAGACCGAACCTAAGGAGGTGATAGTGTTCGATCTCCCGAAGGCCCAGGCTATGCTGGCCAACGCTTTTAAAAGTAGGGGTTTTACCTGCTCAAAGCTTCCGGCACTGAGCAAGAAGCACCCTACCTACGTCGCACCTGATGATGCGATCCTCCCCTTTATGGAAAAGGCCTTCGCTGCGGTTCACAAGGCAGTGGAAGAAGGGAAACCTTGCCCTGCACTGGAGGAGTGCAGACCCTTCTCCCTGGTGACTCCCCCCGATGTTCGACACAGGAAGGATATACAGCATACCTTCGTGGTGGGAAAACTAGATCCTGACGTTGCTGGACGTCAGTTTAATGAAGACCTCCCGAAACTTAATGACCATCTCCTTCGTCGGGAACAAGACACGAAGGAAAGGCTCGCCGCATCCATGTCCCTCCAAGTACAGCTTGACGTCATGGCTGGTGACACTAGAGTCCCCGACCACTACATGGTGCTCGCCAAGACGCATATGGCGACTCTGGTCAAGGACCTGTACAGCTTCATGAAGGCTCGGAGAGCCTGTCGTGAATTCGTGTTCTCAAGTGCCAGAGTGAGACACGAACCCCGGAGGCTGATTTCCTCCAACATCTGGGGTAAACACCTCTTTCCCTCTGATCTTGTGAAAGAGATTACCGACAAGGCCGCCACTGAGAACAGGAACCTTCTCCACAAGTGGGGCATGTCGAAGAAGAGGAAATCCTCTCAGGACGATGGCCCTCAACCTAAGAGGAAATCCTCCAAGCCAAAACCCCAGCAACGTCAACAGAGACGGCAGTTTCCGGGACCCGCTACTCCCCAAGTGGCTGCTCAGCCACAGCAGACCTTTCAACTGGTCACCCAACCGGTCTTGTCCCAGTCACCGGTTTTCACCCCTGCATTTGAGCAACAGACGACTACCTTTCGTCCCAAAGGTAGAGGCTCAAGCAGAGGTGCAGGCAGAGACGCATCTCGCCGTCCCTCCAGAGGCAGAGGAGGAAGGGGAGCTAGCGGCCGAGGCAGTAAACCCTCGGGACACCAGAAGCAATGAAGTGCTTCCGGTGGGAGGAAGACTCCGCCAATTCCAGGATCGTTGGACCTTCGATCCCTGGGCACACAGCATCGTCAAGAAGGGTCTAGGCTGGAGTTGGACTCAACCACCCCCAACCTTCCAGCAATACTTCCAACAATCAACCCCACTTCTGGAAGAATATGTCCTAGATCTCTGGAACAAGAAGGTGATACGGAGGGTAAAGTCAACCAGGTTCCAAGGGAGACTGTTTTGCGTCCCCAAGAAGGACTCCGACAAACTCAGAGGCATTCTAGACTTATCCCCCCTCAACAAGTTCATAGCGAACAACAAGTTCAAGATGCTGACTCTTCAACAGATAAGGACCCTTCTGCCTCGAGGTTCTTACACGGTCTCCATAGACCTGGCAGATGCCTACTGGCACGTTCCAATGAACCACCACGCTTCCTCCTACCTAGGATTTCGACTCCAAAGGAAAAGCTACGCCTTCAGGGCCATGCCCTTCGGCCTCAATGTGGCCCCTCGGATCTTCACAAAGCTGGCGGACGCCATAGTACAACAGCTCCGCCTCCAAGACGTCCAGGTGATGGCCTACCTCGACGACTGGCTAGTCTGGGCTCCATCGCCCGAGGATTGTTTAAGATCCTGCAGCAAAGTCACCCAGTTCCTAGAACACCTGGGATTCAAGATAAACGCGAAGAAATCTCGCCTCTCTCCAGCTCAGAAGTTCCAATGGTTAGGAATCCAGTGGAACCTTCAGTCACACCGCCTTTCCATTCCCCAGAAGAAAAGGAAGGAAATAGCAGGGTCTGTCAAGCGACTGCTGAAATCCAAAGGATCTCAAGACGTCAGCAGGAACAAGTTCTCGGCTCTCTACAGTTCGCCTCAGTGACAAACCCAGTGCTTCGTGCACAGCTAAAGGATGCCGCGGGAGTCTGGAGACGTTCTGCATCCATCGCTCGAAAAGACCTCAAGAGACGGCTCCCAAACAGACTTCGGCTTCTCCTCAAGCCGTGGTCGGAAGCAACGGCCCTGAAAAGGTCCATCCCTCTTCAACACCCACCTCCATCACTCAACATCCACACGGACGCTTCGCTGGAGGGTTGGGGAGGTCACTCCCACCAAAAACAGGCTCAAGGCACATGGTCTCCCCTATTCAAGACGTTTCACATCAACATCTTGGAGGCCATGGTGGTCCTTCTAACACTGAAGAAACTCTCCCCGCCTCCCTCGATCCATATTCGTCTAACCCTAGACAACTCGGTGGTAGTTCGATGTCTCAATCGCCAAGGCTCAAGATCACCCCAGATAAATCAGGTGCTTCTGACAATCTTCCGTCTGGCAGAGAAGAAGAAGTGGCACCTGTCTGCAGTTCACCTACAAGGATTCCGCAACGTGACGGCGGACGCTCTATCCCGGACAAGCCCGATAGAGTCGGAATGGTCTCTAGACGCAAGATCATTCTCCTTCATCTCTCACCAAGTCCCAGAACTTCAGATCGATCTCCTCGCAACGAGCGACAACAATCAACTTCCTCGATATGTGGCCCAGTACGAGGACCCCAAGGCAGAAGCAGTGGACGCCATGTCACTGGACTGGAACAGATGGTCCAAGATCTACCTGTTCCCTCCCACCAACCTTCTGCTGAAAGTCCTCTCCAAGCTGAGAACCTTCAAAGGGACAGCGGCCCTAGTGGCTCCCAAGTGGCCCCGGAGCAATTGGTACCCCCTGGTCCTGGAGCTGCAGCCTACGCTGATCCCTCTCCCGGGCCCAGTTCTCTCCCAGCAAGTACAGAAGTCGACTGTCTTCGCTTCATCATCGAAAATCAAGGACCTTCATCTCATGATTTTCTCTCCCTAGCCGCGAAGAAAAGGTTTGGGATCTCGAAGAAAAGTCTAGACTTCCTCGAGGAATACAAGACCGAATCCACAAGACGGCAATACGAATCATCCTGGAGAAAATGGGTCTCTTTCGTCAAGGCAAAAAATCCTACGGAAATCACCATTGATTTTTGCATGTCCTTCTTTATTCACCTTCATGGACAGGGCTTGGCAGCCAACACGATTTCTACTTGCAAATCGGCCTTGACTAGACCACTGATGTATGCCTTCCAGAGTGATTTGTCCAACGACATCTTCAATAAACTGCCGAAAGCATGCGCTCGTCTACGCCCAGCACCCCCACCAAAACCGATCTCCTGGTCTCTGGACAAGGTGCTCCATTTTGCCTCCAACTTGGACAATGATTCATGCCCTCTCAAGGATCTGACTCAAAAAGTTATATTTCTTTTTGCTCTTGCCTCAGGAGCCCGAGTCAGCGAAATAGTGGCATTATCAAGGGAAGAGGGTCATATCCTGTTTACTGACTCAGGAGACCTTACCCTCTTCCCGGATCCGACGTTTCTCGCCAAAAACGAATTACCCACCAAAAGATGGGGCCCTTGGAGAATATGCCCCCTGAAAGAAGATGCCTCTCTATGTCCAGTAGAGAGCCTCAAGGTCTATCTTCGCAGAACTTCGGACTTTGGTGGAGGCCAACTCTTCAAAGGAGAAACATCGGGCAGCGACCTGTCACTGAAACAACTAAGAGCGAAAATCACCTACTTCATTCGCAGAGTGGATCCTGACAGTACACCCGCCGGTCATGATCCTAGAAAAGTTGCATCGTCTCTGAATTCCTTTCAGAGTATGGATTTCGAAAGCCTTAAGAGTTTCACAGGCTGGAAATCTTCGCGCGTTTTCTTCAAACATTATGCGAAACAAGTGCACGAAGTCAAACATTTTGTGGTAGCCGCAGGTAGTGTTATGAAACCTGCACCTAACTCTGCATAGAACAGTGAGTTACTTGGGACTCTAACTCTACGGGTGCCTATGTTGACCCTTGAGTGATACATAGTGATTTCAAAAACACTTAGTGTTTTTCATATACTGTTCTTATCCCAGGTGAAATGTCATAGTCGTCACACGAGTGCCGCATGCCTAGAGCATGATGTGTTTTACTTTTAAAGACTGACGTTCCTCTGGAACGAGTGCGTACTAATAATTTTGAAATTCTCTTTCAGATTCAAGAGCACGTCTTTCATTAGTATGTACATTATAATTTGTTGTAAATTACTTTTACATATTTATTGCATTTCATTAATATACTCTGCAATTGTGAAATAAAATTTCTATTTTATTACTTGTGCGTCTCAATCCGCTCCTACTTATACTATGAAATACACGTCTGTCATAGTTTTATTATCCCCTTCCTCTTATGGTTGATGAAGATTACTAAGGTTTCAACCCTTATTATATACTCACCTGTGCAATGTAATATTCCTACACGAATACTTACTTACTGCATATCTTAGAGACCAGACAATTCTCCATTAACATACAGTGCCTAACCACCACTTGTCTGCCTTTGAGAATGTTCCTATATGAATGCCAACCATTCAGTCTTTCTCCAAGTTCTTCAGGTTCTCCCAGCAAGGTGAGTAGCCCTTCGATGACCACTTTGAGCTCGGCATGGCCCGTGGGGACTTCACTGCTAGGGGGGCAGGAAGTTCTCTTCCCTACGGTTCTTCTATTAAGAATACTATGCTAACCTGTTCAAAGCCCTCGGCACTTACTCTAAAAGGGGAAAATCTACCACGCTACATTGATTCTCTGGTATTCTTCCATCAGGACGCCATGGCTTGAGCCCAAAAACCAGATTTTGAGCGAAGCGAAAAATCTATTTTTGGGTGAGATAGCCATGGCATCCTGATGGACCCTCCCTGCTACTTCGTCCAGTTTTTCAGGTCCCACCCTTCTCTACTGTATCATGGTGATCGGCAAGCAACTGGCTTCAGGATGAAGACGGACGTGACGTCATTTAGCAATGGCGCCCGTTTGTTTACGTCTCGAGTACCAAAAGTAGCCACGAACGAGATTAGCTGTGGAACGGCTCCCCAGCTATTCTCCGCCCCTACACTTTGAAGTGTTAACTCTATGTAGGGTGTAGATACCTATGTGGCGCGTTAATACATGCGTCCCCTGTTGATATACGATGTCTTAAAGGGAAACCTTTAGGATACTCGCTCCAGAAGTTAGAATTCTGTGATAACCTGTGGTTAAATTCTCTGGGAATATTTAGTAGTTATATACCCAAGGAAGCTACCAAAAAGGAACCTTCCATCAGGACGCCATGGCTATCTCACCCAAAAATAGATTTTTGGCTTCGCTCAAAATCCGTTTATTCTTCTCATTCAAAAGGAAGGGGTGAAATGAAACTATGACAATCATATATTTCATAATAAATAATAGGAGCGGAGAGAGACGCACATGTAATAAAATAGATATTTTATTTCATAGATTGCAGATTATTGTGATAACAATTGTAATAATAATTGTAGAGTTAATTTACAATAATAAAGAATAATGTACATAGAAAACAAAAGACTTCAATCTTGAATCTGAAAGAAATTTCACTTTTAGAAACACAAGTTCCAGAGGAACGTCAGTCTTTATCAAATAAAAACACATCATGCCCTAGAGCATGTGGCACTCATGTGAAGTCTATGACATTCACCTTGATAAGAACAGTCTATTAGAAACACTAAGTGTCCATGAAATCACTATGTATCACAAGAGGGTCAACATAGGCACCCGTAGAGTTAAAGTCCCAAGTAACTCACTGTTCTATGCAGAGTTAAACGGCAGGTTTCATAACACTACCTGCAGCTACCACGAAATGTTTAACTTCATGCACTTGCTTCGCATAGTGCTTGAAGAAAACGCGCGACGATTTCCACCCTGTGAAGCTCTTGAGGTTTTCGAAATCCATGCTCTGGAAGAAATTCAGAGAAGATGCGACTTTTCTAGAATCATGACCTGCGGGTGTACTGTCAGGATCCGCTCTGCGAATGAAGTAGGTGATTTTCGCTCTTAGTTGTTTCAGTGACAGATCACTATCCGATGTTTCTCCTTTGAAGAGTTGTCCTCCACCGAAGTCTGAAGTTCTTCGAAGATAGACCTTGAGACTCTCCACTGGGCATAGAGAGACATCTTCCTTCAGGGGGCAGATTCTCCAGGGGCCCCATCTCTTTGTGGGTAATTCGTTTTTCGCGAGAAACGTCGGATCAGGGAAGAGGGTAAGTTCTCCTGAGTCTGTAAACAGGATATGACCCTCGTCTCTTGACAATGCCACTATTTTGCTGACTCGGGCTCCCGAGGCGAGAGCAAAAAGGAAGATAACTTTTTGAGTCAGATCTTTTAGAGGGCACGAATCGTTGTCCAGGTTAGAGGCAAAATGGAGCACCTTGTCCAGGGACCAGGAGATAGGTTTTGGCGGAGGTGCTGGGCGTAGTCTAGCACATGCCTTTGGTAGTTTATTGAAGATATCACTGGACAGATCAATCTGGAAAGTGTACAGTAGTGGTCTAGTCAAAGCCGATTTGCAGGTGGAAATCGTGTTGGCTGCTAAGCCTTGTCCATGAAGGTGAATGAAGAAGGACATGCAAAAATCAATTGTGATTTCCGTAGGATTTTTTGCTTTGACGAACGAGACCCACTTTCTCCAGGAAGATTCGTATTGCCGTCGTGTGGATTCAGTCTTGTATTCCTCGAGGAAGTCTAGACTTTTCTTTGAGATTCCAAACCTTTTCTTTGTGGCTAAGGAGAGAAAATCATGAGATGAAGGTCCCTGACTTTCAGTGATGAAGCAAAGACAGTCAACTTCTGTACTTGTTGAGAGAAAACTGGACCCGGTAGGGGATCAGCGTGGGCTGCAGGTCCAGGACCAGAGGGTACCAATTGCTCCGGGGCCACTTGGGAGCCACTAGGGCCGCTGTCCCTTTGAAGGTTCTCAGTTTGGAGAGGACTTTCAGCAGAAGGTTGGGGGGAGGGAACAGGTATATCCTGGACCATCTGTTCCAATCCAGTGACATGGCATCCACTGCTTCTGCCTTGGGGTCCTCGTACGGGGCCACATATCGAGGGAGTTGATTGTTGTCGTTCGTTGCGAAGAGATCGATCTGAAGTTCCGGGACTTGGTGAGAGATGAAGGAGAATGATCTTGCATCTAGAGACCATTCCGACTCTATTGGGCTTGTCCGTGATAGAGCGTCCGCCGTCACGTTACGGAATCCTTGTAGGTGAACTGCAGACAGGTGCCATTTCTTCTTTTCGGCCAGACGAGAGATCGGAAGAAGTACCTGATTTATCTGGGGCGATCTCGAGCCCTGACGATTGAGACATCTGACTACCACCGAGTTGTCCAGAGTCAGACGAATGTGGATCGAGGGAGGAGGGGAGAGTTTCTTCAGGGTGAGAAGAACCGCCATGGCCTCCAAGATGTAGATGTGAAACGTCTTGAATAGGGGAGACCATGTTCCCTGAACCTGTCGTTGGTGGGAGTGACCTCCCCAACACTCCAGTGAAGCGTCCGTGTGGATGTTGATTGATGGAGGCGGGTGTTGAAGAGGAATGGACCTTTTCAGGGCCTTTGCTTCCGACCACGGCTTTAATAGTAAGCGAAGTCTGTTTGGAAGCCGTCTCTTGAGGTCTCTTCGAGCGATGGATGCGAAACGTCTCCAGACTCCCGCGGCATCCTTTAGCTGTGCGCGAAGCACTGGGTTTGTCACTGAGGCGAACTCTAGAGAGCCGAGAACTTGTTCCTGCTGTCGTCTTGAGATCCGTTTGGATTTTAGCAGTCTTCTGACAGACCCTGCTATTTCCTTCCTTTTCTTCTGCGGGATGGAAAGGCGGTGTGACTGAAGGTCCCAATGGATTCCAAACCATTGGAACTTTTGAGCTGGAGAGAGGCGAGATTTCTCGGTGTTTATCTTGAATCCCAGATGCTATAGGAACTGGGTGACTTTGTTGCAGGCTCTTACACAATCTTCAGGTGATGTCGCCCAGACCAGCCAGTCGTCTAGGTAGGCCATCACTTGGACGCCGCGAAGGCAGAGCTGTTGGACGATGGCGTTTGCCAGCCTGGTGAAGATCCGTGGAGCCACGTTGAGCCCGAAGGGCATGCCCCTGAAGGCATAACTTTTCCTTTGGAGTCAAAATCCTAGGTAGGAGGAAGCGTGATGATTCAATGGAATGTGCCAGTAGGCATCCGCCAGGTCTATGGAGACCGTGTAGGCCCCTTGAGGCAGAAGGGTCCTTATTTGTTGGAGAGTCAGCATCTTGAACTTGTTGTTAGCAATGAACTTGTTGAGAGGGGATAAGTCTAGAATGACTCTGAGTTTGTCGGAGTCCTTCTTGGGAACGCAAAATAGTCTCCCTTGGAACCTGGATGACTTTACCCTCTTGATCACCTTCTTGTTCAAGAGTTCTAGGACGTATTCTTCCAGGAGGGGGGGTTGACTGTTGGAAGAATTTCTGGAAGGCTGGGGGTGGTTACATCCAGCTCCAGCCTAGTCCCTTCTTGACGATGCTGTGTGCCCAGGGATCGAAGGTCCAACGATCCTGGAATTGGCGGAGTCTTCCTCCCACCGGAAGCACTTCATTGCTTCTGGTGTCCCGAGCGTTTGCCACCTCGGCCGCTAGCTCCCCTTCCTCCTCTGCCTCTGGATGGGCGGCGAGATGAATCTCTGCCGGAACCTCTGTTTGAGCCCCTACCTTTGGGACGAAAGGTAGTAGCCTGTTGCTCAAATGCAGGGGTAAAGACCGGTGACTGCGACACCACCGGTTGGGGGACCAACTGAAAGGTCTGCTGTGGCTGTGCGGCCACTTGGGGAGTAGCGGAACCCGGAAACTGCCGTCTCTGTTGACGTTGCTGGGGTTTCGGTTTCTGAGACTTCCTCTTAGGTTGAGGGCCATCGTCCTGAGAGGATTTACTTTTTCTCGACATGCCCCGCTTGTGGAGAAGGTTCCTGTTCTCCGTGGCGGCCTTGTCTGCAATCTCTTTCACCAGGGAGGAGGGAAAGAGATATTTACCCCAGATATTGGAGGAAATCAGCCTCCGGGGTTCGTGTTTTACCGTCGCGCTGGCAAACACGAATTCACGACAGGCTCTGCGAGCCTTAGTGAAGCTATACAGGTCCTTAGTCACCGTTGCCAAGTGTGTTTTGGCTAGGACCATGTAAAAGTCCGGATACTAGTGTCCCCGGCCATAAGTTCAAGCTGTACCTGGAGGGACAGCGATGCGGCAAGATTCTCCTTTGTATCCTCTTCTCTATGAAGGAGGTGATCATTTAGCCTTGGAAGGTCCTCATTGAACTGACGACCAGCTACGTCAGGCTCTAACTTCCCCACCGTGAAGGTTGACTGGATGTCTTTCCAGTGCCTATCATCGGGAGGAACGGTAAGGGAGAAGGGTCTGCACTCCTCCAGTGCAGGACAAGGTTTCCCTTCCTACACTGCCTTTAAGACCGCTGTGAAGGCCTTTTCGATAAAGGGGAAGGTCGCAGCATTTGGCGCAACGAAGGTTGGGTGCTTCTTACTGAGCGCCGGCATCTTGGAGTTGGTGAAACCCCTACTCTTCACAGCACTGGCTAGCATAGCCTGGGCCTTCGCGAGATCGAACACGATTACTTCCTTCGGTTCGGTCTCTTCCTTTGAGGCTGGTTCGGACCTGAGCCGGACGTAACAGTCCGGATAAGCCTCGAAGTTCGGGAAGAATTCCACTTCTTCCAACAAGATAGAGCCAACCTTCTCACTGATGAAGATCTTACCAGTCGTGATCATCATATGCTCGGCATATCTCCATGGGTTAGTATCCGAGCAAGCGGGGAGGTCCTTAACCGAAATCCGTTTCGGTTGTTTAAAGTTAACTAGGGTAGACCGGAATTGCTCCTGGGTCTCTCGAAGTTTTCTTTCCATGAGGGCTTCAAGCATCTTGAAGACCTCCTGAGTGCCCGATGGAAGAGGGTCCGGGGTGGCGGAAGTCGAAGGAACAGGTTCCTCGGACGGTGCAGGAGTCGCTGCGGGAGTAAGAGTGGGAGCGACCTCGGACTCCGAATCAGGATATTCCACCTGATCTTCCTCATAGTCGAGCTCCTCGCCCATGAGGTTCTTCTCCGTCTCTTCTGACACTTCCGACATACGTTCCACGTTATCGGAATCCAATTGGCACTCATGCATGGACTGGGCCATGACGATATCAGGTTCCACCACGAGCTGGACGGTGGGGATCTGATCACTGGGGATCACAGAGTCTTTTGATGCCTTTGGAAACAGCAAGGCCCTCAAATCTTCGCTGGCGAGATACGGTCCAGTGGCATTCTTCTGGAAGCCACGCACCCTCTTGCGTAGCTTCTCTCGAGCGTTGTCCCTTGCCTCCGCTGAAGGAGGATCGTCGAACGCCTCGGCCAAACGACTCTTGCAGACTGTACAGTGCTGCGGGTCCCAGTATTTCAGGTCGCCTCTCTTGGCGGCGTAGGGGGGGTGGGTCCGGCATGCCTTGTGCCCGTAGAAGTTCGGGCGCTTCACTCCACAGAAGTTGCTTTCGCACTTCATATACTCCTCCTGTAAAAGAAAGAGATCATGAGTACATGGAAGGCATAAGAATGACTTACATTACTCTAAAATTAAGATAACTTAATCTAAATTTTTAAGCATTAAAATAATTCATAAGATATTATAATGCCTGAGAGTAGTGAGCGGGAAAGGAAGTAGATAGACACATACTTGTGAATCCCGCCCAGTCGGTTACCGTAACCTTATCAGTAGGCAATTTCTTTTGTGGCCGAAGGTCACAAAACGGAAATCCATATGGATAAGCCGTGGTGGGTAGAAGCTAAGCCTCTAACAGAAATTGCCCGCGAAGTGTAGCAGGGACTGAGACCACTCAGATCCCTGGGTAGAAGGGGAATAGAAGAACCCCGTATTAGATATAGGTTCCGACAATCGGCTGCACTAAGACACACAGAGTATGCTGGAATATTGTAATGTGCAAGCAGACAGCACAGCCACAATTTTAGATGGTAAGACAATACCTATACATGGAAGTGACTAAGCCATCTGGCTGCAGTATGTTAGCTGTCGGCATGCTGTCGGCAGGTATGAGAAGGGGTGCATGTCCCTTAACGTCTCCGGGGGGGTGCCGGCAGACCGACGGCACGCCGGAGGCCGGTCCTGCAGGGTGGAAGGCATCAAGACAGACACATTGAGTATCTAAATTATAATACCATCGTGGCGACCACCGGCACAGCGGCGGGTCGCCGGCAGGAGGCGACGGCTCCGGCAGCCGACGGCTGACGGCCTGGTATGCTTGGATCAATTCATAAGATAGATATATATATGGTTGTATACCTAGACCGCCGGCAATCAATGACGGCAAGCCGGTGGCCGGCACGGAGGGTCGGCCAGCTGTTACTAGGTAAAATGGTGGGTGGGACGTCGGCTGTATGCCGACGGAAGGTGGCAGCCTCCGGCACACGGAGGGCTGATGTCTTAGAGGGGGGAGGGCATCTTATGAAAGAATGTCACCAGAGGTAAGGCGGTATCGCCGGCGGTGGAGGCGGCAAGGGACCGGCACCAGGATAGATGGAGGGAAAGGTAAGGAGGGATGGAAGGGGTAAGATCACTTACCCCTCCGGCATCCCTCCGGAGAGAGTACACTCATGATAGGAGTAGATACTCCTAGCATCCGGCGGCAGGGGGCCAGCAGTCGGCCAGGTGCCTGGGGTAACCCAAGGGAGGGTTAGAGGGCACTCAAGAGGGGGAAACCCCCGCCGGCCGGACCGCTGCCGGCAACTACCCCCATAGAACGCTATGAAGGGTATGTGTACCAGAGCAGCCAGCTCAGCAGGAGAACAGGTTAGCCCTACCACTCCACCCAAGGGAGGAGTTGTAGGACTAAGGACAGATGTGTATAGGCAAGCCTACACCAAAGGGATAGGTGGGGAGGGAGAAGATGAGGGGTCTTTCTATAGGGGAGACTCTGTACAAGAACGGCCACCAAGGAGAAAGAGAACTCTCCCTAACCTAGGTTAGGTAACCAGAATGAGAATGGTACAGGAGTACCGTCTCAAACTATAAAAGCACAGAATCAACCCCCAGAGCTTAACCTAGAGAAGGAGGGTTAACTCCTAGGCTAGGTAAGCTGAAAGACACATCGCAAGTTGCAGGGAGGAAGGAGTAACCCAACCAAGTGCAACTGAGGAAGGGCAGAGCCGTTCCTTATTTCTCGGTCACGACCCTAAGGGGGGATCATTCCCTTAGGGTAGACAGAGAAGCGATAAATACTCTGTTTGTAAACAAGATTCCTCTATACAGAAGGGGAAGCAGGCCCACACAGAGGGAATGCCCGCAGGCAGGGGATTAGGGGGGCATATAGGGGTTCCTACATTTAGGTTAGGGTGGAAAGAACGGATTTTGAGCGAAGCGAAAAATCTATTTTTGGGTGAGATAGCCATGGCGTCCTGATGGAAGGTTCCTTTTTGGTAGCTTCCTTGGGTAAATAACTACTAAGATATTCCCAGAGAATTTAACCACAGGTTATCACAGAATTCTAACTTCTGGAGCGAGTATCCCAAAGGTTTCCCTCTTAAGACATCGTATATCAACAGGGGACGCATGTATTAACGCGCCACATAGCTATCTACACGCCGAACAGACTTAACACTTCGGCGTGTAACAGCGGAGAATAGCTGGGAGCCGTTCCACAGCTAATTTCGTCCGTGGCTACTTTTGGTACTCGAGACGTAAACAAACGGGCGCCATTGCTAAATGACGTCACGTCCGTCCTCATCCTGAAGCCAGTTGCTTGCCGATCACCATGATACAGCAGAGCAGGGTGGGACCTAAAAACTGGACGAAGTAGCAGGGAGGGTCCATCAGGACGCCATGGCTATCTCACCCAAAAATAGATTTTTCGCTTCGCTCAAAATCCGTTTTTTGGGCTCAAGCCATGGCGTCCTGATGGAAGAATACCAGAGAATCAATGTATCGTGGTAGATTTTCCCCTATTAGGTAAGTGCCAAGGGCTTTGAACAATGTAGCATAGTAATCTTAATAAAAGAACCGTAGGGAAGAATCTTCCTGCCCCCCTTGGCAGTGAAGTTCCCACGGGCCATGCCGAGATCAAAGTGGTTATCGAAGGGCTATTCACCTTGCTAGAAGAACCTGAAGAACTTGGAGACGAGACTGAATGGTTGGCATTCGTATCGGAACATACTCGAAGGCAGACAAGTGGTGGTTGGACACTGTGTGTCGAGAAGGAGAGTTTCGTCTTTAGGGTATGAAGAGTAAGTATTCGTATTGGAATATTACATTGCGAAGGTGAATATATAATAAGGGTTAGGACCTTAGAATTTCCATGAACCATAGGGAAGGGATAATAAAACTATGACAGGCATGTATTTCATAGTATAAGTAGGAGCGGATTGAGACGCACAAATAATAAAATAAGAATTTTATTTCACAATTGCAGAAAAATAAATGAATTGCAGTAATAAGTAAATTTAATTTACAGTAAATTATAATGTACATAGTAATAAAGACTTGCTCTTGAATCTTAAAGGGAATTTCAAATTTATTAGTAGGCACTCGTTCTCGAGGAACGTCAGTCTTTAATTAAAACATATCATGCTCTAGGCATGCGGCACTTGTGTGACGACTATGACATTTCACCTGGGATAAGAACAGTTATAAGAAAGCACTAAGTGTTTTCGACATCACTACGTATCGCTCGAGGGTCAACATAGGCACCCGAAGAGTTAGAGTCCCAAATAACTCGCTGTTCTATGCAGAGTTAGGTGCAGGTTTCATAACACTACCTGCGGCTACCACAAAATGTTTGACTTCGTGCACTTGTTTCGCATAATTTTTGAAGAAAACACGCGAGGACTTCCAGCCTGTGAAGCTTTTAAGGCTTTCGAAGTCCATACTCTGAAAGAAATTCAGAGACGATGCAACTTTTCTAGGATCGTGACCGGCGGGTGTACTGTCAGGATCCGCTCTGCGAATGAAGTAGGTGATTTTCGCTCTTAGTTGTTTCAGTGACAGGTCGCTGCCCGATGTTTCTCCTTTGAAGAGTTGGCCTCCACCAAAGTTCGAAGTTCTGCGAAGATAGACCTTGAGGCTCTCTACTGGGCATAGAGAGGCATCTTCCTTCAGGGGGCATATTCTCCAGGGGCCCCATCTTTTGGTGGGTAATTCGTCGGATCCGGGGAGAGGGTAATGTCTCCTGAATCAGTAAACAGGATGTGACTCTCTTCTCTTGACAATGCCACTATTTCGCTGACTCGGGCTTCTGAAGCAAGAGCAAAGAGAAATATAACTTTCTGAGTCAGATCCTTGAGAGGGCATGAATCATTATCCAAGTTGGAGGTGAAATGGAGCACCTTGTCCAATGACCAGGAGATCGGTTTCGGTGGGGGTGCTGGGCGTAGACGAGCGCATGCTTTCGGCAGTTTATTGAAGATGTCGCTGGACAGATCAATTTGGAAGGCATACAACAGTGGTCTAGTCAAGGCCGATTTGCAAGTCGAGATCGTATTGGCTGCTAATCCCTGTCCATGAAGGTAAATGAAGAAGGACATGCAGAAATCAATGGTGATTTCCTTAGGATTTTTTGCCTTGACGAAAGAGACCCATTTTCTCCAAGATGATTCGTATTGCCGTCTTGTGGATTCGGTCTTGTATTCCTTGAGGAAGTCTAGACTTTTCTTCAAGATCCCAAACCTCTTCTTTGCGGCTAGGGAGAGAAAATCATGAGATGAAGGTCCTTGATTTTCGATGATGAAGCGAAGACAGTCGACTTCTGTACTTGTTGGGAGAGAACTGGGCCCGGGAGAGGGATCAGCTTGGGCTGCAGCTCCAGGACCAGGGGGTACCAGTTGCTCCGGGGCCACTTGGGAGCCACTAGGGCCGCTGTCCCTTTGAAGGTTCTCAGCTTGGAGAGGACTTTCAGAAGAAGGTTGGTGGGAGGGAACAGGTAGATCTTGGACCATCTGTTCCAGTCCAGTGACATGGCATCCACTGCTTCTGGCTTGGGGTCCTCGTACGGGGCCACATACCGAGGAAGTTGATTGTTGTCGCTCGTTGCGAAGAGATCGATCTGAAGTTCTGGGACTTGGTGAGAGATGAAGGAGAATGATCTTGCGTCTAGAGACCATTCCGACTCTATCGGGCTTGTCCGAGATAGAGCGTCCGCTGTCACGTTGCGGAATCCTTGTAGGTGAACTGCAGACAGGTGCCATTTCTTCCTCTCTGCCAGACGGAAGATTGTCAGAAGCACCTGATTTATCTGGGTCGATCTTGAGCCTTGGCGATTGAGACATCGAACTACCACCGAGTTGTCTAGGGTTAGACGAATATGGATCGAGGGAGGCGGGGAGAGTTTCTTCAGAGTTAGAAGGACCGCCATGGCCTCCAAGATGTTGATGTGAAACGTCTTGAACAGGGGAGACCATGTGCCTTGAGCCTGTTTTTGGTGGGAGTGACCTCCCCAACCCTCCAGCGAAGCGTCCGTGTGGATGTTGAGTGATGGAGGTGGGTGTTGAAGAGGAATGGACCTTTTCAGGGCCTTTGCTTCCGACCACGGCTTGAGGAGAAGTCGAAGTCTGTTTGGGAGTCGTCTCTTGAGGTCTCTTCGAGCGATGGATGCAGAACGTCTCCAGACTCCCGCGGCATCCTTTAGCTGTGCACGAAGCACCGGGTTTGTTACTGAGGCGAACTGTAGAGACCCTAGAACTCGTTCCTGCTGGCGTCTTGAGATCCGCTTGGATTTCAGTAGTCGCTTGACAGACCCTGCTATTTCCTTCCTTTTCTTCTGGGGGATGGAAAGGCGGTGTGACTGAAGGTTCCATTGGATTCCTAACCATTGGAACTTCTGAGCTGGAGAGAGGCGAGATTTCTTCACGTTTATCTTGAATCCCAGGTGTTCTAGGTACTGGGTGACTTTGCTGCAGGATTTTAAACAATCCTCGGGTGATGGAGCCCAGACTAGCCAATCGTCGAGGTAGGCCATCACCTGGACGTCTCGGAGGCGGAGCTGTTGTACTATGGCGTCCGCCAGCTTTGTGAAGATCCGAGGGGCCACATTGAGGCCGAAGGGCATGGCCCTGAAGGCGTAGCTTTTCCTTTGGAGTCGAAATCCTAGGTAGGAGGAAGCGTGATGGTTCATTGGAACATGCCAATAGGCATCCGCCAGGTCTATGGAGACCGTGTAAGAACCTCGAGGCAGAAGGGTCCTTATCTGTTGAAGAGTCAGCATCTTGAACTTGTCGTTCGCTATGAACTTGTTGAGGGGGGATAAGTCCAGAATGACTCTGAGTTTGTCGGAGTCTTTCTTGGGGACACAAAACAGTCTCCCTTGGAACCTGGTGGACTTTACCTTCCTTATCACCTTCTTGTTCAAGAGATCTAGGACATATTCTTCCAGAAGGGGGGTTGATTGTTGGAAGAATTGCTGGAAGGTTGGGGGTGGTTGAGTCCAACTCCAGCCTAGACCCTTCTTGACGATGCTGTGTGCCCAGGGATCGAAGGTCCAACGATCCTGGAATTGGCGGAGTCTTCCTCCCACCGGAAGCACTTCATTGCTTCTGATGTCCCGAGGGCTTACTGCCTCGGCCGCTAGCTCCCCTTCCTCCTCTGCCTCTGGAGGGACGGCGAGACGCGTCTCTGCCTGCACCTCTGCTTGAGCCTCTACCTTTGGGACGAAAGGTAGTCGTCTGTTGTTCGAAAGCAGGGGTGAAAACCGGTGACTGTGACAAGACCGGTTGGGTGACCAGCTGAAAGGTCTGCTGTGGCTGAGCTGCCACTTGGGGAGTAGCGGGTCCCGGAAACTGCCGTCTCTGTTGACGTTGCTGGGGTTTCTGCTTGAAGGATTTCCTCTTAGGTTGAGGTCCGTCGTCCTGGGAGGATTTCCTCTTCTTTGACATGCCCCACTTGTGGAGAAGGTTCCTGTTCTCCGTGGCGGCCTTGTCAGTGATCTCTTTCACGAGGTCAGAGGGAAAGAGGTGCTTACCCCAGATGTTGGAGGAAATCAGCCTCCGAGGTTCGTGTTTCACAGTGGCACCTGAGAACACGAATTCTCGACAGGCTCTCCGAGCCTTCATGAAGTGAAACAAATCCTTCACCAGGGTTGCCATGTGGGATTTGGCGAGTACCATGTAGTGGTCTGGTACTCTGGTGTCACAAGCCATGATGTCAAGTTGGACCTGGTGGGACATGGATGCTGCAAGCCTCTCCTTCGTATCTTGTTCCCGACGAAGGAGGTGGTCGTTGAGTTTCGGGAGGTCTTCGTTAAACTGACGTCCGGCTAAGTCAGGATCTAGCTTTCCCACCACGAAAGTATGCTGGATATCCTTCCAGTGTCGAGCGTCGGGGGGAGTTACTATGGAGAAGGGTCTGCACTCTTCCAGTGCAGGGCAGGGTTTTCCTTCTTCCACAGCCTTGAGGCACGCAGCGAAGGCCTTTTCCATGAAGGGAAGGACTGCATTGTCGGGTGCGACGTAGGTAGGGTGCTTCTTGCTCAGGGCCGGAAGCTTAGAGCAGGTAAAACCCCTACTTTTAAATGTGGTGGCTAGCATAGCCTGGGCCTTCGCGAGATCGAACACTATCTCCTCCTTGGGTTCGGTCTCTTCTTTAGAGGCAGGTTCAGAACGGAGCCGCTGACAAAGATCCTGCTGGTCGCGATAACCATATGCTCAGCATACCTCCAGGGGTTGGCATGTGAGCATGCAGGGAGATCCTTAACCGAGATCTTCTTCGGTTCTTTGGACCCCTTCATGGACCTGATGAACTCTTGAGTTTCTTTCAGCCTGTCGTCCATAATGGCTTTGATCATCCGGAACATCTCTTGGGCGGATGGAATGGGTTCCGGGGTAGCGGAGGTAGACGGGAGAGACACTTCCGTCGGTGTAGGAGTAGGGGCGGTGATGGAAGGCGGAGCGACCTCCTGCTCCGACTCGGTGTATTCGACCTGGTCCTCTTCATCTTCCGCACCTTGGGCCATAAGGGTCTTCTCCGTGCCCTCCGAAACATCCGACATATGATCGTCGTTTTCGGAATCCAGGTGGCACTCGTGCATGGACTGGGCCATAACTACGTCTGGTTCCACCGTAATTTGGACAGTGGGGATTAGTTCTTTGGGCACCACAGAATCGGGGGAGGCCTTTGGAAACAGAAGGGACCTCAATTCTTCAGTGGCCAGGTATGGTCCAGTGGCATTCTTCTGGAAGCCACGCACCCACTTGCGTAGCTTATCCCGAGAAGTGTCCCTGGCCTCCGCTGAGGGAGGATTATGGAAGGCATCGACTAGTTGATCCTGGCAGACCACACAGCTCTGCGGGTCCCAGAACTTCAAATCCCCTTTCTTGTTGGCACAAGGGGCGTGAGTCCTACACGCCGTATGCCCGTAGAAGTGCGGGCGTTTCACAGCGCAGAAGTCGTAGTCACACTTCATCTGCTCCTCCTGTAAAAGAAAGAGAAAATGAGTATGGGGGGAGTCATAAGAATGGCTCTTAAACTAAGTTAATATTAATCATTAATTTTAACTTGATAAAGGGTGTGATGCACAGAGGAAGGGTTGAGTTAGGATAGGAACATACCCCGTGCATCCCGCCCGGCTGGTTACCGTAACCTTCATCCTTGGACAATCCGAGGTGACCGAAGGCACAGGATAGAATTCCAGTGGAAGTCCATAGGGCATATAGAATTCTATGGGAATTGCCAAGGATATAAGGTTGGGACTGAGGCCACTCAGTTCCAAATTAGGGGACTAAAAGATCCCATAGGGTAACGGCTTCCGGCAACCAGCCGCGCTAAGATACACGCAGCATGCTGGAAATCTGTAAAATGCAAGAAGATAGCATGATTACCAATAGAACAGTAATAAGATACTGATCCATTTACGTAAACAAGCCATCTGGTTGCAGTGTAGGGCTATCAATATCAGATGATAGCTAGTAGAAGGGGGGTGCAAGTCGCCTTGACGCCTCCGGAAGGTTCCGGCAGACCCCCGGCACGCCGGAGGCCGCTCCAGCAGAGTTTCTGGCATTAGGACAGACAATATAAAAGTCAAGAGTAATACCAGGGTGGCGGCCGCCGGCACAGCGGCGGCACGCCGGCAGAGGGAGCGGCGGCTCCGGCAGCCGGAGGTTGCCGGCTTGGTGACAGGAACAAGGATGGTTATAGCAGAACCGGACTGCCGGCAGTGGATGCCGGCACTCCGGGGGCCGGCCGGCGGGCGGACGACCAAGCTATGAGGAAGGAGGGAGAGCCATCGGCTGGAAGCCGGCGGCAGGCGGCAGTCCCCCGGCACACGGAGGACCGGCGGCCGAGGGGATATGGAATGAGTCACCAAGGTAGGAGGTGGGTATCACCGACAGTGGAGGCGGCAAAGGACCGGCACCCGGATAGTGAAAGAGACAGAAGGAGGGATGTAGGGGTCCGGCCACAGACTCCCAGACATCCCCCCTGAGTGGGTGTACCCATGATAGAGGTTGACTCTATCACCCAGAAGCAGGGGCCGCAGAGGACCGGGAGCTAAGGTAGCCCAAGGGAGGGCTAGGGGACACCTAAAGGCAGGGGGGGGGGGAGACCCCTGCATACAGAACACATCCAGTGGCTAACCCCATAGGACACTATGAAGGGTATATGTACCAGAGCGGACTGCACACAGAAGCTCAAGGTAGCCCTATCACTCCACCCTAAGGAGGAGTTGTAGGACAGGGGACAGATGGGTATAGACTAACCTAAGTATAGGCTAGGCCATACAAGAGATAGGTGGGGAGGGGAGAAGAGAAGGGTCTTCCATGGAGGGGGTTCTGTACCAGAGCGGCCACTAAGGAAGGGAGGACACTCCCTAGCCTAAGGTAAGGCAGCTTGACTGAAAACGGTGCATGGGTATAGTTTCAGCAAGGAACAGAATTAACCCCTCCAAAACCTAACCTAGAGAAGGGATGTAAGTCCTGAACTAGGAAGGATTGAAGACATATCGCTATTGCAGGAAAAGTCGGAGACCTAGCCCTAGCAATAGAGGAAGGACTAGCCGTTCCTCACTCTCAGGCGCAACCCTAAGGGGGGATCATTCCCTTAGGGAGGACAGAGAGGCGATAAAATACTCTGATATGAGCTTGATCCCCTTACGTGGTAGGGGGAGCAAGGCTACACAGAGGGAATGCCCTAGGGCAGGGGGATGAAGGAAGCATATAGGGGTCCTACATGTAGGTTAGGTTAGAAAGACACACTATCTAACCTATCCCCTATATGGTCCCTGAAGGCGAAAACACTTGCATCACAGTCAATAGTATTGTAAAATGCCACTATCTTCATAAATAAGCCTAGGATCACTGATAAATATCATGCATGAACACTGATATAGGCGCTCTGGCCTGGGGGCTATAGTAGCCAACTGGTATGGGGTCAATCGATGACCGGTAAAAAAGCGTCAAAACACGATATAAAAGTTCCTAGCTATGAAGACTAAATAAACTAATAGTATCGATTAGTTAATAAGGCCGGAAGCGTTGTTGAGGCTAACTAAATAAGGCATGCAGAACAACAACGACGCCATAAAATGGCGGGTCCGGTTGAGGCACAGCTCTGCCACAAAACATCAAATATCTCGAAAAGTAAAATTTACTTTACGGTCAGAGCTTAACTAAACAATACTGGAACCTTGTACTCAACTTTCCAGAAGAAGGCGAGGCCGAAGGTAGCGACATGATGAAGATGCAAGTCGATAAAGTAAGCACAGGGAAAATCCGTCTAAGTAAGGCGAGCTACTATGCAAAGGATGAGGACGGACGTGACGTCATTTAGCAATGGCGCCCGTTTGTTTACGTCTCGAGTACCAAAAGTAGCCACGGACGAAATTAGCTGTGGAACGGCTCCCAGCTATTCTCCGCTGTTACACACCGAAGTGTTAAGTCTGTTCGGCGTGTAGATAGCTATGTGGCGCGTTAATACATGCGTCCCCTGTTGATATACGATGTCTTAAGAGGGAAACCTTTGGGATACTCGCTCCAGAAGTTAGAATTCTGTGATAACCTGTGGTTAAATTCTCTGGGAATATCTTAGTAGTTATTTACCCAAGGAAGCTACCAAAAAGAAACCTTCCATCAGGACGCCATGGCTTGAGCCCAAAAATACGCAATCAACCCGGTCCCCTTTATGGTCCCCGAAGGCGAAAACACTTACATCGCAGTTAACAGTATGTTTAATAATGCCACAATCTTCATAACTTAACCTAAGAACACTGGTATATATCATGCATGAACACAAGCACTAGGCTATCCAGCCTAGGGGCTAAGCTAGCGATCTAGTATGGGGTTGAACGGCGACCGAGTCAGATGAGCGCTTAAACACGATATCAGTAATTCCTAGCTATGAAGACTAAATAACTAATAATACTAATTAGTTAAGAGACCGGATAAGGCTGTTCTGGCTAACTAAATAAAGCATGCAAATGAACAGCGACGCCATAAAATGGCGCGTCCGGGATCGGCACAGCTCTGCCACAAAACACAATGTTTTACGAAAAGTAGAAGTTACTTTACGGCTAGAGCTTATTTAAACAATACTGGGACCTGGTACTCAACTTTCCAGAAGAAGGCGAAGCTGTAGGTAACGACATAACGGCGATGTAAGAAGATGAAAATCGCACACAAGGGAAATCCGACCAGGTTGAAGGAACCTACTAAAGGAACCTTCCATCAGGACGACATGGCTTGAGCCCAAAAATCTATTTTTGGGCTCAAGCCATGACATCCTGATGGAAGGTTCCTTCAGAAGCTTCTTAAGGGTATATATGACTACAGTAGATATTCCCAGAAAATCAAACTAAAGGTTTCACAGAATTCTAACTTCTGGCGCGAGTACCCATAAGGTTTCCCTTTACGATATCGTATAATAACAGGGGACGTATGCTTGACACGCCACATAGCTATCTGCACCCCACATAGAGTTTACGCTTCGAAGGGGAAAGTGTGGCAAGTATGGGAGGAGCCGTTACAAAACTCTCCTCCTGCGTTACTGTTACGGTACCTAGCGATGTAAACAAATGGCCACCATACCTGGCCACCATCTTGACTGACGTCACATCCTCGCGCCCCATTCCTTATTATGTAGCGTCCCTGACAAGGTGTTTTTTCCCAGTGCTCGCTATGTAATTTTCATCATGTCACAATCTTCAGCCTCGTCTTCTTCTGGAAAGTTGAATACCATATTCTTGTATTGTTTAAATAAGCTCCAGCCGTAAAGTAACAATTTTTTATCTTTAAATCTTGTGTTTTGTGGCGGAGCTGTGCCCCGACCGGAGGCGTCATGTTACGACGCTGCTGTTCGCCTTGCATGCTTTATTTAGCTAGCCAGAACAGCCCTCCCGGTCTTATAACTAATTATCAACATTAGTTAAATAGTCTTCATTGCTAGGAATTAGTTATATTATGCTGATAGTATTCGTTTTGGCGATCACAGTTAGCCGACCCTATGCTAGATTACTAGCCTAGCCCCTAAGCTTGATAGCCTAAGTGTTCATGTTTATTTCTTGCATGATATAATAAGTGTTCCTAGTGTTATATTATGAAATGAAGATATAGGCATTTAAACATACAAGATTCAGTGATTGCACAGATGTTTTTTCGCCTTCTAGGAAGTATACAAGGGGTCTCGGTGATCTTGGTAGTCGACTCCCTTGCCCCTAACCTAATGCTAGGGCTCTTGTATACTTCCTCACCTCCCCAGTTACCTTATCTAAGGTAATCTCCTCCCTCTGAGGTAGCCTAGGCAACATCCTAGCCCTCCTACCTCGATACATTCGGGTAGGTAGGCTAGGAATGTTCCTTCCCCACTCCTTGCCATAGTACATGCGCTTTGAGTTTGGGACGGAACCTCAGAGTACTAGTCGTTTGTCCCCAGCCCTCCTTTAGAAGAATGTACTCTCCTTCTGGTCCCTGCTGGAGGGCGAAGGTGGTAGGGCTCTGCCCTTCCCCCTAGTCCACACTTGGTTGGGTTGCGACCCTTCCTCCCTGTGGCCTAGCGACTTGTCCTACCCCTGCCTTTCCTGGTCTAGGACACTTGCTCACCTAGCCTAGGTTAGGCAGTCCTAGGGGATTCTGCTTCTTTATAGTTTAGGACGGGACACTAGTGCTGTTCCTACTCTGTGCTAACCTACCCTAGGCTGGAGAATGGACTCTTCCTACCTAGACAGGCTAGCCCTGAACAGAATCCCCACCCCTGGGAGTGCCGGTGGAAGCTATGCTTCCCCCAAACACTCCCCCTCAGGACTCTCTCCCCTCCCTCTATATCCCTTTTGTGTTGGTTAGCCATCACACCCCTGTCCGCCGTCCTAAAACTCCACCGCGTGCCGGCAGGTTGTGGTTCGGCTTGGTCCTTTCGTTGGTTAGTCCGTACTGCTACGCTTCCCGCATATAGTCAAACTATGGGATAGCATTCGTCGGTCGGTTTGCCGGCGGAGGACCTCCCTGCTTTAAGTGTTCTTCGGTCCTCCCTTGGGCCGCCACTGGCAACATAGCCGACTGCCGGCTCTCTGCCGCCGGATGAAAGTCGCATCCCTCCCTTTCATTTGAACACTTCTTCCGGAGGAAGAAAGGAATGGGTACTGGGTATTACCCTTTCCTCTCTCTCCTCTTATCCTATCCCTCTCTTTCTCTTCGTGCCGGTCCACTGTCGCCTCCACTCTGCCGGCGCTAGCCGTCAGTGTCAGTCTGCCGTTGCTGGCCATCTACCGGTTGCCGGGGGCCGCCGGCTTGCCGGCGATCTGCCATCACCTAAGGTGTCTCCCTCTCTCTCTGCCACATAGACTGATGGCTTGGAAGGGTCCATCCTTGATGGGTACCTGCCGGCGCCAGACGAGCTTCCGGCATGCCGCCAGGGTGCCGGAGCCACCAATCTTGGCTTTACAGTGGACAGTCATTCCTCCCTCCTGCCGGCCCAGTGCCGGCAGCTTTTATTGTGCAGCTGTGGATAATAGCCAGTACACCTATGGTATAGTTATACCCTAGACTGAAAACTATTGTGTATAGTTGTACAGTAAAATCTTTCCAGCATATTCTGTGCATCCATGCACAGTCGCTTGCCGAGACCTAACCTGATAAGGGGGGCTTAGCTTATCCCCCTTTTCTTATATACTCAATGAATTCGGCTTCCTCCTCTCACCGTACCTAATTCCCTAGAGGAAGCCTAAGCTTGGCTCATCCAACACGGATGTTCTTCCTCCTCCCAGGGCCCATGACGGTCCTCTTGAATTAGTTAGTGTGGGGTCGTGGCAATTGGCTGGGCGGGATGCACAAGTATGTGTCTTTCCTACCTCCTTTCTAGCTTACCTATCCTAAGCTTATGCATAAATGGAATCTTATATTATAAGTTTATTAACTTAATTCTAATCTAATATTACTGTAAGTCATAATGGTATTGACTTCCAAATACTCATTTCCTCTTTCTTTTACAGGAGGAGTATGTGAAGTGTGAGAGCGCCTTCTGCGGTGTTCGTCGCCCAATCTTCTACGGCCACCTGGCATGCCGAACCCACGCTGGCTGTTCAATCTCGAAGGGGAACCTTCGCTATTGGGATCCGCAGGCCTGCACAGTATGCAAGAGCCTGCTTGATGAGGCGTTCGAGAACCCTCCGGAGTCAGCGGAGGCCAGGGACAACGCCCGAGAGAAACTGCGCAAGTGGGTGCGCGGTTTCCAAAAGAACACCGCGGGGCCTTATCTCCCAAGTAAGAAGATGAGAGCCCTGCTCTTTCCTAAGGCATCTGTTGATGCCGTTATTCCCAAGGATGAGATCCCCTGCGTCCAACTGACGGTCGAACCGGATATTTCGGACGCTCTCCAAGGCTGTCATATTGACGAAGTGGAGAGGATGTCGGATGTGTCCGAAGACACTGAAAGGACCCTGATGGCTGAGGGTCAAGAAGAGGAAGAGGACCAAGTGGAGACCCCTGATTCTGAGGGCGAGATCGCCCGTCTACCCTCCGTGGCTTCCGTCGTGGTCTCAGAACCAGTCCCCTCTACATCTGCCACTCCAGTACCTGTGGTGGCGGGCACCCAGGATACCCTCCAAGCTCTGGTGGCATTCCTGGATGAGAAGCTCCGCCAGGGGCACGCGGACCTCAAGAGGGAAATTATGAGCATGAAGAAGCAGCCGTAGATCTCCGTCAAGGATCTTCCCTCCTGCTCAGTGACCAATCCCTGGAGCCATGCAAAACACATGCCCATCACGACTGGACGCATCTTTATTAATGATAAACTAGGCGCCATCCCCCTCGAAGAGGTGGAGTTCTACCCTAGTTTTGACGCCTACCCGGACTGTTACGTCCATCTTAAGTCCGAACCAGTCTCCAAGGAGGAGACCGAACCTAAGGAGGTCATAGTGTTTGACTACTCCAACACTCAAGCTATGCTGGCCGACTGCCTCAAGAGCAGGGGTTACACCAACTCCAAGATGCCGGCCCTAAGCAAGAAACACCCGTCCTTTCTTGCTCCTCCCACCATGGACTTTCCCTTTGCGGAAAAGGCATTGCATTCTGTGTTGAAGGCGGTGGAGGAAGGAAAACCCTGCCCTACATTGGAGGAATGTAGGCCTCTCTCCCTCGCTCTACCTCCCGTTGATAAAAGCTGGAAAGACATCCAGTTAACGTTCACAGTTGGAAAGCTGGAGGCTGACGTCACTGGACATCAGTTTAATGAGAACCTCCCCAAGCTCACCGAGTACCTTTTGCGTTGGGAGCAGGACACAAAGGAGAGGTTGGCTGCCTCTCTGTCTCTTCAAGTGCAACTCGAGACAATGGCCGGGGACATTCGGGTCCCAGGCTTCTACATGGTTCTCGCAAAGATCCACCTTGCCACCTTGCTGAAGGACTTATACAGCTTCATCAAGGCCCGAAGAGCCTGTAGAGAGTTCGTGTATGGATGCCATTATCAAACACGAACCCCGGAAACTGATTTCCTCCAACATCTGGGGCAAATATCTCTTTCCATTGGACCTGGTGAAAGAGATTGTGGCCAGAGCCGCCACTGAGAATAGGAACCTTCTCAACAAGTGGGGCATGTCCCGATAGAGGAAATCTTCTCAAGATGACGTTCCACAGCCTAAGAAGAAGTCCAAAAAGCCCAGACCCCAGCAGCGTCAGGCCAAATGCCAGTTTCTGGCACCCGCTACTCCCCAGCTAGTGGCCCAGCCACAGCAGACCTTTCAGTTGGTCCCTCAGCCGGTGGTGGCCCAGTCACCAATCTTTACCCCTGCCTATGAAAGACAATCCACTACCTTCCGCCCCAAAGGTAGAGGCTCCGGCAAAGACTCCTCTCGTCGTCCATCCAGAGGGAGAGAAGGAAGGGGAGCAGGTGGCCGAGGTGGTAAATCCTCGGGAAACCAGAAGCAATGAAGTGCTTCCTGTGGGAGGAAGACTCCGCCACTTCCAGGATCGTTGGACCTTCGATCCTTGGGCCCACAGCATCGTCAACAAAGGACTAGGGTGGAGCTGGATAACACCACCTCCAACCTTCCACCAATTCTTCCAACACTCAACCCCCATCCTGGAAGAATATTTCCTAGAACTCTTGAACAAGGTGATCAAGAGGGTAAAGTCCACCAGGTTCCAGGGAAGACTGTTCTGTGTTCCCAAGAAAGACTCAGACAATCTCAGAGTCATTCTGGACTTGTCCCCTCTCAACAAGTTCATTGCGAACAACAAATTCAAGATGCTGACTCTTCAACATATAAGAGCCCTACTGCCTCACAAGGCTTACATGGTCTCAATAGACCTGGCGGACGCCTACTGGCACATTCCAATGAATCACCAGGCTTCCTCCTACCTAGGATTCAGGCTTCAACGAAGACAATATGCTTTCAGGGCCATGCCCTTCGGACTCAACGTGGCCCCAAGAATCTTCACGAAGCTCACAGACATGATCGTCCAACAGCTAAGCCTTCAAGGCGTCCAGGTGATGGCTTACCTGGACGATTGGCTGGTCTGGGCGACATCGTCAGAAGAATGCTCGCATGCCTGCAAAAAGGTGACCCAGTTCCTGGAACATCTGGGTTTCAAAATCAACACCAAAAAGTCTCGACTGTCTCCAGCTCAGAAGTTTCAATGGCTGGGAATCCATTGGAACCTTCAGTCACACCGTCTTTCCATCCCTCTGAAGAAAAGGAAGGAAATAGCCGGATCTGTCAAGACACTTCTAAAATCCAAGCGGATTTCAAGACGACAACAGGAACGAGTGCTCGGCTCCCTCCAGTTCGCCTCAGTGACAGACCCAGTGCTACGAGCACAGCTAAAAGATGCATCGGAAGTCTGGAGAACAAACGCATCCATCGCTCGAAGACATCTAAAGAGACCTCTGCCAACCAGGCTTCGCTCACTCCTAAAGCCGTGGTCGAAGGCAAAGAACCTGAAAAGATCAGTTCCTCTTCAACCACCACCTCCGTCGGTCAACATCCACACGGATGCCTCGCTAGAAGGATGGGGGGTCACTCCCACCAACGACAAGTTCAAGGAACATGGTCTCCCCTATTCAAGACGTTTCACATCAACATCTTGGAGGCCATGGCGGTTCTTCTTACTTTGAAGAAACTGTCCCCTCGTCCTTTGATCCACATCCGTCTCACTCTGGACAGCCCTGTTGTGGTCAGATGTCTCAACTGTTAGGGCTCACATTCACCAAAACTCAACCAAGTGCTATTACCCATCTTCCGCCTAGCGGACAAGAAGAGATGGCACCTCTCAGAGTTCACCTTCAAGGATTCCGCAATGTGACAGTGGACGCTCTATCGAGGACAAGCCCCATAGAGTCGGAATGGTCCCTAGACGCAGACTCATTCTCCTTCATCTCCCATCAAGTCCCGGAACTGCAGATCGACCTCTTCACGACGAGCGACAACAAGCAACTTCCTCTATACGTGGCCCCATACGAGGACCCCAAAGCGGAAGCGGTGGACGCCATGTCCCTGAATTGGAACAGATGGTCCAAGATTTACCTGTTCCCTCCACCCAACCTTCTGCTGAAAATCCTCTCCAAGCTGAGAACCTTCAAGGAAACAGCAGCCCTAGTGGCTCCCAAGTGGCCCCGGAGCTACTGGTTCAATCTGGTCCTGGAACTACAGCCCAAGCTGATCCCTCTGCCGGACACAGTTCTCTCCCAGCAGGTTCAGAAGTCGACTGTCTTCTCTTCATCAAGGAAAATCCAAGACCTTCATCTCATGATTTTCTCTCCCTGGCCGTGAAGAAAAGGTTCGGCATCTCGAAGAAATGTTTAGACTTCCTAGAGGAATACAAAACAAAGTCTACCAGAAGGCAATATGAGTCATCCTGGAAGAAATGGGTGTCTTTCGTCAAGTCAAAGAATCCTACGGAAATCTCCATAGATTTCTGCCTGTCCTTCTTCATTCACCTTCATGGACAAGGCTTAGCAACCAATATGATTTCCACTTGTAAATCGTCCTTGACAAGACCATTACTTTATGCCTTCCAGATAGACCTGTCCAACGAAATCTTTAACAAACTTCCAAACGCATGTGCTAGACTCCGTACTGCACCCCCTCCGAGACCCATCTCCTGGTCTCTTGATAAGGTGCTCCATTTTGCCTCTAGCCTGGACAATGAATCTTGCCCTCTGAAAGACTTGACTCAGAAAGTGATTTTCCTTTTTGCTCTCGCCTCGGGAGCCCAAGTCAGTGAAATAGTGGCTCTATCTAGAGAAGAGGGCCAGATACAGTTCGCCGAAACAGGGGAACTTACCCTCTTCCCTGACCCAACGTTTCTCGCCAAGAATGAGCTCCCTACTTAGAGGTGGAGTCCCTGGAGAATCTGCCCTCTGAAGGAAGATGTCTCTCTATGCCCAGTGGAGAGTCTAAAGGTCTATCTTCAAAGAACTTCTGACTTTGGCAGAGGACAACTCTTTAAAGGAGAAACATCGGGAAGTGATTTGTCACTTAAACAACTAAGGGCGAAGATCACCTACTTTATTCGCAGAGCGGATCCTGACAGTACACCCACAGGTCATGATCCTAGAAAAGTCACCTCTTCCCTAAATTTCTTCCTAGGAATGGATTTCGAAAGCCTTCGATCTTTCACAGGCTGGAAATCCTCGAGAGTGTTTTTCAAACACTATGCGAAGCAGGTGCGCGAAGTTAAGAGATTCGTGGTAGCCGCAGGTAGTGTATTAAAACCTGCTGCTTAGTGCTGCGTAGGACAGTGAGTTATTTAATTCAACGGGTGCCTGCGTTGACCCTAGTGCGATACATAGTGATTTTAAGTGCCACTTAGTGTCATGAGAGACTGTTCTTCTACAAGGTGAAGTAACATAGACTTGAACACGTATGCCACATGTTTATCTCGACATGAAGTGTATTGAGACTTTAAAAGACTTTTTTGGGCTCAGGCCATGTCGTCATGATGGAAGTTCCTTCAAAGGTAGCTTCCTAGGTATATTTGACTACAGTGATATATCCCAGAGAATTTACTAAAGGTATCCAGAATTCTAACTCCTGGAGCGAATATCCCTTAAAATTTTAAAAAGGGATATCGCGTAATATCAAAAGACGTATTCTTGACACGTCTCATGGCTATCTACACCCCCAATAGCGCTTTCACTTCGAGGGGAAAGAGAGGCAAGAATAAGGAGAGTCGTTAAAGAGGCGACACTCCTACTGTACTGTAAATAGTGCGCCAAATCACCACCACGAGGCGCTACCGAGCCATTCTTTCTCTTGTAGCTTCATTGACCGGTGTTATCCCGTGTTATCTCTCGCTATTATGGAGTTTTTTGGTCGCTATGATGTCTTCACCAGCCTCATCAGCTTCTGGAAAGTTAATTAATATCTTTGATTTGTTTAAATGTAAGCTCTTGCCAGTTTTGCTTTTCGATTGAGATCGAAATTAACGTAACAAGAGCTGTTGCCAGCCGGATGGCGTCATGGACGCGGTCGTTCTTTCTGTACATTTAGTTAGCCAGAACGACCCTTTCCCGGCATTATTCGCTTTTTTGGGCTCAAGCCATGTCGTCCTGATGGAAGGTTCCTTCAGTAGCTTCCTTTGGATATATATAACTACTAAAATACTCCCAGAGAATTAAACTAAATGTTTTCACAGAATTCTAACTTCTGGAGCGAGTATTCTAAGGGTTATCCCTTTAGAATATCGTATATCAACAGGGGACGCATGCATTAACACGTCACATGGCCATCTGCACCCCACCTAGCGTTTACGCTTTGAGGGGGGAATGTGGCGAGGGAATGTGGGAAGTAATTGAGGTGCCGTTCCAAAGTTACCCTCCCTTCGTCACTGTTACGATTCTCGCAACGTAAGCAAACCGGCGCCATACTTGCGTGACGTCACGTCCGCCCACTTCATTCTTTTCTCAGTAACGATAACGCCCTTTGGTTTGTTCCCTTTTATCGCTGTTTATTGTGTGCATCCTTCAAGATGTCTCAGCCTTCTGCTTCGCCTTCTTCTGGAAAGTTGAGTACCAGGTTCTTGTATTGTTTAAATAAGCTCTGGCCGTCGAGTAATGATCTTTTACGCTAAAATCTTGTGTTTTGTGGCCGAGCTGTGCCTTGCCCCGGGAAGCCATTTACGGCGCTGCTGTTCGCTTGCATGCGTTATTTAGATAGCCAGAACAGCCTTACCCGGCCTTTTAACTAAGATAAATCTTTAGTTATTTAGTCTTCATTATTAGGAATAAGTTATATTATGCCGACAGTGGTCTTCAGCGCTCTTAGTTAGCCGACCCCATACTAGCCTTTCAGCCTAGCATAGGCCGCAGCCTAGTGTTCATGTTTGCTTCAGCATGATATAATAAGTGTTCCTAGTGCTTACGCTAATGAAGATATAGGCTTAGATAGCCAGCATAGCCTTACCCGGCCTTATAACTAAATTTATCTTGGGTTATTTAATCTTCAATTTTAGGAATAGTTATTTTATGCCGTTGTGGTCTTCGGCGCTCCTAGCCAGTCGACCCCATACTAGCCTTTCAGCCTAGCATAGGCTGCAGCCTAGTATTCATATTTACTTCTGCATATGAGTGTTCCTAGTGTTATTTTAATGAAGATTTAGGAATTTTTAAACATATACAAAATTCCATGTTGCACATATTTTCGCCTTCGAGGAACCATACAAGGAACGGTGCCTGGCCCAGCCAGGCCACACCTAACTCAACGCTGGGACCCTTGTATGCTTCCTTATCTCCCTCACCCTAATGTATTTCCCTCTGGGTAGCCTTGCTTTTCCTAGCCCCTTACCCGAAACAAAATTTCGGGTAGGTTAGGCTAGGTAGTTCTTCCTTCTTCCCTCCCATAGTGTATGGGGGGATTTCGGTCAGAACCCCAGAGTACTTATCGTTCATTCCAGTCCACCCCTAAGGAACGTCTTTCCCTTGGGGTATCGACTGAGACTGAAGGCAGGGGGGGGGGGGGCCTAGCCCTTCCCCCCTAAACTGCTCTTGGTTGGGACTTGTCCCTTCCTCCTGTAGCCTAGCGATATGCATCCTCAGCCTTACCTAATCTAGGAGGAGATCTCCTGGTTTAGGTTAGGCCTTGGGGGTCTCTGTTTTATTATAGTTTAGGACAGTACACCAGTTCTGTTCCTACTCTGAGCTAACCTACCCTAGGGTTGGAGAGCGCTTCTCTCCTACCTGGGTAGTATAGAAAACAGATTCCCCCACCCTCTGGGAGCTTTAGGGTCGCGATCCCTTCTGCCCCCTCACCCCTCCCCCCCCCCACCCCACTCTATTCTTTGTGTCAGCTTGCCTTCACACCCCTGTCCGCTGTCCTATAATTCCCCCTCAGGGAGAATTGTAGGTTAAGCTGCGCTCTCCTGCCTGAGTGGCCGCTCTGCTACACTTCCCCCTCATAGTCGAACTATGGGGTTGTGTTAGCGGCCGCCCCACCGGCAGGTGATCACCCTCCCCCACCTCCAGTCTAGAGTGTTCTCTGATCCTCCCTTGGATTACCTTAGGCACCCAGCCGTCTGCCGGCTCCCTGCTGTCGGATGATAGGGTTCCCCCCCCTCTATCATGAGTACACTCCTTCCGGAGGAAAGCCGGTTGGGTATCAGACATTACCCTTCCTCCTTCCCTCCTTTTCTTTCCTATCATGGTGCTGGTCCACTGCCGCCGTCGCCTGCCGACGACTGCCGCTGGCACGCCAGGTGACTCCCTACTACATAGGCATAGGACCTTCCTATCTCAGGATTACCTAAGGCAACTCCCTGCCGGCTGCCGGGGGCCGCCGCCCCTTGCCGCTGCTAGTCGCCAGCACACCCGGTGACCTTCCTACTTCATAGGACTTCCTGTCTGAGGACCAACTATGGCACCAGCCTGCCGGCTGCCGGGGGCCGCCACCCCTTACCGCCGCTGCCGGCGACCGCCGCCCCTTTCCGCCCCCGGCAGGGGCCGCTGCCGTTGCCGCCGGCTTCTCAGACACCTTCCATCTTATGTACCCAGTTAGGTTCAACATCGCGGAAGCCTCCGCCCTGCCGGCTGCCGGAAGCCTCCGCCCTGCCGGCGACCTGCCGCCGTGCCGGCAACCTGCCGCCGTGCCGGCAGTCGCCCCTATAAGTGTTTCCTACCTCTCTGCTACTCAGTGCATAGCCTTGATGGATTCACCTTCCTACTTCATAGGACTTCCTGTCTGAGGACCAACTATGGCACCAGCCTGCAGGCTGCCGGGGGCCGCCGCCCCTTACCGCCGCTGCCGGCGACCGCCGCCCCTTTCTGCCGCCGCTGCTGCCGCCGGCTTCTCAGACACCTTCCATCTTATGTACCCAGTTAGGTTCACCATCGCGGAGGCCTCCGCCCTGCCGGCTGCCGGAAGCCTCCTCCCTGCCGGCGACCTACCGCCGTGCCGGCGGTCGCCCCTATAAGTGTTTCCTACCTCTCTGCTGGACCAGGCCTCCGGCTAGCCAGCAACGCTCCGCGGCTTCCAGGGACAAGCACCCTTCCCCCCGGCTGCCTGCCCCGTGCCGGCAGTCTACCCATACATCCATATAGTCAGACTGATCTTCTTTGCTGTTTCATACCCTGAAGACAGTGTCTGAGCTGTATGAGTGTACCATACAATGTTTCCAGCATACTCTGTGCTTCTCAGTGCAGTCTCTTACAGGAACCTTCCAAAATATTGAGGGGTTTATCCTATTTCCCCTCCTTTATCTAAGTTCTGAACAATCTCAGACCTTCTCTACCCTGCAGACAATTCCTTTATAAGGAAGCCTAGTCTGGCTTCCCCATAGGGATACCATTCCCTCTCCTATAACCTCAGTTTCTAAGGAATTGCCAGCAGAAAAGGTCGCGGTACCTGGCTGGACGGGATTCACAAGTATGTGTCTTCCTATTTCTTTTTTAGCTCACCTATCCGGAGCGCACATAATACAATTCTAAGTTTAAGAATTAGATCAAGGAATCTTAATTTAAGAGTAATGTAAGTCATGACTCTATTTCTTTTACAGGAGGAGTATGTGAAATGTGAAAGCCCCTTCTGCTCGGTCCGCCGCCCGGACTTTTACGGGCACGGTGCATGTCGGACTCACGCCCCCTGTACGGCAAAGAAGGGCAACCTCAAGTACTGAGATCCAGTCTCCTGCCCAGTCTGCAAAGGCCTCCTTGATGAGGGGTTTGACAACCCCCCGTCCTTAGAAGCCAGGAACAATGCACGAGAGAAACTGCGCAGGTGGGTGTGCGGTTTCCAGAAAAACGCTACCGGACCGTATCTCCCCAACGAGAAGATGAGGGCCATCCTTTTTCCGAAAGCGTTGGCAGATTCTGTGATCCCCCAGGATCAGATCCCCTTGGTTCATGTGACGGTAGAACAGGACATCGAGAGTACGCTTAGCAAGTGTAGTCTAGACGAGGTGGAGATGATGTCGGACGTGTCCGACGACACCGAGAGGACCCTCATGGGCGAGAATCCGGAGGAAGAAGAGGATCAGGTGGAATACCCTGATTCGGAGGGCGAGGTCACCCCTCCACCTACAGCAGCTCCCGTAGTGGCCGAGGAGCCAGTCCCCTCTACCTCCGCCGCACCGCAGCCCCTGCTGCCTGCCACCGAAGATGCCATCCGGGTATTGGTGGCCTTAATGGACGAGAAGCTTAGTAAGCATTCCGCCCAGATTACAAGCCGTTTCTTGGAATTGAGGCAACCGAAGAAGATCTCGGTTAAGGATCTTCCTTCCTGCTCGGAGTCTAACCCCTGGAGGTACGCTGAGCATATGCCAATCACAACTGGCAAGATATTCATAAATGACAAGCTAGGGTCTATCCTCAAGGAAGAAGTGGAATTCTTCCCTAATTTCGAAGCTTACCCGGACTGTTAGGTCTGACTTAAGACCGAACCGGCCTCCAAGGAGGAGACTGAGCCCAAAGAGGTGATCATGTTCGATCACTCAAAGGCCCAAGCTTTACTGGCAGATTGCCTGAAGAGCCACGGCTTTACTAATTCGAAAATGCCAGCTCTAAGCAAGAAGCACCCGTCCTTTCTTGCTCCCCCTTCCGCATCCTTCCCCTTTGTGGAAAAAGCCTTTCATGCGGTCATGAAGGCGGTGGAAGAAGGAAAACCCTGTCCTACCCTGGAGGAGTGTAGGCCCCTCTCCCTCGCCCTTCCCCCCGACGACAAGTTCTGGAAAGATATCCAGTACACCTTCACGGTTGGGAAGCTGGACCCTGACGTAGCTGGACGTCAGTTTAACGAGGACCTCCCGAAATTGAATGACCACCTTCTTCGTCGGGAGCAAGAGACCAAGGAGAGACTGGCTGCCTCCCTGTCTCACCAGATTCAGCTCGAGGTCATGGCTGGGGACGTTAGAGTCCCAGACCTCTACAGTGAAACCTCGTTTATCGCAGTAGATAGGTTCCAGACTCGGCCGCGATAGGTGAAAATCCACGAAGTAGTGACACCATATTTACCTATTTATTTAACATGTATATTCAGACTTTTAAAACCTTCCCTTGTACGTAGTACTGTTAACAAACTACCCTTTAATGTACAGAACACTTAATGCATGTACTACAGTACCCTAAACTAAAACAGGCACAAATATTAAAGGCAATTTTATATCATGCGTTTCCCTAAACACGCCAAAAAGCACGATAAAAAATGGCAACCAATGTTTTGTTTACGTTTCTCTGATCATAATGAAGAAACAAACGCATTTACTGTACACATCTGTGTATAGGTTAGTTTTTGCATCGATTATATTGATTATTCAGTACAGTATGTTGATTTTGTTATTACCAATGTTTTACTTAATTTTTCTTAGGACTTCCAAATGAAATGTTTTTCTTTATGACGCCGCCTGAAACGACGGCGTCATAAAGTACGCTCAGTAAACAACCACGCTCAGAACAAAGAAGGCATTTAACGCGCATGATGAAAGTGATAAATAATGATATTTACAGTAAAAGCTTTTAGAAAATATGTTATTACAAATATTATTTACCGTATCTATATAAAATCATACAGTACATACTGTACGTAGCAAAGCAGGAAAACAATTTACGAGAGAGAGAGAGAGAGAGAGAGAGAGAGAGAGAGAGAGAGAGAGAGAGAGAGAGAGAGAGAGAGAGAGAGATTGTTTTACATACGTAAATGTAAATTTTAAACAAAAAAAATATGATAGGTTACAACATGTATACTCTTCAGACTTTTAAAACCTTCCCTTTAACTTAATGCATACAGTACTAAACTAAAACAGGCACAAATATTAAAATATTAGAATAATAAAGTAAAAAATAAAGATTGTTACTGTACTCGCCACGAAAGAAGTTCAAGAAAAACTTGAATGATGATGGCGATGAATTTGCTGCACAGTAGAAATGATGATGATGAAGCTGATGATGTCTTCTACTGTGCAGCCAATGAAAGTATTTTACGTCTCTTCAGACGGAGGTGTCTTTTCCTGGGACACCTCTTCAACTTCTTCCTGGGAAACTTCTTCAATTTCTTCCGAAGGCATACTAGCAGGAGGAACTGGCTCTTTTTTGCGAGGCTGGAAGAACATTGTGATCGGAAGTTGCTGCCGCTGCTTCTTTTTTCACTCTAAGAACATCCTGTAGGGAGTCATGATGTCATCGACCTTGTTGGAGAATTGCATAGACCTAACCATATCCTCGTCCCTCTCTTGCAACATTTCTTTCAACTCCTTCGCATGGTAGCAGGCCTTGGCAAGCCGTTCTAATGTTAAGCCCGTTTCCTCGACATTTTCTTGGGTCTCTTCCTGCGTTTCACTCTCTTCTTCACTTGCCGATTTCGTCAGGTCTTCTAGGTCTGCTTCAGTTAGAGGCTGGGAATGGCAGTCCAACAACTCGTCAACGTCTTCAGTCGTCATGTTGCCAAACCCGTCACCTCCAATTATGGCAGCCAACTGCACAGATTTCCGTATTGCAGAGTGTTGAATCTCAGCAGGTGTAAATCCCTCGTCGTCGTAAACAATCTGGGGCCACAACTTCTTCCAGCTCGCATTCACGGTTGCAGGTTTCATCTCTTGCAGTGCCTTCTGAATATTCTTCAGGCACATGGCTATGGTGTACTGCCGCCAGTACGCCTTCAAGTTAAAATCTTCATCCTCATCATCTTGGGCAGCATCCACACACGCAACGAGGTCCGCCAAGGTATTCTTCGTGTAGAGGGCCTTGAACGCCCTGATAACCCCCTGGTCCATCGGTTGAATTAATGACGTGGTGTTGGGTGGCAGGAACTCAACCTGAATGCCCTCATGCGACAGATCAGTTGCGTGTCCACCAGCGTTATCCATAAGGAGAAAGATCTTGAATGGCAAGCCCTTCTCTACGAGATATTTGCTGACTTGCGGGATGAAACACTGGTGGAACCAGTTAGAGGTCAGCCTCTTCGTAATCCATGCTTTTGGATTATGCATCCAGTACACGGGAAGGAGATTCTTGTTTTTATTTTTCAAAGCGCGAGGATTTTTCGACTTATAAATAAGCCCCGGCTTTAGCAAAATTCCAGCAGCATTGCCACACATCACGAGGGTAACGCGATCCTTGAATGCTTTAAAGCCAGAGGCTTTGGCTTCTTCTTTGAACAGGAAAGTTCGCGACGGCATTCTCTTCCAAAACAAGCCGGTCTCATCCATATTAAAGACTTGTTCCGGCTTGTATCCACCTTCGGCGATAATATTCTTGAACGTCTGGTTCACGTAAGTTTCAGCAGCGGCAGTGTTAGCGGAAGCAGCCTCGCCATGCAGGGAAACGCTTTTCAGGGCGAAGCGTTTCTGAAACTTTGCGAGCCATCCTTTGCTGGTGGAAAAACGTTGTTTCTGACGCTGGGAATCAGTGGGTGTCCCTGGTTGAGGTTCATCTACATCATCATCTTCTTCAGCATGGTCGCCATCGTCGTCTTGAGGTTCCTTTGCCGCAAAATTCTCATACAAGCTCAAAGCCTTTGTTCGGATGGTGTTCGTATCCAAGGCTATGTTCTTCTTCCGGCAGTCGGCAATCCACACAGCTAAAGCACCTTCCACGCGTACGATCGTTTTATTACGCGTGGTAACGACTCGCTTCGCTGATCTGCTAAAGGTGATTGCAGCCGTCTTTCTGATGTTCGCCTCATCCTTCTTGATATAGCGAACGGTGGATTCATTGATTCCAAAATGGCAGGCTGCGGACGCAAAACTTCTACCGTCTTTTAACATATCGAGAAGCGTCACCTTCTCAGCAATCGTCATCATCCTTCGGTGGCGTTTAGGCTCACTACCAGCCTTAGTAGAAGCAGAACGCTTGGGAGGCATTGTACAGTAGGGTTTAACAGAAAGTTCAACTTAAAACAGTCACGCACAGCACAGATTAAAGTTCACAAACTTAACAACGTCTACACAGCGATACGGCGGGAGAGAAAGTGGCCGCGAAAACCTAGATGCTGGAAGTTGGAGATGCGGGAAAAACACCAATCACAGGCTAGATAACAAAACTTGAGTTCTGATTCGTCATCTATCAGCGCTTGAACCAATCACAACCCGTCTTATATGCTACGTAGGTTACCAATTCAAAGTACAAGATACCCTGCGTATACTGTACAGTAATAATAATAATAATAATAATAATAATAATAATAAATAATGATACTGTAATAATAATAATAATAATAATAATAATAATAATGATAATAATAATAATAATAACAATAATAATTTTAATAACAACAACAACAATAATAATAATAATAACAATAATAATAATACAGCTTTACATACGCTATTTTACGCTTTTGTTGTAGGATGTGTGTGTGTGTGTCTCTCTCTCTCTCTCTCGTACGCTTATTCGAAATGTGATTTTTGCAACAAAGAATATTATTGGATGCAGTACTACATATGTATATATACAAAAGATTCATGGTCGCGGTACCTGGCTGGAATCTTAATTTTTTCCAGTCGATGGACTTCGAGAGTCTTCGCTCTTTCATGGGCTGGAAATCCTCAAGAGTGTTTTTCAAACACTACGCGAAGCAGGTGTACGAGTTGAAGCGCTTTGAGGTGGCAGCAGGTAGTGTGCTAAAACCTGCTGTTTAGTGCTGTGTAGAACAGTGAGTTATTCGGGACTCTAACTCCACGGGTGCCTGTGTTGACCCTAGTGCGAAACATTGTGATTTTAAGTGCCACCTTGTGACACTAAGAACTGTTCTTCTACAAAGGTGAAGTAACATACAGTAACACGTGTGCCACATGTTTTAACATGAAGTGTATATAAGACTTTCTAGAAAGACTTTATAGTTCTTCTGGAACTTATTGGTGTAATGGCAAGTTTATCCTTTTCAGATTCCACACCCACTTCTTCTGATGTCTTTAGTCTATGTTTTTTAATTGCATTGCTTATTTTAAAATTTGCTTATTTCATGCTAATTCTGTTTTAATGAAAAAAAGAGAATTTGGTTAACCTGTGCGTCTCATTTCGCCCTCTCTCTTTCTTATGAAATAAAACACTGTTACAGAATTTTATTACCCTTTTATTTCTTACATTACAGTGAACCCTCGCTACTTCGCGGTTCGACCATCGCGGATTCACCACTTCGCGGGTTTTTTTCATAATCCCATATATATATACATATCGCGGATTTTCCGGAAATTTCGAAAATACCGCGATATCTGAAGACCCCAAATACGATATTTCGTTACCTGTAATTCCATTAATACTGTAAATAGTAATATCTGCTCTTACTGATAGTTCATTGCATTACATATGACATATAATTAAGCACAGAAAGAAATAAAACACGAAAAGAGAATGTGATCATACGATAATTCAGTACCGTATACAGTACGTAGTAAAATTAAATCGAACATGAAACGCAAATCAGATGCAGTCATACCATATTAGAATGGTGTAAGGCTGCTATTGGCTACTACTGTACTACAAATATAATGGATGTGCTTCTTTTCCATGAATCTTTTGTATGTATACGTATGTAGTACTGCATCCAATAATATTCTTTGTTGCAAAAATCACATTTCGAATAAGCGTACGAGAGAGAGAGAGAGAGAGAGAGAGAGAGAGAGAGAGAGAGAGAGAGAGAGAGAGAGAGAGAGAGAGATAGAGACACACATCCTACAACAAAAGCGTAAAATAGCGTACGTAAAGCTATTATTATTATTGTTATTATTATTATTATTGTTGTTGTTGTTATTAAAATTATTATTGTTATTATTATTATTATTATCATTATTATTATTATTATTATTATTATTACAGTATCATTATTTATTATTATTATTACAGTATTATTATTACTGTACAGTATACTGTATGCAGGGTATCTTGTACTTTGAATTGGTAACCTACATGGCATATAAGACGGGTTGTGATTGGTTCAAGTGCTGATAGATGACGAATCAGAACTCAAGTTTTGTTATCTAGCCTGTGATTGGTGTTTTGCCCGCATCTCCAACTTCCAGCATCTACGTTTTCGCGGTCACTTTGTCTCCCGCCGTATCGCTGTGTAGACGTTAAGTTATTGTGAAGTTTAATCTGTGCTGTGCGTGACTGTTTTAAGTTGAACTTTTTGTTGAACTTTCTGTTAAACCCTACTGTACAATGCCTCCCAAGCCTTCTGCTTCTACTAAGGCTGGTAGTGAGCCTAAACACCACCGAAAGATGATGACGATTGCAGAGAAGGTGACGCTTCTCGATATGTTAAAAGACAGTAGAAGTTATGCGGCCACAGACCTCGAAGACCTGACGAAATTGGCAAGTGAAGAAGAGAGTGAAACGCAGGAAGAGATCCAAGAAAATGTCGAAGAAACGGGCTTAACATTAGAATGGCTTGCCAAGCTCTGCAAGCTTGCGAATGAGGTGAAAGAAATGTCGCAAGAGTGGGACGAGGATATGGTTCGTTCTGTACAATTCTGCACCAAGATCGATGAACACATGGCTCCCTACAGGATGCTCTTGCGAAAAAAGAAGCAGCGGCAGCAACTTCCGATCACAATGCCCTCGGAAGAAATTGAAGAAGTGTCTCAGAAAGAAGTTGAAGAGGTGTCCCAGGAAAAGACACCTCCGTCTGAAGAGACGTAAAATACTATTATTGGCTGCACAGTAGAAGACATCATCAGCTTCATCATCATCATTTCTACTGTGCAGCAAATTCATCGCCATCATCATTCAAGTTTTTCTTCAACTTCTTTCGTGGTGAGTACAGTAACAATCTTTATTTTTTACTTTAATATTCTAACATTTTAATATTTGTGCCTGTTTTATAGTTTAGTACTGTATGCATTAAGTTAAAGGGAAGGTTTTATAAGTCTGAAGAGTATACATGTTGTAACCTATCATATTTTTTTGTTTAAAATTTACATTTACGTATGTAAAACAATCTCTCTCTCTCTCTCTCTCTCTCTCTCTCTCTCTCTCTCTCTCTCTCTCTCTCTCTCTCTCTCTCTCTCTCTCGTAAATTGTTTTCCTGCCTTGCTACGTACAGTATGTACTGTATGATTTTATATAGATACGGTAAATAATATTTGCAATAACATATTTTGTAAATGCTTTTACTGTAAATATTATTATTTATCACTTTCATCATGCACGTTAAAGGGATTTTGACGAAGGAAAAATCTATTTCTGGGTGAGAGACCTGTGCCGCCCAGTGAAATGCTCCTAAAGCACCATTTCTAAGGAATATAACTGCTATATAATACCAGAGAAAAATTGCATAGGAATGCCAGGTTGAACCCAGCTCGCTCACCTATATAAGGTGTCGGTATAATATACTGGGGGCGTGATAATTCACAACCAGAGGTCTCGCACTATTTAGATATCTCCTCTTCAAAATCCCCGCCACAGCGAGGTGCCGATCAACACTACTACCACTAACCTAACCCACGCCAGTGGCGTCACTCCTCATAGCACCCAAGGTTTGGGGCCCATGTTGGGAGGGAAGTCAAGGGAGGGTTCACTGGGCGGCACAGGTCTCTCGCCCAGAAATAGATTTTTCCTTCGTCAAAATCCCTTTTCTGGGCTCCGAGCTGTGCCGCCCAGTGAAATTGTACAAGAGAAATGGTCCCAAATCTTGAAACAATACCTGAGGAAGTAAAATAAAATCCAAAATAACAGGTAAGAGGATAGCAAGACATAGTTGATTAAGGTTCACTATGTTCAGGAGGAATCACATTCCCTGCTGCCACTGTAGCAAATATAAGGCTTCCAGAGGTTTTAAGCAGTGGTGTTTAAATACTGTTGGAGACTTCCAGCCTGTATATTTAGTAAGTCCAGTGAAGTTCATAGTAATTAACTGAGGTAGCTACAGCTCATATATCATGGACGTGAGGGAGTGATGTGGGAATGATTCTAGGTAGCCCGTTAATGAAATACAGAAACTGCTGTCTGAAATCCTTTCAGGATGATGGTTCTTCACTTTCTCTAATGGGTAAGGGCCCTGAGGACTGAATGGGAGATATGTTTAAGTAGGCTTCCAGAGTGTTTACTGGACATAAAGATGGGTCCTGCGGAAGTGGGACAATCTTCCAGGGGAACCGTCTGTCCTGGGGGTCCTCATTTTCGCTAAAAATCTTTTGTCAGGGGAAAGGAGTACTTCCCCTGACGAGAGAAATTCAATATGACCTGGATCTCTAGACAAGGCTGAAAGTTCTGATATTCTGGCGCCAGAAGTCAGGTTCATTAAGAACAAGGATTTCCTAACCAATGGAATATAATGACAAGTCTCGTTAAGAGTGTCTGAAGCCAACTTAAGTACGTCATTCAGAAACCAGGAAACTGAGCTAGGGTGAGTTGATGGTTTCAATCTGGCGCAGGTTCTCGGGATGGATGAGAAGTATGAATCTGTAAGGGCAATATTAAAACCAATTGTAAAACCTTCAAGGTTGACTTAATTTGTGGTAATAGTACAAGTCGCTAAGCCTGATTCAAATAAAATTCTGAAGAAGGTTACTGTCAGATTCATAGTCATCGTCTCAACCTTTGAGTCCCTTAAAAACTGGCAAGTTCATAACAGCCGAATCATACTGTCGAAGGGTGGATCCCCTCTTATCTGATTCTAAAAATAGCGTATTTGAGGATCAATATCTGCACCTCTTGAGCTGCAATTTTCATAAAGTCCATAAAGTTAGGGCATTCTGAATTTGAGGAAGCTAACACACTGCGAGTTGTACTGCTTGTGTTAGTATTGGATTGGGGATCTGTCGAGGTGGAGACCCAGTTCCACCAGAAGGGGAAACCCGTTGTTCTTGGGGCAGATGGGGGCTACTAGAGCAACTTGGCCTTTGAAAGTCCTGAGCTTGTCTAACACTTTCATCGACAGATTTATTGGTGGGAATAGGTAAATTCTCTCCCAAGTGTTCCAGACTAATGATATTGCGTCTGTGGCGTAAGCTCGAGGATCCGGGCTGGGGGCTACGTAGCACTCTAGTTTGTAGTTGGACTCTGTTGCAAACAGATCTATCTGGAGATCCGGAACCTGAGAAAGAATCCAACTGAAGGACTTTGGGTCTAGTGACCACTCCGACTCCAGCGGAGTTGGCCTCGAAAGTGCGTCCGCCACTATCTATCTAGAAGAAACCTGATATGTTGGTTTTTGGCTGGAGCCGGTTGCCCAAGGTCAAAGATACCGCCATGGCCTCTAAAACATTGATATGAAGTTGGCGGAATATTGTCGACCCTAGTCCCTGGACTTTCTTGTACTGAGAGTATCCCCCCCCCCCCGCCTGTTAAGGAGGCGTCTGTGTGAATGACCAGCTTGGGGGTGGATATTGTAAGGAAACGGATTTGCCAGATTTTGACCTTTGTCCATGGTTGAAGTCTTTTCTTCAGAATTGGTTGGAGTCGAGCCCTTTGTCTCGATATTACTCGTTTTCCTGGAGCACCATACTCGGCTTATATCTTTCAGTCTGGCCTTCAGTAGTATATCTGTTACTGAGGCAAACTGGAGGGCACCCAGGATTCTCTCTTGATTTCTCCTGGAAGACAATTTGTCTTTGAGAAAACGTATTGTGTTTTGCTATATCGTTCCTCTTGGCTGTTGGGAGACACAGAGTGTGGGAGCATAGAACCCATTGAATCCTAGCCATTGAAACTTGTCTTCGGGACCAAACGAGATTTCTCGAAGTTGATTTGGAACCAAAACTGTTGTAAGAGATTATCACTCTGTAGTTGCTGTGAGGCAGTTTTGCCTAGTTGAAGCCTAGAAATGGACGAAAATGCCTTGCTTTCGGAACACGATAGCAAACGTCTGCAAGATCCATAGAGGTGGTGACGGCCCCACAGAGAAGCAAGGTCCGCACCTGAGAGATGGTCAGCATGTGAAACTTGTCGCATTGAATGTAAGAATTCAGAAGCGACAGGTCCAGGATAACTCTTCGCTATTCTGAGTCTTTCTTTGGCCCGCTGAACAAGTGATCCTGAAATTACAAGCAATATACTTCCTTTATTGCTTCCTTTTGCAATAGATCGTTTTCATATAAGACTAGCTCTTCCGTTGGATGTTGATGAAAACTGGTTGGTGGAGGGGGCCTTTCTATCCAACTCCACCCCAGACCTTTGGAAATTATGCTGAAAGCCCAAATGTTGAACATTCAACGGTTCCGAAAGATGTAAAGTCTTCCCCCTACCTGAGAACTCCCAATGATTTGCTGCGGATTTACCTCCTCGGCCACCGCGGAATTCTCGACCTCGAGAGTAGCTGTTGCGAAAAGTTCCTCTCGAGCTAGCGCCTCTGGCGCGCTGGTAACCCTGGAAAGCACCCTGAGTTTCAAAGGTGGGCTTAAGGGCTGGGGAAGTAGCATAGGAGGTAGTTGCTACTTGGGACTGAGGAACCAGCACGTATTGCTGTTGGGGTTGACCCTTCAAAGTGAAATGTTGACTCCCTTGTGCCACCGGGATGGTTTGAAACACCTGTTGGGACTGCCGGTTTGGAAGGAATGGAAAGATCTCAGACTCTTTCTACCTCGAGATTGGTTGCTGGCCGGTTCGAACTTGTGCTTGGGGACTAAGCCCATCGAACCTTGAGGCTCTGATTGACCATAGCAGCTCCGCTGACGACGACGTTGACTAAATCCTCAGGGAATAAGTCAGGGCCCCAGACTGGGGCTTTAATGAGCTTGTTAGGCTCATGTCTGATAGTGGCCTCAGACAAGACATGCCTACAGCAACGACGTCTGGCCGCAAAGAAGTCGTAGGAATCAGACAGCAAGGCTTGAAGTAATGACCTCGTCAAGACCTTAAAAGGTGGTTCTTCTTCATACATTAAAGAGGCCCCTTCTGCCATTGTAGCCAAGTTGATAGGTCTACTCAGGCGCACACAGGCCTCGAACTCGAAGCATATCAGGGATTCCGGAAGCCTGGGTAGCCACTCACTGAACTGAATGGAAGCACAGTCAGCGCTTAATTTACCCGATGTGAAGTTCACCGGGGCGTTAGTCCAGCAATCGTGATCCCCCGGGGACAGGAGGGAAGTCGGATCCGTTTCCCTCAGTTGCGGCAACAGCCCGTCCTCGTTCATTGCCTGCTGAGCAAGGTCCACTATCTTAGTGACACACGGAGTAGGGGTTTACTCCTCCACTAGAAACATCGTGTACGGGCTCTTGTGAAGTGTTAACACACTCCCACTCGTTTAAGGGCCGGACCCAGGTGGACTGAGTCTGCCCCTTTGGGTACATTTCGGTTTCTTTGGGGACCTTGTCAAACCTTACGAGTGACTCCTCGGTAAGGCATGCGAAACCCGAGAGAGGGAACTGTAGACCCGGCGGGTAGAATTCAAAATCTTCTACAGTCCAGGTGCCAAACCCTTCGATGGTTAACATACCATCTTTGAAGGGAGAGTGCAAGGCCGCCTTCCACGGATTGCTTTCGACGAATTCCAGGAGCTTAGAGGCATCCGGGATGATATATTGTGCTGTTGAGGTAGCCCATAACAAATGAGACCCTGTACGAGGCTATCTGGTTTAGCACTCTCTCAGTGAGGGTGCTAACAAGGGAACCCATTGCAATATAATATATATACACATACATACATATACATATGTATATATACATACACACGCACATACATACATAAATATGGATAAACATCAACACAACATCATGTTCAAAATAGAAATGAATTTCTACCTCATACATGGGATCGGACGCTGGCCCCTTCTAATGAAAGGTCAGGTCGAAACCAACCATGCCACGAGAGGCCATTGCATCAATCTTGAAAGGGCTGCCGGATCGAAGGGAGCCTCCAGGGTCGTAGGTTTCAGGCCGGGCTTCGCACTCGACCCAAGAGAAGTCTTGACTGGTTTGGTGATTTGGAAGACCTGTGAGTCTTTGATAGGGGCTGGCGGGTAGCTTTAACTTTAGGGACAACAGGACGTGGCCTGACATCAGCCACGTGCTTCCTTGAAAACCCCTAAAAGGAAGAGACACAGGGTCTCTTTGCCCTGACACTCCAGGCGAACCCGCCAACCCAGATCTAAAGAGTCGCCAAGGTAGAAGTCATGGAAGACTGCGAGCTCCGAAAGATGGTATATCGTTACTAATGAACAAGGTAACTCCGTTGGGAATGTAAAATAAATAGATCGAGAATAAATGTTTAAATCGATCAATCACAAAGGAAATAAAATGAAAATCCCAAAAGATTATATCCAAAGTTAAAATTATAGATAGTAACGACAGGGGCACCTACAGAGTGTCCCATAGTAGGGTAGTAACCCAAAAAGATCCGGATGCTCCGAATTCTTAAATTAGACCAATATGAAACCGGGACAAAAGGCTATGAACAAAATTTCGGACCGGTACAGTAACCGGGGAAAAACTTATCATAAATTAACTGACTTTGTTAAAACAATTCCATAATAAGTTAAGATTATCAATGAAAAAATATTGTCATAGCGAGAAATATACTATCCCGTTGCTACTTGGGAAGTATAGAATAAAATAAAGATACATGAGTATCCCATAATAGGTTAGTAACCTAAAAGGATCCGGGTGTTCCGGATTCTTAAAGTTGACCGATATGAAACCGGGACAAAAGGCTATGAACAACTCTAGGACCGGTTTAGTAACCGGGGAAAAACTTATAAATAAACTGACATTGTTAAAACAATTCCGTAATAAGTTAAGGTTATCAATGAAATAATATTGTCATAGCTTGAAATACACTATCCCGTCGCTACTTGGGAAGTATAGAATAAAATACAGATACATGAGTATCCCATAATAGGTTAATAACCTAAAAAGATCCGGGTGTTCCGGATTCTTAAAATAGACCGATATGAAATCGGGACAAAAGGCTATGAACAAAATTTTGGACCGGTATAGTAACCGGGGAAAAAATTATCAAAAATTAACTGACATTGTTGAAACAATTCCGTAATAAGTTAAGATTATCAATGAAATAATATTGTCATAGCGAGGAATATACCATCCCGTCATTACCAGGGAGGTATAAAATAAAAAAGGGTTTATAATAACATGCTACCTTATAATAACATGTTCCCTGTTAAACAATTCCATAATTAGATATGATCATTCAATGAAATAATATTGTCATAGTAGGAGATATACTATCCCGTTGTTACTGGGGAAGTATAGGATAAAAATGTTATAATAGCATGTTATAATAACATGCTACCTGTTGGCTCCGGGGAGACAACTATGAGAGACCCCGGGGTCGTAACATGCCTACCGGGGTAGGGGGAGTCAAAAGGGGAGGGAGGAGGGGGTTCAATGACTCCCCGCCAGCCACAAGAACCCAAATGAACACCGACAATAAATAATATAACAACAAATATCCGCTCCTCCGTGATACCCCACGAACAAAAAATTTCTACATTATAGTAGAAACTAAAATAATACAGTACATAACGAAACATAACCAATACACAACCAAGTTCCCCCAGCCGACCGATGGCCAATCAGAGCGGAGGGGAAAAAGGGCTACGACAAGGCATGAGAATGAATGTACTAGACTGAAACCCCGGTGGATGTTCTCGGTACCAACTATAGTGAGTCATAAGGTATCCCAGGAAGGGATGGTGTGAGGGGGGAAGGAGGTGGTGGCAAGGCTGAGGTACGAGAAGGACTCGATCCGTAATGCCAAACCGCTCACGCAACATGAGAGACGAGAGGAATCCCTGAATGGGGATAATGGGGGGGGGGGGGGGGAAAGGAGGCAACGAGAACTAACCAATGAGAGGGCAGGAGGCGATCACGTGGGCATGAGGGAGGACAGGAGTACCAACCTGACCGATGGAACCACATAAGTAAAACGGAATGATCATAAACGGAATGAGCAATAAAATAGTGTAAAATGATGTACAATAATGTTAAATGATGTAACACATTGAACTGGTTATGGGCATGCGTAACTTAAAATAAAATTAGTAAGAGAAGGACGCAAGGGAATGGCAGGGGGATAATAGCTGGCAGCCCTCCAGAGCGGGAGGAGTCGCACTGGACAGGGATACCAACATAACTTCTACCTCGGGTAGATGCCGAACGGTAGGAAACAAATAAAATAACAACTGCCCCGCGAGAGTCCCACTCAAACTAAGCGATAACTAGACGGTAATCGCAAAAATTATTAATAAGATCAATATATAATATCAATAATATAATAATATAAACACTTAATGCAGTAGCGAAACCAACTAGGCCATGCCCGAAGGCAGGCTTGCCAACCGAGTTCAAAACTATGATACGTAGTATATCATCAAAACATCAAAATAATACCCAAAGCACAATGATGAGGTGTAATCGGTGAGAAAAACCTCCAAAATAAGGTTCGAAACAAAAAACAATCAGTATGGAAGACCAATTGCAATACGTTAGAACGAGCGAAGGCGGTAGCAAGCCAGCAAGGGAGCCGCAAGCGGTCCGACAAGAGGAAAAAATAAAACCTCGAATAAAATTAAAATTAATAGCAATGCTACCCCTAAAAGCTCAAAACTCATAGATTTGGTACTTAACTTAGATATGGGGACTAGGGAATCCGCCATCGGCAAAAAGAAATGAGATATGAACGAAAAAACCAAAGAGAAAAATATACAAATGTTCATAGATGATGTGCTATAAAGGAGTGTCGTCACTGGCGTGGGTTAGGTTAGTGGTAGTAGTGTTGATCGGCACCTCGCTGTGGCGGGGATTTTGAAGAGGAGATATCTAAATAGTGCGAGACCTCTGGTTGTGAATTATCACGCCCCAGTATATTATACCGACACCTTATATAGGTGAGCGAGCTGGGTTCAACCTGGCATTCCTATGCAATTTTTCTCTGGTATTATATAGCAGTTATATTCCTTAGAAATGGTGCTTTAGGAGCATTTCACTGGGCGGCACAGCTCGGAGCCCAGAAAATGCCTTCTTTGATCTGAGCGTGGTTGTTTACTGAGCGTACTTTATGACGCCGTCGTTTCGGGCGCCGTCATAAAGAAAAACATTTCATTTGGAAGTCCTAGGAAAAATTAAGTAAAACATTGGTAATAACAAAATCAAAATACTGTATAATCAATATAATCAATGCAAAAACTAACCTATAAATATATGTGTACACTAAATGAGTTTGTTTCTTCATTATGATCAGAGATAAACGTAAACAAAACATTGGTTGCCATTTTTTATCGTGCTTTTTAGCGTGTTTAGGAAACGCATGATATAAAATCGCAATATTTGTGCCTGTTTTAGTTTAGGGTACTGTAGTACATGCATAAGTGTTCTGTACATTAAAGGGTAGTTTGTTAACAGTACTACTGTACGTACAAGGGAAGGTTTTAAAAGTCTGAATATACATGTTAAATAAATAGGTAAATATGGTGTCAATACTTCGCGGATTTTCACCTATCGCGGTCGGGTCTGGAACCTATCTACCGAGATAAACGAGGGTTCACTGTATTATGAACAATGTTATAATTTTGTTCTCTTGATGCAAACTCATCTAGATTAAGGTAACTTGTTCCAACACGAGTATACTTACCTTCTCTATCTGGCCCTGGGACCGGCAGGTATCTCCGAGACTAGGTGAGTTCCTCTATCAAGCAACTTCAAGATGTTCCTTGTGCCCAATTAGTACTTCCCTGCCAGGGGGGCAGGAAGCAGTAACATGGTATATGCTTATCTGAAGTGGCATGTAACAGATATGCCACAGGTCTCTGTGGTCATCAGACCAAAGAATATTGTTTAGAAGTCGAAAGGCACTACAAAAAAGAGAAAAATCCACGATACATTAATTTTCTGGTACACTTCCATCAGGACGACATGGATTGAGCCCAAAAAACGGATTTTGAGCGAAGCGAAAAATCTATTTTTGGGTGAGATATCTGAAAGGAATGACAATGACGCGCTACGGCGGCGTCATCCAAGATGGTGGCCAACATGGCGACCGGATGTTGATGTCGCTGAGTACCATAACAGTAACGGAGGAGGAAAACTTTGTAACGGCTCCTCCCATAACTTGCCACTCTTCCCCCTCGAAGCGTAAACGCTATGTGGGCTGCAGAGCTACATGGCGTGTCAAGCAGACGTCCCCTGTTATTATACGATATCCTAAAGGGAAACCTTATGGGTACTCGTGCCAGAAGTTAGAATTCTGTGAAACCTTTAGTTTAATTCTCTGGGAATATCACTGTAGTCATATATACCCATAGGAAGCTACTGAAGGAACCTTCCATCAGGACGACATGGCTATCTCACCCAAAAATAGATTTTACAATTAGCTCAAAATGACAAATTCGAAGATAATTTGTATTTTTCCTAACCATACAAACCTTAGCTATTTACAAAGGGTATTACTTTTAGCGTAGCTGAAATGGCGAGCCATTAGAATTTAACGAGGGTGTATTACCCCCGCGCTAGTTAGCAGGGGGGTAGGGGAGTGGTAGCTAGCTACCCCTCCTCCCCCTCACACACAGGTGAATATTCACTTTCACTTAGAGGTAGGACTTGTCTTGGGGGACAGGGCTGGCGGGCAAATATGTGTAAATAGCTAAGGTTTGTATGGTTAGGAAAAATACAAATTATCTTCGAATTTGTCATTTGTTCCGTAACCGAAATACAAACCACGCTATTTACAAAGGGTGACTTATCCCTTAGGAAGGTTGGAAAGTCCCCAGCCATACTGGCTTTGGCTTTACCCTGCACCTCACAAGTTCCTTGCTCCGCAAGGAACCATGTGGCCTACGTAAGCTTGTGTGTGAAGGAAGAAGTGTGACCCGTCCTAGGCAGTTGACCTGGAGTTCCAGAAGGAACTCTGGGTTAGGACGTTCCCAATACCACCTCGTCAGGGTATGGGGGACGCGACAGTATTGACTCAATACTCGGAACACAAGGTCATGGTTTACCTGCAGAGGTTCGAGGTCAGCTATGCAGAGACCAGGATGCTGCTTCCCCGTAGAGGGGATGATGAAGAAAGAATTAAGGGCCAGACATACTTCTTTCGTTCATGCAGACTAAAACCTGATAACCATGCCCTCAACCTTCTGCTACCTGTCCAAAAAGGAGCCTGAGGTTAGACCAGCTGTTGTGTAGCCACCACAGAGCGATAGAAAACGTATCGAGACTCCTGTGGGTCACGCCCTGCAGGAAGCGGGCTGCGAAGGTCATCAGACGCTTCCAGACTCCAGCTTGTAGCACCTGCGTCACAGAGTAGTATTACTCGAAGGCGAGGGACTTGCGATGTATCCAACATCGTGCTGTAGGGCGACGTGACGGGGGAGGGTCTGAAGACAGGTCGAGATGAATGTCCTTGAGTCCGGGCTGAAGAGGTATACTGGTGACTCTCCCCCCATGTCCTCCTTGTGTTCCCAAATCGGCTGCAACTGAGGACAAACTGCAGCTGTTCCCAAAGCTAACCTCTCGATTCCTTACTGGCAAGAAAGAGAAGGTCTTGGGACATCAGACACAGAATGGAGACTCGAAATCTTGAATGAATCGGACCGAAGGGCCGGGACCCTCAGATTCTGAGTCTAGCCAACAACTCAGGAGCGAGCCTGAATGTTGCCTTCCCCTCTTCCTTAGAAAGGGGGGAGTAGTAAGAGACCAAGAAGATTGCTTACACACTGGCCGTGGCCAGAGTGAGCAGAAGACCCAAGGCGGAACACAATCCGAGGCCTGTCGTAAAAGGGCCTTGAGAAGATCTCTTAAAGGACTAAAAGTCCGAGCCATGCTCCAAGTTAGAGGTCTTCCTCCGACTAGGGCAGGGACGATCGTAGCTTCGCATGAGCGAGGATAGATCCAGCGGGCAGGAAAAAGTTATTCCTTTAAGCCTGAAGGTCAGGGAAAGGCTGAGCGACAGGCTTCATTGCCGAGAGCGGAAAGGAGTTTCCTCCCGCCGAAAGGCAATAAGACCGTTATTGCTGGAGAAGAGGCCTCAAGGGAAGAGGTATATCTCCCACGGCACCAACCACCTTAGACTCTTCACTTTGTCTGGGAGACCCCTGTGGATGACTATCGCAGATGACGCGACCTCCGTACCGCGACTGTAGCGGGTTGTCTCTTCTAGAGGAGGAAGCGTAGTGTCTCCAGGCATGAAGCCGAAGCGACGCCCCGGTTCGGGAGAGACGTCGCAGTGTGGTTGCTTGAGTAGTCTGCGCCGTGGGAGAAGCTCTCCCGGGAGTTCCGTCAGGGGAAGCAGAGGGTCCAGAAACCGTTCTGCGCATAGTCCCAGTGGAGCTCTCCCATTGAAAGGTTGACAGACAACCTGGTCTTGTTGAGACCCATTGTCCGCAGACAAAAAGGAGGGAAGACGCAGGCGTCGAAGTTGTCCCACCATCACCGGAATGCATCTTGCCAGAGTCTCGGGGTCTGAGACTGGGGGGAAGACTAGCGGAAGCTTGAGGTTCCAAGCTGTCACGATCAGGTCCCCCAGACCAGCACTTGCTGGTTACCCAAGGTCAAAGACCCCTAGGTACACTCTCTCTATGAGGCTCTGCTCGGATAGTCTGAGAGAAACATTCCCCTGCCTGGAATGAGAGAGCCGATGGTGGTATTGAGAGAATCTCAATCATCCCGGTATCTCTACTGCAAGATGTGAAGGTGTGAAAATGCGTCCCCTGCTGGTTAGAATGAAGTCGACGCGCAACGGGGCGACTCGGCAGGAGCTGTAGGATCTGAAGAGGGGCCAGACTAAGGCCCCTAAGCCTGCCTGAATGATGGAGAGGTATCCTTCAGGTCTTGACCATAGGCCTGGACTGGAACATGCCCCCCCCCCTTTCCTTTGACGAGTCCGAGAACCGCATCAAGAATGTGGGGAAAGGACGAGAATATCCACTACCATCAAGAGGCAGGTCTAATAGTTCCGCTGGTCCCATAGGGCCAGGGAGTCCAGTTAAACATTGCCTGAAGCCACCGGAACTTGGATCGCCCCACATGGAACTTATCCTGAGGCGACTATAAACGGGTCAATGAGGAAAGAAGAACTAGGAAACGTTCCAAGGTAGGGCTGAAAGCTCTGCTTGACTGAGAACAGGTACTGCGATTCTCCTCAGTCTTGCCACAGTCAACCGAAAGGAAGGCTCGGAGGATGTGGTAACAGAATCTGGCGTCCCCAGGTGGTCACCCATCCAAGTACCGACGTTGCTTAACCTCGCTGGACGGACGAGAAGCGGGGTTTCCAATGTGGTAAGGCGGTTGACTCAATATCATGGCCAGATACTCCAGATGTTGAGGCAGAGGAAGAGAAGGCTCCAAGCAAAATACCATGAGCCCACACTCATGGTAAGCATCCGGAAGCTTGTCCCGGCGCTGAAGAAGGTCGAAACCCGAGCCTACCGGAGTTGACCAGCCCTCCAAACAGCAGAGGAGGCGGAAGCCTGCACCTGAGCGGCCAAGAGGAAGGCAGGGAGAGTTCTCTGGGGAAACAAACCTGCTATGCCACGGCGGGATAGCCACACTGCATCATAAGCAGGAATACTTGCAGTCTAGGCTGAATTCGACGAGCACCCTGGAAGATGGATGGAATGGAAACTGAAAGTACCCGTCCTTCCGATCCAGGGTTTAAGGAGTCCTGTCGCCTCGTTACCAGTCTGATCGATTCTGCTGGTCTACGCTGGCCGAAGTTTGTTCGGCAAACTTGATCAGGGCTGAGAGGTCGACTATGGACATCCCCTCTCAGATCCTTCCTTACAAGAAAGGATCGACTGAGGGGGCCGGGGGTGAAGCCGTCGATGATCCTAAGGAAGACCTTCGCCTAAGGTATGGATCATTCTGCCCAACCGGGCAACTCTGCTGACGCTATGGCATAGAGGTTCAGAGACACTGAATTCGCTGACAGAGACGGCAGGCGCGATATCCTTGGCTACTCACAGAGATTGTGCGGGAATGGGCATCGGGAAGCTGTCATTCGGATGAGTAACCTTAAGCATCCTCCCAGTGAAAAACCTGCAATCCTAGAGTTCGTGAACTCCTTTTAGGACTATGCCCCCCCGGGGGAGTCTCCCGTGCCATCTGTTCCTGACAGGAGGAAACTGCAATTGGACACCTTGTCTCAGTTGTCGTAGCCGATAACTTAGGCCGACGTGGTTGAAAGAAAAGGGCGCTGGAGCCCTGCAGAGTCTGGAAGAAAGCGCCTTGGAGGAGTGAAACCGGAAGTCGATTTACTCCGCACAGCAGCTGTCTAAGTCTCTGTCCTTGGGCACAAACAAACTCTTCTCAAGGATGGAAGGGTGTCTGAGGTCGTCGACCTCCACAGATGAGACACCCGAAGGAAGCCCTCAGTCAGCGCGTCCAGATGGTACAACATCGAGCTTGTCCGCAAGTTAGATACTTAACGACGAAAGGCCAAGGTGCCTGAGCTCGAGAGGAGGAAAGTACCCTTGATCTTCCTGTAGCTTCCTTGAACCAAACCTCGGGCCGTAACCGAGGAGGGAAAGAACCTGGTAAGCTCCCAGAGGAAGAGGTAAGCAGTCACCCCTTGTCCAATGGAGAAATCTCGAACGGAAAGCCCCCCCCCCGCCAAAAATCCTTCCAGGGAATGACGGGGAAGGGCTAACCCAGGTTCAGGAATAGAGGAGTGTTGCTCAGATCTCCCTTAAGTTTCTCCTATTCTTGCAAGTGCCATGCTCTGTGTTTACGGGGTGAGGCAGTGTTCTGGAAATACGCTCCAGAAGAACTCGCCAGGCTGGTCATGCTGCGAAGACCCCATTGGGAATCGTGGTCGCAATTGCCCTGGAGCTCGCGCGACGGGAATTCCTGGTGGTCGGCTAGCGATAACCCATAGACGAGCAATGGATACTGCAAGAAATAAGCCGACATTTGTGTGAAGAAACACTGTAGGTTCGCGCGACGGAACACCATCCGTCTGCGTGATGGAAAAAACCGTTGGTTCGCGCATGGGCGAACATTGGAGAGCATGAGCGTAGACGTGCAGGCACGTGGGCGTGTGGGCGCGCAGGCGAGTGGTCGCGCGGTTGCACGGGCGAGCGGTCGCGCGGTTGCACGGGCGAGCGGTCGCGCGGTTGCACGGGCGAGCGGTCGCGCGGTTGCACGGGCGAGCGGTCGCGCGGTTGCACGGGCGAGCGGTCACGCGGTTGCACGAGCGAGCGGTCGCGCGGTTGCACGGGCGAGCGGTCGCGCGGTTGCACGGGCGAGCGGTCGCGCGGTTGCACGGGCGAGCGGTCGCGCGGTTGCACGGGCGAGCGGTCGCGCGGTTGCACGGGCGAGCGGTCGCGCGGGCACGCAGGCGAGCGGTCGTGAGGGTGGGCAGGTGGATGAGAGCGAGTCCGAGGCGGCGAACGCAAGCGTTAGCGCGATGGCGAGGAAACGCGCTGCCGCGTGGGCGAGGAGGACTGCTGGCGATATGGATCAACAAGCGATCGGTGGTGAGCTGGTGAGCGCTAACGCGCAGGTTGGCGATGGCGCGTTGTGTTATGCCGACGCGATGGTCGAGCAGTATGCGCAGGTGAGCGATCGTGCGTTGGCGAGCAGTATGCGAAGGTGAGCGATCGCGAGCAGTGATCAGCATGCGCCGGGTCGTGCGATGGTGATCAGTATGGCAGGGTCGCGTGATGGTGATCAGCATGCCAGGGTCGCGCGATGGCGATCAGCATGCGCAGGTTGGCGGTCGCGCGATGGCGAACAGCATCTGCAGGTGGGCGATCGCGTGATGACGAACAGCATACGCAGTTGAGGGTCGCGCGATGGTGATCAGCATGCGCAGGGTTGAGCGATGGTGATCAGCATCCGCAGGTGTGCGGTCGCGCGATGGCGATCAGCATCCCCAGTTGAGGGTCGCGCGATGGCGATCAGCATCCGCAGTTGAGGGTCGCGCGATGGCGATCAGCATCCGCAGGTGAGGGTCGCGCGATGGCGATCAGCATCCGCAGTTGAGGGTCGCGCGATGGCGATCAGCATCCGCAGTTGAGGGTCGCGCGATGGCGATCAGCATCCGCAGTTGAGGGTCGCGCGATGGAGATCAGCATCCGCAGTTGAGGGTCGCGCGATGGCGATCAGCATCCGCAGTTGAGGGTCGCGCGATGGTGATCAGCATCCGCAGGTGAGCTAGTAGCTGGCGAACCATGTTCCTTCAGAAGTGTTGGAGAACGTTGGCGTGCCGGCTGTAACACACGTGGGCGATCCGGAGATCGCTGGCGAGCTGATGATCGCTAGCGGGCTGATGATTGCTGACGAGCTGATGATCGCTGGCGAGCTGATGATCGCTGGCGAGCTGATGATCGCTGGCGAGCTGATGATCGCTGACGAGCTGATGATCGCTGACGAGCAGTAGGCTACGCGTGGAAGCCTGCGCAAAGAAGAAGAGTCCTTGACCCCGACCTGAACCGAAGTTCTAGATCGCGAGGGCGAACGTGGGCGCGTAACAGGAACCAACAGGAACAGCAGGGATGATCATCTTGAAAGCGCTGACGAACAGGAGAGCGCTGATGAGCAGAAGGGCGCGCAGGGAAACCCTGACACGCAAGGGAAGAACCCCCGTGGGGGCAACCCTTTGCCCCGAAGGGATCGTTGTCCGCCGGGAGACTGATGTCCGTCGGAAGACCGCTGTCCGTCGGGAAGACCGTTGTCCGTCGGGAAGACCGTTGCCCGTCGGAAGACGAGATCAGACTGCTGTCCATCTGCACCAAGGCGGAAGATCGAGAAAAAGGAGTTGTAGGCTGCAAACGGAGATCTAAAAGGGCGCCTCAAGCACCCTTATAGGGAGATGAGAGGCCCTTACGACGAGGCGGACGGTGGGCCTTACGGCGAGGGAGGCCAACAGCAACAGCAACAGAAGAAACCTCCGAAGAGGAGTCTCTATGAGTGTACTCTCTCGCGAACGAAAGAGAAACACTTCGTGGAAGAGACTGGTCAGCCAGTGACCTAAAAGGAGCAATCCTCCGAAGAGGAGCTCCTGCAGTTTCCCAGCCCCTTGAGCGAAACTGCAGGTGCGACCGCTCAGCACCAAGAGCATAGTCGCACGAAAAAAAGGCAAGAGAAGAACCCCCCAAAAGGGGAAAAACTCAAGCCTGGACAGGAAAAACTTCCCTCGGAAGGAAAGTTATCCGCCCAAGGAGGCAAGCCTCCTGAGTGTTCTAAAATGAACTGGAGAGCTGTCCGTCGTCACGGGAGTACTACCAGTAGAAGGAGACACGCCCCTGACGAAAATACAAGGGGGGAGGCAGCAACAGCCAAATCCCCAGGACTCAACCAGACAGCTCACACCGTTGCTATATTACAGAAACGAACTAGATCGGTAACTGTAAAAAAAATAAAACAAATAATATTAGTACACATTCATTCCCCCGGGAAGGCTCCGAAGAGGAATCCCGAGGGAAAGGAACAAGAATTACACAACAGGCACGTGCCCTCACAACCACTTACACTCGCGGAAGGAGAGCTGTAACCAAAACAGAATTATAACAATTATAATTATGTAACTATGTAATTATGTAATTATGTAATTTAAAAATGAATGAACACTAAAGAAAGAACGAAGACCCCGAAAGGAATCGTTCTACAAGCTGAAAAACAAAAAACAACTACAATTAGATTCATAACTAATTGAGACAAACGTACGGCGTAGCAACCCCCCACACGGAAAGGAAGCTAGGCTACAAGGGCGTAGTAACACGTAGTAAAAGGGTGAACGACCTCAAGAGAGAGAGAGAGAGAGAAAGACATTAGTCGAACTCGATCGCCACCCATAAAAATACGCCGTGGTGGCCTAACTGCCGAGGCCTCCACGTAGATATCATACACTACACACACACATCTGAAAAGGAAACTTACTTATTTCTATACTCAAATATATATACAAACATGAAAACATGTTTACATATAAATTGAGTAAATGAAAAGTAAGCGATTAAGTAAAGACAAAACAGACAATGGCTGCCAAGCGAGGACCAAGACAGAGACGTCTGTTACAGTCCGAGCCAAAAGTGAAAGTGAGTATTCACCTGTGTGTGAGGGGGAGGAGGGGTAGCTAGCTAGCGCGGGGGTAATACACCCTCGTTAAATTCTAATGGCTCGCCATTTCAGCTACGCTAAAAGTAATACCCTTTGTAAATAGCGTGGTTTGTATTTCGGTTACGGAACAAATCCGTTTTATCAAAGCGAAATATACTGGGAAGGTCGTTCTGGCTGACTAAATGACACATGCATAGCGAACGCCAGCGTCCATGACGTCTCTGGTTAGGCAACAGCTCTTGTTACGTTAATTAAACCTTGAATCGAGGAAAAAACTGGCAAGAGCTTACATTTATACAAAATAAAGATAACACTCAACTTTCCAGAGGCAGATCAGGCTGGAGAAAGCATCATAGCAGAAAATAATCCAAAAAATAGAGTGAGAGCACTGGGAAACACCGAGTAAGGCTTGCTACAAAAGAAGGAATAACAAGATGGCACCCGGACATGACGTCATACAGGTACTCAACAATAGGAGTAGAGCGTGCCTTAATAACGGCTCTCCTCCAGTTCTTGCCACTTTCCCCTCTCGAAGTGTAAGCGCTATTAGGGGTGTAGATAGCTATTTGGCGTGTCAAGAATACGTCCTCTGATATTATGCGATATCCCTAAAGGCGAAAGCCAGGGATATTTGCGCCAGGAGTTAGAATTCTGGATACCTTAAGAAAAATTCTCTGGGATATATCACTGTAGTTAAATATAACCTAGGAAGCTACTATGAAGGAACTTCCATCAGGACGACATGGCCTGAGCCCAAAAATATCTATTTTCGGGCTCAGGTCATGTCGTCCTGATGGAAGGTTCCTTTAGTAGCTTCCTAAGGGTATATATGACTACAGTGATATTCCCAGAGAAATAAACTAAAGGTTTTACAGAATTCTAACTTCTGGCACAAGTACCCTTAAGGTTTCCCTTTAGGATATCGTATAATAACAGGGGACATATTCTTGACACGCCACACAGCTATCTGTACCCCACACAGCGTTTACGCTTCGAGGGAGAAGTTGGTAGCAAGATATGGGAAGAGCCGTTACAAAGTTTTCCTCCTCCATTACTGTTATGGTACTCGGATGACGTCATAAACGACGCCATCTTGGCTGACGTCATCACCGCCCGCGTCCTCCATTCCTTCTGTAGTAGCGTCTATGACCAGGTGTTTTTTCCCAGTTGTTCGCTATTTACTGTCAGCATGTTGCAATCTTCAGCTTCTTCTGCCTCTGGAAAGTTGAGTACCTTATTCTTATATTGTATAAATTAGCTCTGGCTGTATAGTAACGCTTTTTTATCTTTAAATACTTTAAATACTGTGTTTTGTGGCGGAGCTATTGCCTAACTGGAGTCTCCAGGCAATAGTGGCCCCCCTGGATGAGAGGTTCCGAAGAGGACGAGAGGACCTCGAGGGAGATTCTCCGTCTGTCGAAACAGTCGGTCAAGAAGATCAACATCAAGGATCTTCCCCCTTGCTCAGTGACCAACCCCTGGAGGCAAGCCGAGCACATGCCAATCACAAGTGGATGAATCTTCGCCAATGACAAGCTAGGCGCCGTCCCCCTTGAAGAGGTGGAGTTTTGGCCTACCTTTGAGTCGTACCCGGAATGTTACATCCGTCTCAAGTCTGAGCCAGCTTCCAAGGAGGAAACCGAGCCTAAGGAGGTCATAGTCTTTGACCATGCCAAGGCTCAATCTCTTTTGGCCGGAAACCTTAAGAGCAAGGGCTACACCAACTCTAAGGTGCCGGCCGTTAGCAAGAAACACCCATCTTTTCTTGCTCCTGCCACCATGGTCTTCCCCTTTGCCGAAAAGTACTTGTTGGCAGTGTTGAAGGCGGTGGAGGAAGGGACACCTTGCCCTACATTGGAGGAATGTAGGACCCTCTCCCTCGACCTACTTCCTGACGACAAGAACTGGAAAGACATCCAGTTAACTTTCTCGGTAGGAAAGTTGGAGGCTGACGTAGCAGGACGTCAGTTTAATGAGACCCTCCCAAAGCTCTCCAAATACCTTCTGTGTCGGGAGCTGGATACGAAAGAGAGACTGGCCGCCTCCCTTTCCCTCCAAGTGCAATTGGAGACAATGGCCGGGGACACTCGGACCCCAGATATGTATATAGTCTTAGCTAAGACCCATCTCGCCACCCTGACGAAAGACTTCTACAGCTTCATCAGGGCTCGAAGAGCCTGTAGGGAATTCGTGTTTACGGACGCTACCGTCAAACATGAACCCCGGAAACTGATCTCCTCCAACATTTGGGGGAAAAACCTATTCCCCGATGATCTCGTGAAAGAGATCGTAGACAGAGCCGCCACTGAGAACCGGAACCTTCTCAACAAGTGGGCCATGTCTAGAAAGAGGAAATCTTCTCAGGATGAGGGCCCCCAACCTAAAAAGAAGTCTAACAAGCCTAGGCCTCAGCAGCAACAGGCTAAGCGCCAGTTTCCGGCAACCGCTACTCCCCAGTTGGTGGCTCAGCCCCAACAGACCTTTCAGTTGGTCCCTCAGCAGGTGGTGGCTCAGTCACCAGTCTTCACACCTGCTTATGAAAGACAGTCAACTACCTTTCGACCCAAAGGTAGAGGCTCCGGCAGAGACTCCTCTCGACGCCCTTCCTGAGGGAGAGGAGAGAGGGGAGCAGGCGGCCGAGGTGGCAAACCCTCGGGAAACCAGAAGTAATGAAATGCTTCCGGTGGCAGGAAGACTCCGCCTCTTCCAGGATCGTTGGACCTTCGATCCTTGGGCTCACATCATCATCAAGAACGGACTAGGGTGGAGCTGGGTAACACCACCTCCAACCTTCCACCAATTCTTCCAACACTCCACCCCCGTCCCGGAAGAATATGTCCAAGAACTCTTGAACAAGAAGGTGATCAAGAGGGTAAAGTCCACCAGGTTCCAGGGAAGACTGTTTTGTGTTCCCAAGAAGGACTCCGACAAACTCAGAGTCATTCTGGACTTGTCCCCTCTCAACAAGTTCATCGTGAACAACAAATTCAAGATGCTAACTCTTCAGCACATCAGAGCCCTACTGCCCCAAAAAGCATTCACAGTCTCGATAGACTTGCTGGACGCCTACTGTCACATTCCAATGAATCGCCAGGCCTCCTCCTACCTAGGATTCAAGGTTCAAAGAAGGCAATACGCCTTCAGAGCCATGCCCTTCGGACTAAACATAGCTCCAAGGATCTTCACAAAGCTCGCAGAAATGATCGTCCAACAGCTACGCCTTTAAGGCGTCCAGGTGATGGCTTACCTGGACGATTGGCTGGTATGGGCCGCATCCTCAGAAGAATGCTTGCAAGCTTCAAGAAAAATTACCCAATTCCTGGAACATCTGGGTTTCAAAATCAACACCAAGAAGTCTCGACTTTCTCCAGCTCAGAAGTTTCAATGGCTAGGAATCCATTGGAACCTTCAGTCACACCGTCTTTCCATCCCTCCGAAGAAAAGGAAGGAAATAGCAGGATCTATCAAGAGGCTCCTAAAATCCAAACGAATTTCAAGACGTCAACAGGAGCAGGTGCTCGGCTCCCTCCAGTTCGCTTCAGTGACAGACCCAGTGCTACGAGCACAGCTAAAGGATGCATCGGAAGTCTGGAGAAGATACGCATCCATCGCTCGAAGAAATCTCAAGAGACCTCTGCCAACAAGGCTTCGTTCACTCCTAAAGCCATGGTCGGAGGCAAAGAACCTGAAGAGATCAGTTCCCCTTCAACCACCACCTCCGTCGGTCGTTATCCACACGGATGCATCGCTAGAAGGATGGGGGAGTCACTCTCCTCAACGACAAGTTCAAAGAACATGGTCTCCCCTATTCAAGACGTTCCACATCAACTTCTTGGAGGCCATGGCTGCCCTTCTATCTCTGAAAAGGCTGTCTTCACGACCCTCGCCCCACATCCGTCTAACTCTGGACAGTGCCGTTGTGGTCAGATGTCTTAACCGTCAGAGGTCAAGATTGCCCCAACTCAACCAAGTGTTACTGCCCATCTTCCACCTAGCGGACAAGAAGAGATGGCACCTTTCAGCAGTTCACCTACATGGATTCCTCAACGTGACGGCGGATGCTCTATCGAGGACAACCCCGATAGAGTCGGAATGGTCCCCAGACGCAGACTCATTCTCCTTCATCTTTCTACAAGTCCCGGAACTGCAGATTGACCTCTTCGCGACGAGCGACAACAAAAAACTTCCTTGTTACGTGGCCCCATACGAGGACCCCAGAGCGGAAGCAGTGAACGCCATTTCCCTGGACTGGAATAGATGGTCCAAGATTTACCTGTCCTCTCCACCCAACCTTCTGCTGAAAGTACTCACCAAGCTGAGAACCTTCCAAGGAACAGCAGCCCTAGTGGCACCCAAGTGGCCCCGGAGCAACTGGTTCCCTCTAATCCTGGAATTACAACCCAAGCTAATTCCCCTGCCGGACTCAGTTCTCTCCCAGCAAGTTCAGAAGTCGACTGTCTTCGCTTCATCAAGGAAAACCCGAGACCTACATCTCATGATTTTCTCTCCATAGCCGTAAGGAAGAGTTTTGGGATCTCGAAGAAAAGTTTGGACTTCCTAGAGGAATACAAAACAAAATCTACCAGAAGGCAATACGAGTCATCCTGGAAGAAATGGGTGTCCTTCGTCAAGGCTAAAAATCCTACGGAAATCTCTATAGACTTTTGTCTGTCCTTTATTCACCTTCATGGACAGGGCTTGGCAGCCAACACGATTTCCACCTGCAAATCGGCCTTGACAAGACCACTACTTTATGCCTTCCAGATTGACCTGTCCGACAACATCTTTAACAAGCTGCCAAAGGCATGTGCTAGACTCCGTCCTGCACCTCCACCGAGACCCATCTCCTGGTCTCTTGACAAGGTGCTCCTTTTGCCTCAAGTTTGGACAATGAGTCTTGCCCTCTGAAAGATTTGACTCAAAAAGTGATTTTCCTTTTTGCTCTCGCCTCGGGAGCCCGAGACAGTGAAATTGTGGCTTTATCAAGAGAAGAGGGCCAGATACAGTTTGCTGAAACAGGCAAACTTACCCTCTTTCTTGACCAAACATTTCTCGCCAAGAAGGAGCTTCCCACCAAACGGTGGGGCCCCTGGAGAAACTGCCCTCCGAAGGAAGATGTCTCTCTATGCCCAGTGGAGAGTCTAAAGGTCTATCTTAGAAGAACTTCAGACTTTGGTGGAGGACAGCTCTTTAAAGGAGAAACATCGGGGTCTGATTTGTCACTCGAACAACTAAGGGCGAAGATCACCTACTTTATTCGCATTCCATTTTAAAATATGTTTATTTCATGCTAATTCTTATTTTACAGAATAAAATAGAATTTTGTTACCCTGTGCGTCTCATTTCGCCCTCACTCATGAAATAAAAAACACTGTTGGAGAATTATTATAACCCCATTATTTGAATATTATTATGAACAATGTTATAATATTGTTTCTCTGGATGCAAACTCATCTAGACCAAGGTAATTTGTTGCAACACAATTGTACTTACCTTCTTCTGTCTGGCCCTGGGACCGGCAGGTATCTCTGAGACTAAGTGAGTTCCCCTATCAAGTAACTTGAAGATGTTCCTTGCGTCCAAATAGGACTTCCCTGCCAGGGGGGCAGGAAGCGGTAACATGGTATATGCTTATCTGAAGTGACATGTAACGGAAATGTCACAGGTCTCTGTGGTCATCAGACCAAAGGAATATTGTTTAGAAGTCGAAGGCACTACAAAAAGGGAAAATTCCACGATACATTAATTCTCTGGTACACTTCCATCAGTTATAGGAGGAGCCGTTACTAAATTCTCCTCCTTCGTTACTGTTACAGTACTCGGCGACGTCATATCCAGTCGCCATGTTGGCCGCCATCTTGGTTGAGGTCACCGTTGCGCGCCATCTTCATTCCTTCTGGCGTTTATGCCAGCCTCCATGATACAATAAGATTGCGAGGGGCCTGTCAAAGGCCGGAATAGAGAACAAGGGCGGGTCCATCAGGACGACATGGCTTGAGCCCAAAAAATGGATTTTGAGCGAAGCGAAAAATATATTTTTGGGTGAGATAGCCCTGTCGTCCTGATGGACCCGCCCTTGTTCTCTATTTCGGCCTTTGACAGGCCCCTCCCAAACTTATTGTATCATGGAGGCTGGCATAAACGCCAGAAGGAATGAAGATGGCACGCAACGGTAACGTCAACCAAGATGGCGGCCAACATGGCGACTGGATAAGACGTTGCCGAATACCGTAACAGTAACGAAGGAGGAGAATTTAGTAACGGCTCCTCCTATAACTTGCCACTCTTCCCCCTCGAAGCGTAAACGCTATGTGGGGTGGCAGATAGCTATGTGGCATGTCAAGCATACGTCCCATGTTATTATACGATATCCTAAAGGGAAACCTTATGGGTACTCGCGCCAGAAGTTAGAATTCTGTGAAACCTTTAGTTTAATTCTCTGGGAATATCTACTGTAGTCATATATACCCTTAGGAAGCTACTGATGGAACCTGCCATCAGGACGACATGGCTATCTCACCCAAAAATAGATTTTTCGTGTCGTTCAAAATCCGTTTTTGATGATCTTGGTAGTCGATTCCTCTGCCCCTAACCTAATGGCTTAGGGGCTTTTGTACACTTTCACACCTCCCCGGTTACCTTTACGCTAAGGTAATCTCTCCTCCCTCTGAGGTAGCCTAGGCTACATCCAAGCCCTCCTTCCCTTGAATCGTATTCAAGTGAGGTTAGGCTAGGATTTTGCTTTCCCTGCCCAGAGCCATAGTTCATGAGCTTTGAGTTAGGATCAGAACCTCAGAGTATCAGTCGTTTGCCCACAGCTACCCCTTTAGGTGAATGAACTCTCCTTTTGGTCTCCGCTGGATGGGCAAAAGGGGGGGGGGGGGGCTCTGCCCTCCCCCCCTAGGCCACACCTGGTAGGGTGATGACCCTTCCTCCCTGTGGCCTACCGTCTTGTCCTGCGCCTACCTTCTCCGGGGTAGGGCATATGCTTTCCCTAGCCTAGGTTAGGCAGGCTCTAGGAATCTGTTTCTTTATAGTTTGGGACGGCACGACCATGCCGTTCTCTTACTGTACTAACCCACCCTAGGCTGGATAATGTATTCATCCTATACCTGGAATGGTGCTGGTACTGAAACAGAATCCCCTTTAGGGTATTGGGAAAGGCTCACACCAACCCCCACACCCCTTCACAGGACCCTTTCCCCTCCCCCTCTGTCCTTTGGTGAGGGCCTAGCCATCACACCCCTGTCCACCGTCCTACAACTCACAGAGTGCCGGTGAGTTGTGGGGTTGGCCCGGTCTTTTCGCCTGCTAGACCAAGCTGTTTGGCCTCCCGCACATAGTTCAACTATGGGATAGCATAACGACAGGTCGGTCTGCCGGCGGGAGACCTCCCTGCTATCTTAGAGTGTTCTTCAGTCCTCCCTTGGTGTATAGTTATGCAATAGATAATTTTCTAGCATACTCTGTGCATCCATGCGCAGTCCCTTGCCGGGACCTACGGAATAGCTTCCCCCTTAGGGCTTACCCGAAAAAAAGCCCTAGAGTTAGTAATGGTGTAAGGTCCCGGCAATTGGCTGGGCGGGATTCACAAGTACAGTATGTGTCTTTACTGCTTCATTTCCAGCTTACCTATCCTAAGCTTACACTTGGAAAGGAATCTTATACTGTAATTGAGATTACATTAAGACTAATCTAGTATTACTTTAAGTCCATCATTATAGACTTCCACATACTCATGTACCCCTTTCTTCTTTACAGGAGGAGTACATCCGGTGTGAAAGCGCCTTCTGTAAGGATCGGCGCCGTGACTTTTACGGACACCTGGCGTTCCGAACCGACGCCAGCTGCTCTGTCTCCCAGGGATCTCTGAGGTACTGGGACCCGCAGGTTTGCACAGTTTGCAAGGACCTGCTCAACGAGGCGTTCGAGGCTCCCCAGTCTGCGGAGTCAAGGGACATCGCTCGTGAGAAACTACGCAAGTGGGTGCGTGGTTTCCAAAAGAACGCCACGTGGCCCTATCTACCCAGCGAGAAGATGAGAGCTATGCTCTTTCCTAAGGCATCTGTGGATGCTGTCATCTCCAAACACGAGATACCCTGCGTCCAACTGACGGTCGACCCAGATGTTTCGGACTCACTTCAGGACATCCATCTCGACAATGATGAAAGGATGTCAGAGGTGTCGGATACCACCGAGAGGACCCTGATGGCCGAGGGTCGAGAAAAGGAACCTACAGAGGCTCCTGACTCCGAAGAAGAAGGCACCCCTCTACATCGTCCACTCCCATGCCCACAAGAGCGGACGACTCCATGGACAATTTTCAGGCCATGATGGCAGTCCTTGAGGAGAGGCTTCGCAAGAGGGACGAGGATTTCAAGAAAGAAATCCTCCGTTTGACGAAGCAACCTCAGAGGAAGATAAACGTGAAGGACCTTCCCTCCTGCTCTGTGACTAACCCATGGAGGCATGCCGAGCACATGCCTATCACTAGAGGCAGGATCTTAAAACCTGCTGTTTAGTACTGCGATGAACAGTGAGTTATACAGGACTCTAACTCTCAGCAAACAACAACTAATTCAATTCCAGTCATGATCACCCCCATCTGTCAATTTCCATCCTTGACCAAGCATTTGAGCATTAACCACTCTTACATCTCCATCAACAAAACAATTTAACTATGCAATATCACGCATCCTGCCTCAGCACCACTCTCACTGGAAACAACTCACTCATTTCATTCCCTATCCTAGCACATGCTTTACTGCCTATGTATAAACTCACTGCTTTCATAACCTGAATTTAGAGATTTACTATGAGGCAAATTAGTTGGATTAACAGTTTACTAAACTGCCCTCCCAGACTAGGTCATGTAATCGGTTAGCTTTTTATAAAATGGATTTTGAGCGAAGCGAAAAATCTATTTTTGGGTGAGATAGCCATGTCGTCCTGATGGAAGGTTCCTTCAGTAGCTTCCTAAGGGTATATATGACTACAATAGATATTCCCAGAGAATCAAACTAAAGGTTTCACAGAATTCTAACTTCTGGTGCGAGTACCCATAAGGTTTCCCTTTAGGATATCGTATAATAACGGGACGTATGCTTCACACGCCACATAACTATCTGCACCCCACATAGCGTTTACGCTTCGAGTGGGAATAGTGGCAAGTTATAGGAGGAGCCGTTACAAAATTCTTCTCCGTTACTGTTTTGGTACTCGGGGACATCAACATCTGGTCGCCATGTTGGCTGCCATCTTGGATAACGCCGCCGTAGCGCGCTATTGTCATTCCTTTCGGCGTTTATGCCAGCCTCTATGATGCAATGAAATTGGGAGGGGCCTGTCAAGGCCGAATAGAGAACAAGGGCGGGTCCATCAGAACGACATGGCTATATCACCCAAAAATAGATTTTTCGCTTCGCTCAAAATCCGTTTTTTGGGCTCAAGCCATGTCGTCCTGATGGAAGTGTACCAGAGAATTAATGTATCGTGGATTTTTCCCCTTTTTTTGTAGTGCCTTTCGACTTCTAAACAATATTCCTTTGGTCTGATGACCACAGAGACCTGTGGCATATCCGTTACATGGCACCTCAGATAAGCATATACCCTGTTACTGCTTCCTGCCCCCCTGGCAGGGAAGTACTAATTGGACACAAGGAACATCTTGAAGTTGCTTGATAGAGGAACTCACCTAGTTTCGGAGATACCTGCCGGTCCCAGGGCCAGATAGAGAAGGTAAGTATACTCGTGTTGGAACAAGTTACCTTAATCTAGATGAGTTTGCATCAGGAGAACAAAATTATAACATTGTTCATAATAATATAAAAAATAAAAGGGTAATAAAATTCTGTAACAGTGTTTTATTTCATGAGAGAGAGAGGGCGAAATGAGACACACAGGGTAGCCTAATACTCTTTTATTCATTAAAACAGAATTAGCATGAAGTAAGCAAAATTTTAAAATCAGCAATGCAACTAAAAACATAGACTAAAGACATCAAAAGAAGTGGGTGTGGAATCTGGAAGGGAAAACTTGCCATTACACACATAAGTTCCAGAGGAACTATAAAGTCTTTTTAGAAAGTATTATATACACTTCATGTTAAAACATGTGGCACACGTGTTACTGTCCATGTTACTTCACCTTTGTAGAAGAACAGTCTTTAATGTCACTAGATGGCACTTGAAATCACTATGTTTCGCACTAGGGTCAACACAGGCACCCGTGGAGTTAGAGTCCCGAATAACTCACTGTTCTACGCAGCACTAAACAGCAGGTTTGGTGGGAAGCTCGTTCTTGGCGAGAAACGTTGGGTCAGGAAAGAGGGCAAGTTCGCCTGTGTCAGCAAACTGTATCTGCCCGTCTTCTCTTGATAAAGCCACAATCTCGCTGACTCGGGCTCCCGAGGTGAGAGCAAAAAGGAAAATTACTTTTTGAGTCAAATCTTTCAGAGGGCAAGACTCATTGTCCAGACTTGAGGCAAACTGGAGCACTTTGTCAAGAGATCAGGAGATGGGTCTCGGTGGAGGTGCAGGACGGAGTCTAGCACATGCCTTTGGCAGCTTGTTAAAGATGTCGTCAGACAGGTTGAACTGGAAGGCATAGAGTAGTGGTCTTTTCAAGGCCGATTTGCAGGTAGAAATCGTGTTGGCTGCCAAGCCCTGTCCATGAAGGTGAATAAAGAAGGACAGACAAAAATCTATAGAGATTTCTGTAGGATTTTTAGCCTTGACGAAGGACACCCATTTCTTCCAGGAAGACTCGTATTGCCTTCTGGTAGATTTAGTTTTGCATTCCTCTAGGAAGTCCAAACTTTTCTTCGAGATCCCAAACCTCTTCTTAACGGCTAGGGTGAGAAAATCATGAGATGTCGGTCTCGGGTTTTCCTTGATGAAGCGAAGACAGTCGACTTCTGAACTTGCTGGGATAGAACTGGGTCCGGCAGGGGAATTATCTTGGGTTGTAACTCCAGGATTAGAGGGAATCAGTTGCTCCGGGGCCACTTGGGTGCCACTAGGGCTGCTGTTCCTTGGAAAGTTCTCAGCTTGGAGAGGACTTTCAGCAGAAGGTTGGGTGGAGGGAACGGGTAAATCTTGGACCATCTGTTCCAGTCCAGGGACATGGCGTCCACTGCTTCCGCTCTGGGGTCCTCGTAAGGGGCCACGTGACGAGGAAGTTGTTTGTTGTCGCTTGTCGCGAAGAAGTTGATCTGCAGTTCCGGGACTTGGCGAGAGATGAAGGAGAATGAGTCTGCATCTAGGGACCATTCTAACTTTATTGGGGTTTTCCTTGATAAAGCATCCGCCATCACGTTGCGGAATCCTTGAAGGTGAACTGCTGAGAGGTGCCATCTCTTCTTGTCCGCTAGGAGGAAGATGGGCAGTAACACTTGGTTGAGTTGGGGCGATCTTGAGCCCTGACGGTTGAGACATCTGACCACAACAGCGCTGTCCAGAGTTAGACAGATGTGGGACGAGGGTCGTGGAGATAGCCTCTTCAGAGAGAGAAGGACCGCCATGGCCTTCAAGAAGTTGATGTGAAACGTCTTGAATAGGGGAGACCATGTTCCTTGAACATGTCGTTGCGGAGAGTGACTCCCCCATCATTCTAGCGATGCATCCGTGTGGATAACGACCGACGGAGGTGGTGGTTGAAGGGGGACTGATCTCTTCAGGTTCTTTGCCTCCGACCATGGCTTCAGGAGTGAACGAAGCTTGGTTGGTAGAGGTCTCTTGAGATTTCTTCGAGCGATGGATGCGTATCTTCTCCAGACTCCCGATGCATTCTTTAGCTGTGCTCGTAGCACTGGGTCTGTCACTGAAGCGAACTGGAGGGAGCCGAGCACCTGCCCCTGTTGACGTCTTGAAATCCGTATGGATTTTAGGAGTTTCTTGACAGATCCTGCTATTTCCTTCCTTTTCTTCGGAGGGATGGAAAGACGGTGTGACTGAAGGTTCCAATGGATTCCTAGCCATTGAAACTTCTGAGCTGGAGAAAGTCGAGACTTCTTGGTGTTGATTTTGAAACCCAGATGTTCCAGGAATTGGGTCACTTTTCTTGAAGCTTGCAAGCATTCTTCTGAGGATGCGGCCCATACCAGCTAATCATCCAGGTAAGCCATCACCTGGACACTTTGAAGGCGTAGCTGTTGGATGATCATTTCTGCAAGCTTTGTGAAGATCCTTGGAGCTATGTTAAGTCCGAAGGGCATGACTCTGAAGGCGTATTGCCTTCTTTGAAGCCTGAATCCTAGGTAGGAGGAGGCCTGGCGATTCATTGGAATGTGACAGTAGGCGTCCGGCAAGTCTATCGAGACTGTGAATGCCTTTTGGGGCAGTAGGGCTCTGATGTGCTGAAGAGTTAGCATCTTGAATTTGTTGTTCACGATGAACTTGTTGAGAGGGGACAAGTCCAGAATGACTGAGTTTGTCGGAGTCCTTCTTGGGAATGCAGAACAGTCTTCCCTGGAACCTGGTGGACTTTACCCTCTTGATCACCTTCTTGTTCAAGAGTTCTTGGACGTATTCTTCCAGGACGGGGGTGGAGTGTTGGAAGAATTGATGGAAGCTTGGAGGTGGTGTTACCCAACTCCACCCTAGTCCATTCTTGATGATGCTGTGAGCCCAAAGATCGAAGGTCCAACGATCCTGGAAGAGGCGGAGTCTTCCTGCCACCGGAAGCATTTCATTGCTTCTGGTTTCCCGAGGGTTTGCCACCTCGGCCGCCTGCTCTTCTCCCTCATCTCCCTCTGGAAGGGTGTCGAGAGGAGTCTCTGCCGGAGCCTCTACCTTTGAGATGAAAGGTAGTTGACTGTCTTTCGTAAGCAGGTGTAAAGACTGGTGAATGAGCCACCACCGGCTGAGGGACCAACTGAAAGGTCTGTTGGGGCTGAGCCACCAACTGGGGAGTAGCGGGTGCCGGAAACTGGCGCTTAGCCTGTCGCTGCTGAGGCCTAGGCTTGTTAGACTTCTTCTTAGGTTGGGGGCCCTCATCCTGAGAAGATTTCCTCTTTCTAGACATGCCCCACTTGTTGAGAAGGCTCCGGTTCTCGGTGGCGGCTCTGTCTACGATCTCTTTCACGAGATCATTGGGGAAGAGGTCTTTCCCCCAAATATTGGAGGAGATCAGTTTCCGGGGTTCGTGTTTGACTGTAACGTCCGCAAACATGAATTCTCTACAGGCTCTCCGAGCCCTGATGAAGCTGTAGAAGTCCTTCGTCAGGGTGGCAAGATGGGTCTTAGCTAAGACCATATAAATGTCTGGGGTCCGAGTGTCCCCGGCCATTGTCTCCAATTGCACTTGGAGAGAAAGGGAGGCAGCCAGTCTCTCTTTCGTATCCAGCTCCCGACGCAGAAGGTATTCGGAGAGCTTAGGGAGGTTCTCGTTAAACTGACGTCCTCCTACGTCAGCCTCCAACTTTCCTACCGAGAAAGTTAACTGGATGTCTTTCCAGTTCTTGTCGTCAGGAGGTACAGTAGGGCGAGGGAGAGGGGCCTACATTCCTCCAATGTAGGACAAGGTTTTCCTTCCTCCACTGCTTTCAACACTGCCAGCAAGGACATTTCAGCAAAGGGGAAGACCATGGAGGCAGGAGCTAGAAAGGATGGGTGTTTCTTGCTAAGGGCCGGCACCTTAGAGTTGGTGTAGCCCTTGCTCTTCTGGTTGCCGGCCAAAATAGATTGAGCCTTGGCGTGGTCAAAGACTATGACCATCTTAGGCTCAGTTTCCTCCTTGGAAGCTGGCTTGGACTTGAGACGGATATAACAGTCCGGATACGACTCAAAGCTAGGCCAAAACTCCACCTCTTCTAGGGGGACGGCGCCCAGCTTGTCATTGGCGAAGATTTGTCCACTTGTAATTGGCATGTGCTCGGCATGCCTCCAGGGGTTGGTCACTAAGCAAGGGGGAAGATCCTTGACGTTGATCTTCGACAGACGGAGAATCCCCTTCTTGAGGTCCTCTTGTCCTTTTCAGAACCTCTTGTCCAGGAGGGCCACTAGGGCCTGGAGACTGTCCTGGTTCTCCAGTAACGACGGAGTAGGAGTAGGAGTAGAAGAGGTAGAGGGGATCGGTTCCGTTACAGCAACGGAAGTAACAGAGGGGGCGCGGGCAATTTCGCCCTAAGAGTCCGGAGCCTCCATATGCTCCTCCTCTTCTTGACCCTCGGCCATCAGGGTCCTTTCGGTGGTGTCTGACACTTCTGACATCCGTTCCACCTCGTCAAGATGGAAGTCTTGCAGTAGCATAGTTGGTTTTGACCTGGCCTTTCATTAGAAGGGGCCAGCGTTCAATCCCAAGTATGATGTAGAAATTTATTTCTATTTGAACACGATGTTGTGTTGATATTTATCTATATTGACTCATTAGGGGTAATTTGAATGAATTACTACCAACTGTGTCACGTGGCGGGCCAGGAAGTCGGGGAAAACTCGCTGGTAAGAGACTGATGTCTCGCCAGGTAAATCCTTGAACTGCTGGGTAGCAGTTAGGTTCCGACTTCTTTTATGGCCTCTCATGGCATGGTTGGTTTCGACCTGGCCATTCATTAGAAGGGGCCAGCATTTGATCCCAAGTATGAAGTAGAAATTTATTTCTATTTGAACACGATGTTGTGTTGATATTTATCCATATTGACTCATTAGGGGTAATTTGAATGAATTACTACCAATTGTGTCACGTGGTGGGGTGGGAAGTTGGGGAAAACTCGCTGATAAGAGACTGATGTCTCGCCAGGTAAATCCTTGAACTGCTGGGTAGCAGTTAGGTTCCGACTTGTTTTATGGCCTCTCGTGG